>NC_080866.1:29201918-29508983 GCF_030435755.1 Ochotona princeps | reverse complement strand
TACTAATACGAGCAACAAGGACTATACCCCATCTGCCAAGGAGGCCACAGGGAATTGGATGCCCTCGGAGGCTGAGTACTCTGAGGTCACCCACCCCCAACCAGAGCTTCTGCAGGGGATGGAAGTCCAAACACTACCGTGCAGAAACCAACGTCATCGGAAAGACAACCAGAAGCCCTGAGCGGTCAGCAGACACAGAAGAACAATAAATGTCCTTCGGGACCAGGGAGTAGAGTTTTCTCTGGTCCGAGCCTGGCTCCACCTCTGGACCCTCGCCCTCCCTCACAGTGACCATCGGGATCGCTTCGAAAACCCCTCACAGCAAACAAACCATCATACAAACTAAAAAAAAAACAAAAAAAAAAAACCAAAAAAAAACTCAAAAAAAACCCCTAAAATAAATAGACAAACAACAGAAAATAGAGCTTGAAATCTGACAGGAAAGAGCTGGCATGGATTGGCTCATGCCTTGCTGGGTGGGACACAAAGATTAGTCACTCCTCACCATGGTGTTGAGGATTTTCCTGCTCACACCCCCCCCCCAAAAAAATGTTCTGCACATTAAATGTCGACAAATATCTTGTTAGAGTTACAAGCCAGTCTAGATTATCCCAAAATCTGCCAAGATCAACAAAATTATACTTCAACACAACAAATGGCTATATACTGAATTGAAATAGACATGAGACAGCTGAATGGTACCCTATAGCCTTTTCATGGTATATAGCAGCCGGTCCGGTCCTGTATATAAACTACAATTGAGATGTCAATGAGCTAATCATAGGTTGTGGATAGAACTTGTTTTTTGGTTTTTTTTGTTTGTTTGTTTGTTTGTTTTTTAACATACTGGTTACTCAAAACCATGTCAATTCCATAATATTGCAAATTATGTTGATGTTATATTGGGACTCTTAAATGACTGTGATGATATTCTACCAGCTCTGACTTCGGACCAGAAATGGTCTCCCCAAGAAACTGTTCAACCCATCTGGACAATAAGTAGCTGGACTCCATGCTTAATATATGTTTGCAAGGATAGAATCTTGATTGAATTTGAACTGTAATGCTGCATCAAGGTGGAGGAATTCACCAGGGGGGAGAGTAGGGGGAGGGGTAGGGGGATTCCCAAAGCCTATGAAACTGTCACATAATGCTAAATATTAATAAAAAAAAGAAAGTGTATGTGAAATCATGGATTATATTTGTCCAGAAAATGTTTGCTCCTTCCTTCTCCCGTTATGCATGAGTCCATCATATTAGCCCATTGAAGCTGGGCCTGGCCTGGAGAATGACATGACAAGCCATATATATCTCATGAGTAGAAATCCTCAATCTGCTTGCACATACTGGCTTCCTTCTTAGGTTCCTCATGCATATGCATAAAACAGCATGACTCTGTGGCTGGTGATTTGGCCCAGCAGGCTGAGTTGTGAAGCCAGCATCCCTTATGGACATGTTTGTGTACTGGCTGTTCCATTTCTAATCCAGTTCTGTGTGGCCTATGAAATTTGTGGATAATGCCCCAATTCCTTGGGCACCTGCACCCACTTGGGAGGCCCAGAATAAGTTCCTGACTCCTGGCTTTGGATTATGTCACCTCTGGTCTTTGGGGCCGTTTAGAGAGTGAACCAGCAGATGGAAGAACTCTCTCTTCTTTCTGTAAAATCATCCTGTAGGTAAAAAAAAAATAGACAAATCTTTTTAAAAAGTCATCAATTGATTCAAAATTATAGATAGCAATTACAATTTAGCATTAGGGAATACAGGGCTGGCATTGTAGTACATCAGGTCAAGCTCAGACTGGCACACCAGTATTTTGGCTACATTGCATCTGATCCAGTTCCCTAGAAACAAGCTAAGAAGCACTGAAACACAGCATGAGTGTTGTGAGTGCTTGGGCTGGAAGGTGCTCCAGGTTGTTGGCTTCAGCATGACCCAGTCCTGGACATTAGAGTCATCTGGGGAGTGACCAGAAGAGATCTCTCTCTCTTTTTCTCTCTCGCTCTCTCATTCTCTGTGTATCTGTGTGTGCATGTATGTGTCTCCAGCTCTTTTAAATTCTTCACACAAGCAAATACATGTTAACAAACATATATATTTTAATTCTTAGTGTAAAGTAGAGATAGAAGCCATTTCAAATGGGAAACTGATTTCTTCAGATTTGCTTTTAGCAATGTTTTGAAATGATCACTTTCACAAATATGCCATCAAAATGTGTTTCAAAAAATATTTTCCTTATTCGTTTCTGAAAATATCTCCAATATATATAATATCTACAAGACTGAAAAGCCATATTGATATTCCACATGGGTCTGTCATGTGTGCTTCATTTCAAAGTATGGTAATATCATCTGCCCATTTACGCATTGGAACATTCTTTCATCATCAATTTGCAGTTAGTAGCTTATGCATGAATAAAGTCTATGTGTCCTAAATATTATCTATTTTGTCTCTGTTTTACTTATGTTTTCATTTTTAAATTCATCATGATTTAATTTACAAATTCAAAGATAAAGTCCAATCAACAGTCTTTTCCTTTATGTTTTCTGTATTTGGTGGCAAATAAAGGCTGTAAACCAAGAGTCTTCAATAAGCTTTCATTAAGCACTTGCCCTAGCTGACAGTCACAGGGAGCCAATTAAGTATTTGTCCTGCACACATTTCTCAATCCTGTTGCAGAGATGAAAAATAAATGTACATTCACACAACATTAAGAAATGTTTTACCAACTGCAATTCACAACTAAATGTAAATTGCTGCAGGGAAAATTGAGAACATATGTGCTAAAACTAAAGGGATGAGAAATTGAATGATACTTCTCAAGAGTGGGATATTAAAGATAATAAAGCACACAAGGCTTACAAAAAAAAAAAAAAAAAAAAGAAAGTGGATATGACACCTAGGGAAGTTAGTGTGGTGGTGAACTGCCACTGCCCGAAGCAGCAGCACAGCTCTTCCAGTGCCAAAACATCTCCACCTGGCTCATCAACTTCACACACCATCAGCTGTCCTCGCAGCTATCTAGGAAACCCTGTTTGGTCACTACCACTCCAATGCCCATTGAGCCCAATGGAATGGAATCAAGCATGTTGAGCAAAAGCAAAAAACTAACATGGAGCTGCTCACTCAAGGCGCTCAAAACTCCATCAGCAAAGACAAGTTCAGCGCCCAAGCCATTTCCCGTTGCCATGGAAACCAAGTGCTCTGGCAACACATATGTGGAACAGTGGATGTAACACAAAGAGAACACAGTGTGGTGGTGAATGGCAACTGCTCGAAGCAGCAGCACAGCTCTTCCAGTGCCAAAATAACTCCACCCGGCTCATGAACTTCACATACCATCAGCTGTCCTGGCAGCTATCTAGGAAACCCTGTTTGATCACTGCTGCTCCAATTCCCAGAGCCAAGTGTGATAGAAACAAGCAGCTTGAGCACCCAGAAAAAAATAACATGGAGCTCCTCTTTAAGGCACTGAAAACTCCAAAGCCAAAGACAAGTTCAACACCCAAAGCTATTTCCCGCCTCCATGGAAACCAAGTGCTCTGGCAGCACATATGTGGAACACTGAATGTGACACCAAGGGAATGTTGGTTCTCTGATGAATGACAACTACCAGAAGCAGCAGCACAGCTCTTCCAGTGCCAAAACAACTCCAACTGGCTCATCAACTTCACATACCATCATCTGTCTTGGCATCTATCTAGGAAACCCTGTTTGGTCACTTGCGGTCCACTGCCCATTGGGCCCAGTGTGATGGAATCAAGCAGCCTGAGCAAAAACACACAACTAACATGGAGCTGCTCACTCAATGCGCTCAAAACTCCACAGCCAAAGACAAGTTTAGCGCCCAAGCCATTTCCCGTTGCCATGGAAACCAAGTGCTCTGGCAGCACATACATCTGGTGAACAGCCTTGCCCGTAGCAGCAGCACAGCTCTTCCAGTGCCTAAACAACTCCACCTGGCTCAAAACCTTCACATGCAAACAGCTGTCCTGGCAGCTATCCAGGAAAACCTGTTTGGTCACTTGCGCTTAATGCCCATTGAGACCATTGTGATGGAATCCAGCAGCTTGAGCACCCTCACACAACTAACTTGGAGCTCCTCATTCAAGGCACTCAAAACTCCTCATCCAAAGACAAGTTCAGCGTCAAAGCCATTTCCCATGTGTAAGTTGATATGACACCAAGGCAAGGTAGAGTTGTGCTGAATAGCCACTGCCCGAAGCAGCAACACAGCTCTTCCAGTGCCAAAACAACTTCACCTGGCTCATCAACTTCACATACCATCAGCTGTCCTGGCAGCTATCTAGGAAACCCTGTTTGGTCAGTACTGGTCCAATGCCCATTGAGCCCAGTGGCATGGAATCAAGCATGATGAGCACCCAAACACAACTAACATGGAGCTCCTCACTCAAGGCGCTCAAAACTCCACAGCCAAAGACAAGTTCATCGCCCAGACCATTTCCCATTGCCATGGAAACCAAGTGTTCTGGCAAAAGATATGTGGACAGAGGATGTGACACAAAGAGAACACAGTGTGGTTTTGAATGGTCATTGCCCGAAGCAGCAACACAGCTCTTCCAGTGCCCAAACAACTCCACCTGGCTCATCAACTTCACATACCATCAACTGTGCTGGCAGCTATCTAGGAAACCCTGTTTGATCACTTCTGCTCAAATGCCCTTTGAGTTCAGTGGGATGAAATCAAGCATGTTGAGCACCCACACACACCTAACATTGAGCTCCTCACTCAAGGCGCTCAAAACTCTACAGCCAAAGACAAGTTCAGCGCCAAAGCCATTTCCCATTGCCATGGAAACCAAGTGCTCTGGCAGCACATATGTGTGAAAGTGGCTATGACACCTATGGAAGGTAGTGTGGTGGTGAATGGCCCGGTGGTAAGGAGGAAGCTTGGATCCCAACCACGAAGACTCCCAGACCTTCACCACAAACTACTAATACGAGCAATAAGGACTATACCCCATCTGCCAAGGAGGCCACAGGGAATTGGATGCCCTCGGAGGCTGAGTACTCTGAGGTCACCCACGCCCAACCAGAGCTTCTGCAGGGGATGGAAGTCCAAACACTACCGTGCAGAAACCAACGTCATCGGAAAGACAACCAGAAGCCCTGAGCGGTCAGCAGACACAGAAGAACAATAAATGTCCTTCGGGACCAGGGAGTAGAGTTTTCTCTGGTCCGAGCCTGGCTCCACCTCTGGACCCTCGCCCTCCCTCACAGTGACCATCGGGATCGCTTCGAAAACCCCTCACAGCAAACAAACCATCATACAAACTAAAAAAAAAACAAAAAAAAAAAACAAAAAAAAAACTCAAAAAAAACCCCTAAAATAAATAGACAAACAACAGAAAATAGAGCTTGAAATCTGACAGGAAAGAGCTGGCATGGATTGGCTCATGCCTTGCTGGGTGGGACACAAAGATTAGTCACTCCTCACCATGGTGTTGAGGATTTTCCTGCTCACACCCCCCCCCAAAAAAAATGTTCTGCACATTAAATGTCGACAAATATCTTGTTAGAGTTACAAGCCAGTCTAGATTATCCCAAAATCTGCCAAGATCAACAAAATTATACTTCAACACAACAAATGGCTATATACTGAATTGAAATAGACATGAGACAGCTGAATGGTACCCTATAGCCTTTTCATGGTATATAGCAGCCGGTCCGGTCCTGTATATAAACTACAATTGAGATGTCAATGAGCTAATCATAGGTTGTGGATAGGACTTGTTTTTTGGTTTTTTTTTTTTTTTTTTTTTTGTTTGTTTTTTAACATACTGGTTACTCAAAACTATGTCAATTCCATAATATTGCAAATTGCTGTTGATGTTATATTGGGACTCTTAAATGACTGTGATGATATTCTACCAGCTCTGACTTCGGACCAAAAATGGTCTCCCCAAGAAACTGTTCAACCCATCTGGACAATAAGTAGCTGGACTCCATGCTTAATATATGTTTGCAAGGTGAGAATCTTGATTGAATTTGAACTGTAATGCTGCATCAAGGTGGAGGAATCCACCAGGGGGGAGGGTAGGGGGAGGGGTAGGGGGATTCCCAAAGCCTATGAAACTGTCACATAATGCTAAATATTAATAAAAAAAAAGAAAGTGTATGTGATCACATGGATTATATTTGTCCAGAAAATGTTTGCTCCTTCCTTCTCCCGTTATGCATGAGTCTATCATATTAGCCCATTGAAGCTGGGCCTGGCCTGGAGAATGACATGACAAGCCATATATATCTCATGAGCAGAAATCCTCAATGTGCTTGCACATACTGGCTTCCTTCTTAGGTTCCTCATGCATATGCATAAAACAGCATGACTCTGTGGCTGGTGATTTGGCCCAGCAGGCTGAGTTGTGAAGCCAGCATCCCTTATGGACATGTTTGTGTACTGGCTGTTCCATTTCTAATCCAGTTCTGTGTGGCCTATGAAATTTGTGGATAATGCCCCAATTCCTTGGGCACCTGCACCCACTTGGGAGGCCCAGAATAAGTTCCTGACTCCTGGCTTTGGATTATGTCACCTCTGGTCTTTGGGGCCGTTTAGAGAGTGAACCAGCAGATGGAAGAACTCTCTCTTCTTTCTGTAAAATCATCCTGTAGGTAAAAAAAAAATAGACAAATCTTTTTAAAAAGTCATCAATTGATTCAAAATTATAGATAGCAATTACAATTTAGCATTAGGAAATACAGGGCTGGCATTGTACATCAGGTCAAGCTCAGACTGGCACACCAGTATTTTGGCTACATTGCATCTGATCCAGTTCCCTAGAAACAAGCTAAGAAGCACTGAAACACAGCATGAGTGTTGTGAGTGCTTGGGCTGGAAGGTGCTCCAGGTTGTTGGCTTCAGCATGACCCAGTCCTGGACATTGCAATCATCTGGGGAGTGACCAGAAGAGAAGAGATCTCTCTCTCTTTTTCTCTCTCGCTCTCTCATTCTCTGTGTATCTGTGTGTGCATGTATGTGTCTCCAGCTCTTTTAAATTCTTCACACAAGCAAATACATGTACACAAACATATATATTTTAATTCTTAGTGTAAAGTAGAGATAGAAGCCATTTCAAGTGGGAAACTGATTTCTTCAGATTTGCTTTTAGCAATGTTTTGAAATGATCACTTTCACAAATATGCAATCAAAATGTGTTTCAAAAAATATTTTCCTTATTCGTTTCTGAAAATATCTCCAATATATATAATATCTACAAGACTGAAAAGCCATATTGATATTCCACATGGGTCTGTCATGTGTGCTTCATTTCAAAGTATGGTAATATCATCTGCCCATTTACGCATTGGAACATTCTTTCATCATCAATTTGCAGTTAGTAGCTTATGCATGAATAAAGTCTATGTGTCCTAAATATTATCTATTTTGTCTCTGTTTTACTTATGTTTTCATTTTTAAATTCATCATGATTTAATTTACAAATTCAAAGATAAAATCCAATCAACAGACTTTTCCTTTATGTTTTCTGTATTTGGTGGCAAATAAAGGCTGTAAACCAAGAGTCTTCAATAAGCTTTCATTACGCACTTGCCCTAGCTGACAGTCACAGGGAGCCAATTAAGTATTTGTCCTGCACACATTTTTCAATCCTGTTGCAGAGATGAAAAATAAATGTACATTCACACAACATTAAGAAATGTTTTACCAACTGCAATTCACAACTAAATGTAAATTGATGCAGGGAAAATTGAGAACATATGTGCTAAAACTAAAGGGATGAGAAATTGAATGATACTTCTCAAGAGTGGGAAATTAAAGATAATAAAGCACACAAGGCTTACAAAAAAAAAAAAAAAAAGAAAGTGGATATGACACCTAGGGAAGTTAGTGCGGTGGTGAACTGCCACTGCACGAAGCAGCAGCACAGCTCTTCCAGTGCCAAAACATCTCCACCTGGCTCATGAACTTGACATACCATCAGCTGTCCTGGCAGCTATCTACGAAACCCTGTTTGGTCACTTCAGCTCCAATGCCCATTGGGCTCAGTGTGATGGAATCAAGCAGCTTGAGCACCCACACACAACGAACATGGAGCTGCTCACTCAAGGCGCTCAAAACTCCATCAGCAAAGACAAGTTCAGCGCCCAAGCCATTTCCCGTTGCCATGGAAACCAAGTGCTCTGGCAGCACATATGTGGAACAGTGGATGTGACACAAAGAGAACACAGTGTGGTGGTGAATGGCAGCTGCTCGAAGCAGCAGCACAGCTCTTCCAGTGCCAAAACACTCCTCCCGGCTCATGAACTACACTTAATATCATCAGCTGTCCTGGTAGCTATCTAGGAAACCCAGTTTGGTCACTTCCGCTCCAATGCCCATTGAGCCCATTGGCATGGAATCAACATGTTGAGCACCCACACACAACTAACATGTAGCTCCACACTCAAAGCACTCAAAATTCCACAGCCAAAGACAAGTTCAGCGCCCAAGGCATTTCCCGTTGCCATGGAATCCAAGTGCTCTGGCAGCACATATGTGGAACAGTGGATGTGACACCAAGAGAACACAGTGTGATGGTGAATGGCAACTGCTCGAACAAGCAGCACAGCTCTTCCAGTGCCAAAATAGCTCCACCTGGCTCATCAACTTCACATACCATCAGCTGTCCTGGCAGCTTCCTAGGAAACCCTATTTGGTCAATACCACTCCAATGCCCATTGAGCCCAGTGGAATGGAATCAAGCATGTTGCGCAAAAACAAAAAACTAACATTGAAGCTGCTCATTCAATGCGCTCAAAACTCCATCACCAAAGACAAGTTAAGTGCCAAAGCCATTTCCCCTTGCCATGGAAACTAAGTGCTCTGGCAGCATATATGTGGAACAGTGGATGTGACACAAAGAGAACACAGTGTGGTGGTGAATGGCAACTGCTCGAAGCAGCAGCACAGCTCTTCCAGTGCGAAAACAACTCCACCTGGATCATGAATTTCACATAATATCACCAGCTGTCCTGGTAGCTATCTAGGAAACCCAGTTTAGTCACTTCCGCTCCAAGGCCCTTTGAGCCCAGTGGCATGGAATCAACATGTTGACCACCCACACACAACTAACATGTACCTCCTCACTCAAGGCACTCAAAATTCCAGCACCAAAGACAAGTTCAGCGCCCAAGCCATTTCCCGTTGCCATGGAAACCAAGTCCTATGGCAGCAGATATGTGGAACAGTGGATGTGACACCTAGAGAACACAGTGTGGTGGTGAATGGCAACTGCTCGAAGCAGCAGCACAGCTCTTCCAGTGCCAAAATAACTGCATCTGGCTCATGAACTTCAAATACCATCAGCTGTCCTGACAGCTTCCTAGGAAACCCTGTTTGATCACTGTTGCTCCAATGTCCATTGAGCCAAGTGTGATTTAAACAAGCAGCTTGAGCACCCAGAAAAAACGAACATGTAGCTCCTCTTTAAGGCACTCAAAACTCCACAGCCAAAAACGAGTTCAACGCCCAGAGCTATTTCCCGCTGCCATGGAAACCAAGTGCTGTGGCAGCACATATGTGGAACACTGAATGTGACACCAAGGGAATATATGTTCTCTGATGAATGACAACTACCAGAAGCAGCAGCACAGCTCTTCCAGTGCCAAAACAACTCCACCTGGCTCAAAACCTTCACATGCAAACAGCTGTCCTGGCAGCTAAATAGGAAACCCTGTTTGGTCAGTACTAGACCAATGCTCTTTGAACCTTGTGGGGTGGAATCAAGCAGCTTGAGCACAAACACACAACTAACATGGAGCTCTTCACTCAAGGCGATCAAAACTCCACAGCCAAAGACAAGTTAATTACCCAAGCTATTTCGCATTGCCATGCAAACCAAGTGCTCTGGCAGCACATATGTCTGTAAGTTAATTTGAAACCAAGGCAAGGTAGTGTTCTGGTGAATAGCCACTGCCCGAAGCAGCAGCACAGCTCTTCCAGTGCCAAAAGAACTCTACCTGTCTCAAAACCTTCACATGCAAACAGCTGTCCTGGCAGCTATCTAGGAAACCCTGTTTGGTCAATTGCGGTTCAATGCCCATTGAGACCAGTGTGATGGAATCAAGCAGCTTGAGCACCCTCACACAACTAACATTTAGCTCCTCATTCAAGGTGCTCAAAACTCCACAGCCAAAGACAAGTTCAGCGTCAAAGCCATTTCCCGTCTGTTAGTGGATATTAAACCAAGGCAAGGTAGAGTTGTGCTGAATAGCCACTACCCGAAGCTGCAGCACAGCTCTTCCAGTGCCAAAACAACTCCACCTGGCTCAAAAATTTTACATACCAAAAGCTGTCCCGGAAGCTATCTAGGAAAACCTGTCTGGTCACTACTGGTCCATTGCTCTTTGAGCCCAGTGGGATGGAATCAAGCATGTTGAGAACCCACACACAACTAACATGGAGCTCTTCACTTAAGGCGATCAAAATTCCACAGCCAAAGACAAGTTTATTGCCCAAGTAATTTCCCATTGCCATGGAAACCAAGTGCTCTGCCAGCACATATTTCTGAAAGTGGATATGACACCAAGGGAAGGTAGTGTGCTGGTGAATGGCCACTCCCAGAAGCAGCAACACAGCGCTTCCAGTGCCAAAACAACTTCATCTGGCTCATGAACTTCACATATAATCAGCTGTCCTGGCAGCTATCTAGGAAACCCTGTTTGGTCACTACCACTCCAATGCCCATTGGGCTCAGTGTGATGGAATCAAGCATGCTGAGCAACCTCACACAACTAACATGAAGTTCCTCACTCAAGGCACTCAAAACTCCATTGCAAAAGACAAGTTCTGCGCCCAAGCCATTTTCCGTTGCCATGGAAACCAAGTGTTCTGCCAGCACAAATGTGTAAATGTGGATATGACACCTATGGAAGGTAGTGTGGTGGTGAATGGTCACTGCCTGAAGCAGCAAAACAGCTCTTCCAGTGCCAAAACAACTTCACCTGGCTCATGAACTTCACATATCATCAGCTGTCCTGGCAGCTATCTAGGAAACCCTGTTTGGTCACTACCGCTCCAATGCCCATTGGGCTCAGTGTGATGGAATCAAGCATGCTGAGCACCCTCACAGAACTAACATGGAGTTCCTCATTCAAGGCGCTCAAAACTCCTCAGCCAAAGACAAGTTCAGCGTCAAAGCCATTTCCCGTCTGTTAGTGGATATTAAACCAAGGCAAGGTAGAGTTGTGCTGAATAGCCACTACCCGAAGCTGCAGCACAGCTCTTCCAGTGCCAAAACAACTCCACCTGGCTCAAAAATTTTACATACCAAAAGCTGTCCCGGAAGCTATCTAGGAAAACCTGTCTGGTCACTACTGGTCCATTGCCCTTTGAGCCCAGTGGGATGGAATCAAGCATGTTGAGAACCCACACACAACTAACATGGAGCTCTTCACTTAAGGCGATCAAAATTCCACAGCCAAAGACAAGTTTATTGCCCAAGTAATTTCCCATTGCCATGGAAACCAAGTGCTCTGCCAGCAAATATTTCTGAAAGTGGATATGACACCAAGGGAAGGTAGTGTGCTGGTGAATGGCCACTCCCAGAAGCAGCAACACAGCGCTTCCAGTGCCAAAACAACTTCATCTGGCTCATGAACCTCACATACCATCAGCTGTCCTGGCAGCTATCTAGGAAACCCTGTTTGGTCACTACCACTCCAATGCCCATTGGGCTCAGTGTGATGGAATCAAGCATGCTGAGCAACCTCACACAACTAACATGAAGTTCCTCACTCAAGGCGCTCAAAACTCCATTGCAAAAGACAAGTTCTGCGCCCAAGCCATTTTCCGTTGCCATGGAAACCAAGTGTTCTGCCAGCACAAATGTGTAAATGTGGATATGACACCTATGGAAGGTAGTGTGGTGGTGAATGGTCACTGCCTGAAGCAGCAACACAGCTCTTCCAGTGCCAAAACAACTTCACCTGGCTCATGAACTTCACATATCATCAGCTGTCCTGGCAGCTATCTAGGAAACCCTGTTTGGTCACTACCGCTCCAATGCCCATTGGGCTCAGTGTGATGGAATCAAGCATGCTGAGCACCCTCACAGAACTAACATGGAGTTCCTTACTCAAGGCGCTCAAAACTCCATTGCAAAAGACAAGTTCAGCGCATAAGCCATTTCCCGTTGTCATGGATACCAAGTGTTCTGGCAGCACATATATGGAACACTGAATGTGACACCAAGGGAATGTAGGTTCTCTGATGAATGACAACAACCAGAAGCAGCAGCACAGATCTTCCAATGCCACAACAACTCAACCTGGCTCATCAAGTTCACATAACATTAGCTTTCCTGGCAGTTATCTAGCAAAACACTGTTTGGTCACTTGTGGTTCAAAGCACATTGGCCACAGTGTGATGGAATCAAGAAGCTTGAGCACCCAAACAAAACTAACATGGAGCTCCTCATTAAGGGCACTCAAAACTCCACAGCTAAACACAAGTTCAACGACAAAGCCATTTCCTGCTGCCATGAAGACCAAGTGCTCTGGCAGCACATATATGGAACAGTGGATGTGACACATAAGGAACACAGTTTGGTGGTTAATGGCCACAGCCCGAAGCAGGAGCACAGATCTTCCAGTGCCACAACAACTCCACCTGTCTCATGGACTTCACATACCATCAGCTGTCCTGGCAGCTATCTAGGAAAACCTGTTTGGTCACTTGCGGTCCAATGACCATTGAGCCCAGTGCGATGGAATAAAGCAGCTTGAGCACCCACACAAAACTTACATGTAGCTCCTCACTTAAGGCCATCAAAACGCCACAACCAAAGACAAGTTCATCGTCCAAACCATTTCCCGTTGCCATGGAAAGCAAGTGGTCTGGCAGCACATATGTGGGTAAGTGGATATGACACCAATGGAAGGTATTGTGGTGGTGAATGCCCACTGCCTGAAGCAGCAGCACAGCTGCTCCAGTGCCAACATAACTCCACCTGGCTCAAAAACTTCACATAGAAATAGCTCTCCTGGCAGCTATCTAGGAAAACCCTTTTGGTCAGTACTGGTCCAATGCACTTTGAGCCCAGTGGGATGGAATCAAGCATGTTGAGCACCCACACACAACTAACATGAAGCTCCTCACTCAAGGAGCTCAATCTCCACAGCCAAAGACAAGTTCAGCACCCATGCCATTTCCCGTTGCCATGGAAACCAAGTGCTCTGGCAGCACATAGGTGGAACAGTGGATGTGACACGAAGGGAAGGTAGTGTGGTGGTGAATGGCCACTGCCTGAATCAGCAGCACAGCTCCTCCAGTGCCAAAACAACTCCACCTGGCTCATGAGCTTCACATACCATCAGCTGTCCTGACAGCTATCTAGGAAACCCTGTTTGGTCACTTGCGGTCCAATGCCCATTGGGCCCAGTGTGATGACATCAAGCAGCTTGAGCACTCACAGAAAACTAATATGAAGCTCCTCACTCAAGGCGCCCCAAACTCCACAGCCAAAGATATGTTCAGTGCCAAAGCCACTTCCCGTTGGCATGGAAACCAAGTGCTCTGGCAGCACATATGTGTGAATGTGTATATCACACCTGAGGTCGCTAGTGTGGTGGTGAATTTCAACTCTTCGAAGTAGCAGCACAGCTCTTTCAGTGCAAAAAACTTCACCTGGCTCATGAACTTCACATACCATCAGCTATCCTGAAAGCTATGTAGGAAACATTGCTTGATCACTTGCGGTCCAATTCCCATGGAGCCCAGTGTGATGGAATCAAGCAGTTTGAGCACCCAAAAAAAACTAACATGTAGCTCCTCACTCAAGGTGCTCAAAACTCCACAACAAAAGATAAGTTCCGATCCCAAGCCATTTCCCTTTGCCATGGAAACCAAGTGCTCTGACAGCACATATGTGGAACACTGAATGTGACACCAAGGAAATGTATGTTCTCTGATGAATGACAACAGCCCCAAGGAGCAGCAACACAGCTCTTCCAGTGCCAAAACAACTCCACCCGGCTCATGAACTTCGCATACCATCAGTTGTCCTGGCTGCTATCTAGGAAACCCTGTTTGGTCACTTTAAGTCCAATGACCTTTAAGACCAGTGGGATGGAATCAAGCAGCTTGAGCACCCAAACAAAACTAACATGGAGCTCCTCACTCAAGGTGCTCAAAATTCCATAGCCAAAGACAAGTTCAGCGCCCTAGCCGTTTCCAGTTGCCATGGAAACCAAGTGCTCTGGCAGAACATATGTGTGTAAGTGGATATGACACCTAGGGAAGGTAGAGTGGTGGTGAATGGCCACTGCCTGAAGCAGCAACACAGCTCTTCCAGTGCCAGAAAAATCCACAAGGCTTATGAACTTCAGAGACCATCAGAATTCCTGGCAGTTATGTAGGAAACGCTGTTTGGTCACTTCTGGTTCAATGCCCATGGAGCCCAGTGGGATGGAATCAAGCAACTTGAGCATCCACACACAACTAACATGTAGCTCTTCATTCAAGGCGCTCAAAACTCCATTGCCAAAGACAAGTTCAGCGCCAAGGCATTTCCCCTTGCCATGGAAACCAAGTGCTATGGCAGCACATATGTCTGAAAGTGGATATGACACCTAAGGAAGGTAGTGTGGTGGTGAATGGCCACTGCCCGAAGCAACACCACAGCTCTTCCAGGGCCAAAACAACTCCACTTGGCTCATGAACTTCACATACCATCAGCTGTCCTGGCAGCTATCTAGGAAACACTGGTCACTTCCAGTCCAATGCCCATTGGTCTCAATGTGATGGAATCAAGTAGCTTGAGCAACCAAACAAAACTAACATGTAACTCCTCACTAAATCGCTCAAAACTTCACAGCCAAAGACAAGTTCTTCGCCCAAACCATTTCCCGTTGCCATGAAACCAAGTGCTCTGGCAGCATATATGTCTCTAAGTGTATATGACACCTATGGAATGTAGTTTGGTGGTGAATGGCCACTGCCCGAAGAAACAGCACAGCTCTTCCAGTGCCAAAAAACTCCACCTGGCTCATCAACGTCACATACCATCAGCTGTCCTGGCAGCTCTCTAGGAAACCCTATTTGGTCACTACTGCTCCAATGCCCATTGAGCCAGTAGGATGGAATCAAGCAGCTTGAGCACCCACACTCAACTAACATGGAGCTCCTCACTAAGTGCACTCAAAACTCCACAGCCAAAGACAAGTTCAGCGCCCAAGCCATTTCCCCTTGCCATGGAGACCAAGTGCTCTGGCAGCACATATGTGTGTAAGTGGATATGACATCTATGGAAGGTAGTGTGGTGATGAATGGCCACTGCGCGAAGCAGCAACACAGCTCTTTCAGTGCCAAATCAATTCACCTGGCTCATCAACTTCACATACCATCAGCTGTCCTAGCAGCTATCTAGGAAACCCTGTTTGGTCACTACTGCTCCAATGCCCATTGAGCCCAGTGGGATGGAACCAAGCATGTTGAGCACCCACACAAAACTAACATGGCACTCCTCATGTAAGGCCCTCAAAACTCCACAGCCAAAGACAAGTTCAGCGCCCAAGCCATTTCCTGTTGCCATGGAAACCAAGTGCGCTGACAGCACGTATGTCTGAAACCAGATATGACACCAAGGGAAGGTAGCGTGGTGGTGAATTTCAACTGTCCGAAGCAGCAACACAACTCTTCCAGTGCAAAAATAACTCCGCCTGACTCATCAACATCAAATACCATCAGCTGTCCTGGCAAGACGTGGCTGAAGTGGGTGATTTACATGTTCTGTCCTCTGTCTTCTCATGGTTAGGGTTCTGAGTGCAGCAGTTTCAATGCGGAGATCCCCAAAGACCTCCTCTGTGTCTGAGGTATTCCCAGTCCAGATTCTGTCTATACTAGCAAGTCCAGGGCCCGGCACAGCCCATCAGCCCGATCAGCTGCTTGTTGCAGTTGCTGGGTTGGTTGTTTTTGCAGGCCTGTCTTCCACTGGAACCAATGGGTCTTGCAGTCCAGCCTGATTCTGCCCAGCACACGCTCGGGCATCACTCTTGCTTCACTCACGTCACTCCCTGTGGCTGTCCTGATGACAGGGAGCATTCTGATTGGCTGCATCTCTAAGACCTCACAGGGCTGTGTGACCCTACAAGCTGTCCAATCAGCAGCTGCCTGGTCATAGCAGCCCGGAATCCTGTAGCCTCAGCATTCTAGAAAGGCCTGGTGACAGGCAGCCTCCTCTGTGGAGTAGAGAAAGATGGTGAGTGCTTCAAGCTCTGCTTTCTTTGTTCCTTCTCACCACAGGCCCTAGCAGAGAAGATGTGCAGACTCCATGGAAGCCAGCAGAGCGTGAGTGTGTGGGGTTGGGTTTCCCTTGAATGTGAGTTTGGAAATCCGCTGACAATGTAGTGAAGCCTAGGGCCTTTTCAACAGCGGTACCCTGAAAGCATTTCCATTTTCTCTCGATGAGAATCCTTGTGTCTCTTCAAGGAGCCAATCTAATCCTAGTTCTCCATTAGAGGTAGTGTGTGGAATAACCTATGTAATGTGGAAGAGCCAAGCCAAGCTGATTTCCATAGGCAGACCTTACATCCCATTTTCTGTCACGGCTCTCAGTGAAGTTTCCCTAGTGCAGTCCAGTGTCATGTAAGTGGGTCACCACAGTGTAAAAGAGATGACTTGCGGGAGATGGTTGGGATCAATACCATGGTTGGATACAGGGTTGGAATCAGGGTTACAATGTTATCTAGGCTTATGGTTGCAGTGATGTCAAAGCCTAGATTTCAGGTTAGGGCAAGGTGGAGTGTTAAGGTTCAATTGAGGTTTCTCATTTGGGTTACTAGTAGGAGTAGAGCTAGGATTATGCTTAGGTGGAATTAACGTGAGAGCTAGGTCTAATGCTAAAGGCCAAGTCTAATAGTGAGGTTACTGTTAGGTTTTGAGATTTGAGTTATGGTTATCCCAATGGTTAGGGTTAGGGTTAGGGTTAGGGTTAGGGTTAGGGTGAGGGTGAGGGTGAGTGTTAGGGTGAGCGTGAGGGTTCAACTGACAAATAAGATTAGGTCCAGACTTAGGTTTTGTATGAGGCATGAAGGAGGATTTGTGTGAGGATTAGTACTAGGTAAAGAATAGTGTTTGGATTAATGCTGGATAGAGAGTTTGGGTTCCATTTCTGGTTCAGGCTTGGTTTGAGTTAGTGCTTTGATTGCGGGTTATTGTTAGGACTGTGGAAAGGACTGTGTGGATTCAGAATACAGTTAGGGTTACTCTTGAGGTTACAATGAAAGCTGTGGCTCCATTGAGGATGAAGAGGTTGTTTTGTGTGAATTTGAGTATCATGGTGAGGTTCTAGTCTATGTCCGAATGATTATGCTTAGGGCTAGAGTTCATGTTAGGGTGTGGGCTAATGGTAGTGTGAAAGTTGTTGTAGGATTAAGGTTAGGTCCAAATCTAGTGTTAGGTGCAAATCTTGCGGTGAATTTGTAGGCTACAGTTGGATTTAGGCTTAGTGTTCTAATGAGGGTGATGATTCACATTAGCATTGTGGTTTAGGTTTAAAAATGTCGCTGCGATTGGGTTCAGTGTTAGGGCTAGGCTTAGTATGACAGTGATGTCTCCATCTGTGTCAGGGTTGGAGTAGTGTTGGGACTAGGGATTTGGTTGGGTTTAGGGCTAGGATCACTTTTAGGATTGGGGCTAGAGCTAGAGCTAGAGCAAGTATAAGCATGCGGGTTAGGATGATGACCAGGGTTGGAGATCAACCTGTCTGGCTTTGGGTGTGCTCTAGGTTGTAATACGTATTTGTGCTAGTCTTCGATCTAGGGGTTGGGTAAGTGCTGTATATCTTACTTTCCAATACAACGTCATAATTGTTAAAAGCAAAAAGAGTTATGCTTATTCCAACTTGAATTTATGACTAGGGTCAACGTGAGGTTTAGGATTAGGCCTATAGCCAGTCTGCTGATTACATCTATGAAAAGTCAAGGGACTCAGTCAGCCTTACAGGCAGGGTTAGTCTCAACTCTTCCTGTAGAAGTAGTCCTAATTCTAATCTTACATCTAGCGCTACTCTCATCGACCTCTGCTAACCTTAATCCTTGTCCATCTCTACTCCTCACCCTAACCTTAGTCCTAGGCCAATGGTCATCCCAACATTTTTACAACAATCTAACTGAAATAGGAGTATTCAAGCTCAACAGAAAGCCAAGCAGAGTCATAGCCCCAAGTGCCAAAAACAACACTAAAGATTCCCTTCATCCTGAACCAGCTGGCTTCCTGAAACAAATCTTCCCTGAGGCCAGCCCTTTCTGTAACTCTAAGCCAAGCACTAGACTTTACCTGATCATACCCCTAGACCAAATCATGACCCGATTTCTACTACTACTACTAAGTGCATACCTAAATCAAACAGAAATCAAACTCCTAAAGCTAACCCTAACTCCTTTTGTTTTTGTTGAATTCTATTGTTGACAATCTTTATGTAGTTGATTTGGGTCAAAAGGTTCAAGGGCTACAGGACAGTGAGTAAGGGTATTATTTCCACATCCTCTTCTTTGACTGTATCTGGGGATAAATGGGGAGGGAGATAAAGGAAGAAGCCCCACCCAGTCTCCTCCTGACCCCAGGACCCTGATGTGGGGCATGCTGCGAGAGTCCTGCTCAAGTGGGTTTGGGTCTGTTTGTTTGATCCTCAAGTGGTTTTGATAGTCATGAATTGCTGCCAATCATGCAACTGTAAGCACGATGAGGTCTCTGCAGTGTCCACTGATAGACACAGTCCATCTTACAGTCTGTGTTTGCCCAGGTTTTCTCTGCCAATACGTGGCTGAAGTGGGTGATTGACTTGTTCTGTCCTCTGTCTTCTCATGGTTAGGGTTCTGAGTGCAGCAGTTTCAATGGGGAGATTCTCAATGATCTCCTCTGTGTCTGAGGTATTCCCAGTCCAGATTCTGTCTATACTAGCAAGTGCAGGACCCGGCACAGCCCATCAGCCCAATCAGCTGGTTGTGGCAGTTGCTGGGTTGGTTGTGTTTGCAGGCCTGTCTTCCACTGGAACCAATGGGTCTTGCAGTCCAGCCTGATTCTGCCCCTGGCGGCCAATCCCGGAGCCTCCAACCCACCACTGTCCCCACCCAACTCACTGAAACCTCAGGTTCTTGCAGTCTGCCTCTTCCTCTGGTGGAAACCCTCGCCGCGGGTGCGTCTCCTGGCTACTGTGTCCGTTGCAGGCCCCTGCGGGTGCAGGATAATGGAACCTGGAGTCTGAGGCTTGTGTAGGTCCCGACGGGGCTTGGCGACCAGGGTGGGCAGATTCCAGCGGGTCCTAATCACCGTCAGTCCTCACGGGCACAGCGTCTGCGGGTTGGTCTGCTGCTTTCAGCGGCTGCACTCAAAGGTGACTCAGCAGGTCAGGAGTGGAAAGTCGTCTTCCCTGCCCTTTGTTTTGTTTTTCCCTGGTTGCTCTTCTGAGTTGTGTGGATTTTTTTGGCTCCACACTGTCCAGGGGACTTCACGTTCTTCTCCCTATAGTTCTATGCTGCTCCACTTACGCTTTTGTCACGTTCTAGTCCTCTCCGTGAGCTCCCTCACAGTCATCCTCCTATGTCGACCATCTTTCGAGTCTCCCCATTAACAACTGCCATGGAAACCAAGTGCTCTGACAGCATATAAGTCTGAAAGAGGATGTGGTACCTAGGGAACACAGTGTCGTGGTGAATGGCAACTACAACAAGCATGAGCACAGGTCTTCAGTGTGAAAACAACTCCACTGGCTCATTCACTTCACCTACCATCAGCTGTCCTAGCAGGAATCCCAGAAACCATGTGTGGTCACATCCTTTCCATTGCCCATTGAGCCCAGGGGGATGGAATCAAGCAGGTTGAGCACACACAGAAAACATAGATGGAAATCCTAACACAAGGAGCGAAAAAATCCAGAGTCAGAGAGAATTTCAGCGCCCAAGCCAGTTTCAGCTGCCATGGAAAGCAACTGCTGTGGCAGCACAGATGTCTGAAAGTGGATGTGACACCTAGGAAACTCAGAGTTGTGGTGAATGGAGGCTGTTCGAAAAACCAGCACAGGTCTTCCAGTGCCAAAACAGCTCCAGTTGGCTCATTCACTTCACATACCATCACAGCTATCCTGACAGGTCTCCCAAAAAACCTGTTTGGTCACTTGCTCTCCACTGCCAATTGAGCTCAGTGTGATGCAATCAAGCAGGTTGAGAACACACAGTAAACATAAATGGAGATCTTCACACAAGGCGCAAAAAAATCCAGAGCCAGAGAGAAGTTCAGCGCCCAAGCCATTTCCAGCTGCCATGAAAACCAAGTGCTCTGGCAGCACATATGTCTGAAAGTGGATGTGACACCTAGGGAACTCAGTGTTGTGGTGAATGGAGGCTGTTCGAAAAACCAGCACAGGTCTTATAGTACCAAAACAACTCTGCCTGGCTCATTCACTTCTCATGCAATCAACTGTCCTGGCAGGTGTCCAATAAACCATGTTTAGTCACTTCCTGCCCAATGCCAATTTAGCAAAATTTGAAAGAATCAAACTGCACTAAACAAAGATGGAGATCCTCACTCAAGGAGCTAAATTTCGAGAACCAGAGAAAAGTTCAGCACCCTAGCCTTTTGCAGCTGCCTTGGAAACAAGTGATCTGGCAGCATATATGTCTGAAAGTGGATGTGAAACCTGGGAAAATCATTTAGGTGGTGGTGAATGGCACCTGCCCGAAGCAGTAGCACAGGCCTCCAATGTGAAAGCAACTCCACGAGTCTGATTCACTTTACATACAATCAGCTCTCTTAGCAGGTCTCCCGGAAATCCTGTTTGGTCATTTTGTGTCCAATGAGCATTGAGCCCAATGGGTTGGAAACATACAGGTTGAGCACACACACTAAACAGAGATTGAGATCTTCACTCAAGGTGCTCAAAAGCCGACATCCAGAGAGACATTCAACGCACAACCCATTTCCACCTACCATGGAAACCAAGTGTTCTGGCAGCACATATGTATCAAAGTAGCTGTGACAACTGGGAAACTCAGTGTAGTGGTGAATGGCAACTGCATGAAGCAGCAGCACAGGTCTTCCAGTGGCAAAACAACTCCATCTGGCTCATTCACTACACATAGAATGAGCTGTCCTCACAAGTCTCCCGGAAATCCTGTTTGATCACTTCCTATCCAATGACAACAGAGCCCAGTGCAATGGAATCAAGCTGGCTGAGAACCAGCAGAAAACATGGAGGAGATCCTCATTAAGGCGCCAAAAACTCCACCGCAAGAGAGAAATTTAGTGCCCAAGCCATTTCCAGCTGCCATGGAAACCATGTGCTCTGACAGCACATATGTCTGAAAGCAGCTGCGACATCTAGAGAACTCAGTGTGGTAGTGAATTGCAGTTGCCTGAAAGAGCAGCACAGGTCTTCCAGTGCCAAAACAACTCCACCTGGCTCATTCAATTCATATACAATCAGCAGTCCTATCAGGTTTCCTGCATACCTTATTTGGTCACTTTCTGTCCAAAGCCCACTCAGCCCAGTGTGATGGAATCAGGCTGTCTGAACACCCACACACGTAACAAAGATGGAAATCCTCACTCAAGGTGCTCAAAACTCGATATCCAGAGAGAAATGGAGCGCACAAGCCATTTGCAGCTACCATGGAAACCAAGGCCTCATTCATGTCACACACTATCTGCTCTCTTATTAGGTCTTCCAGAAACCCTGTTTGGTCATTTTCTGTCCAGTGACCATTGAGCCTAATGGGATTAAACATGCAGGTTGATCCCCCACACAAAACTCGACAACAAGAGAAAAGTTCAGAAGCCTAGCCGTTTGCAGCTGCCTTGGAAACAAGTGATCTGGCAGCACATATGTCTGAAAGTAGAGGTGAAACCTGGGAAAAACATTTAGGTGGTGAATGGCAACAGCCCGAGGCAGTAGCAGAGGCCTTGCAGTGCCAAAACAACTCCAACAGGGTCAGTCACTTCACATAAAATCAGCTCTCCTAGCAGGTCTCCCGGCAACGTTGTTTGGTCACTTACTGTCCAATGACTATTGAGCCCAAGGGAATGGAATCAAGCATGTTGAGCACACACACAAAACAGATCCTCACTCAATGCGCTAAAAATTCCAGAACCAAAGAACAAGTTTAGCACCCAAGCCATTTCCAACTGCCGTGGAAACCAAGTGCTCTGGCAGCACATATATCAGAAAGTGGATGTGACACCGGGGGAATTCAGTGTGGTGGTGAATTGCAACTGCCCAAAATAGCAGCACAGCTTTTCCAGTTTCAGAAAAACTCGACTCACATCAGTCAAATCACATACCATCAGCTCTCCTTACAGGTCTACCAGATATCCTGTTTGAACACTTCCTGTTCAATGCCAATTGAGCCTTGTGTGATCAAATCAAGCATGTTCAGCATGTGCAAAGAAAAAAGATGGAGATCCTTACACATAACGCTGAAAATTCAAGAGCAAGAGAGGAGTTCAGCATCAAAGCCATTTCCACCTGCCATGGCAACCAAATGCTCTGGCAGCACATATGTTTGAAAGTGGATGGGACACCGAGGGAACAAAGTGTGGTGGTGAATGGCAATTGCATGAAACAACAGCACAGGCCTTCCAGTGCCAAACATCTCCACCTGGCTCATTCACTTCACATACCTTCAGCTATCATGGCTGATCTCCCGGAAACCCTGTTTGGTCACTTCCTGCCCAATGCCCGTTGAGTCCTACGGAATGGAATCAAGCAGATTGGGCACCCACACAAAACAAAGATGGAGATTCACACTCAAGGTGCTCAAAATTCCTCAGAGGGAAGTTTAAGGCCCAAGCCAATTTCAGCTGCCATGGAAACCTAGTACTCTGGCAGCACATATGTTTAACACTGGATGTGCCACCTAGGAAACTCAGTGTGTTGTTGAATGGCCACTGTCCAAGGCAGCCTGATAGGTCTTCCAGTGCCAAAACAACTCCAACTGCCTCATTCACCTCAATTACCTTCAGCTGTCCTTGCAGGTCTCCTGAAACCATGTTTGCTCACTTCCTGTCCAATGCCCATTGACACCAGTGAAAAAGAATCAAGCAGTTTCAGCACACACACAAAACAAGGATGGGGATCCTCACTCAAGGCGCTCATAACTCCAGAGCCAGAGAGAAGTTCAGCTCAAAAAGCCATTTCCAGCTGCCATGAAAACTAAGTGTTCTGGAAGCACGGATGTCTCAAAGTGACTGATAAGCTAGGCAACTCTTTGTGGTGTTGAACGGTAATTGCTCAAAGCAGCAGCACATGTCTTCCAGGGCCAAGACAACTCCACCTGGCTCATTCACCTCCCATACCATCAGCTGTCCTAGCAGCTATCTAGGAAGCCCTGTTTGGTCACTTGCTTTCCAATATTCAAAGCCCAGCATTATGGAATCAAGTAGGTGGAGGACACACAGAAAGCAAAGGTGGAGTTTCTCACTCAAGGCACGAAAACACCACAGCCAGAGAGATCAGTGCTCAAGCATTTCCAGCTGCCTTGGAAACCAAGTGCTCTGGCAGCACATATGTCTGACAGTGGATGTGACACTTGGGGATCTAAATTTGGTGTGAATGGCAACTGCCCGAAGCAGCAGCATAGCTCTTCCAGTGCCAAAACAACTCCACCTGGTTCAGGAACTGCAATTACCATCAGCTGTCATAGCAGGCCTCGCGAAAACCCTGTTTGCTCAATTGCTGTCCAGTGCCTATTCAGTACAGTGTGATGGAATGAGGCATGCTGAGCACTCACACGTAACAAAGATGGAGATCCTCACTCAAGGCGCTTAAACTCCACAGCCAGAGAAAAGTTCAGCACTCAAGCCATTTGCAGGTGCCATGGAAACCAAGTGCTCTGGCAGCACATATGTCTGAAAGTGGATGTGACGCTTGGAGAACTCAGTGTGGTATTGAATGATAACTGCCCTAAGCAGAAGCACAGGTTTTCCAGGGCCAAAACAACTCCATCTGACTCATTCACTTCACATATCATCAGCTGCCCTAGCAGGTCTCCCAGAAACCCTGTTTGGACACTTATGTTCCAAATCCATAGCCCAGATGATGGAATGATGTAGGTGGAGCACACACTGAAAAAAAAGGTGGAGATCCTCACACAAGGCATGTAAAACTCCACAGCCAGGTAGAAGTTCAGAACCCAAGATATTTCCAGCTACCATGGAAACCAAGTGCTCTGGCAGCACATATGTCTGAAAATGGATGTGACAAGAATTAAACTCAGTGAGGTGGTGAATGGAAACTGCCCGAATTAGCAGCACAGGACTTCCAGTGCCAAAACAAGTCCACCTGAGTCATTCACTTCAGATTTTATCAGCTGTCCTAGTATGTCTCCCAGAAACCCTGTTTGGACCCCTTGTTTAATGCCCATTGAAACCATGGTAACGGAATCAAGCAAATTGAACACCCACAGAAAACAAAGATGGATATCCTCACTCAATGCGCTACAAATTCCAGAGCCAGAGAGAAATTCAGCGCCCAAGCCATTTTTAGCTGCCATGGAAACCAAGTGCTCTAGCAGCACATATATCTGAAAGTGGATGTGACACCTGGGGAACTCAGTGTGGTGGTAATTGCAACTGCCCGAAGTAGGAGCACAGCTTTTCCAGTCCAGAAAAACTTTAACTTCGTCAGTCAAATCACATACCATCGGCTGTCCTTACTGGTCTATCAGAGACTCTGATTGAACAATTCCTGTTCAATGCCGATTGAGCCCCGTGTGATGGAATCAAGCATGTTCAGCATACGCACAGAAAAAAGATGGAGATCCCCACTCAAAACGTTGAAAATTCCAGACCCAGAGAGGATTTCAGCATCAAAGCCATTTTCACCTGCCATGGCAACCAAAAGCTCTGGTAGTACATATGTCTGAAAGTGGATGTGACATCTACGGAACTCAGTGTAGTGGTGAATGGCAGCGGCAAGAAACAGCAACACAGGCCTTCCAGTGCCAAACATCTCCACCTGGCTCATTCACTTCACATACCTTCAGCTATCATGGCTGATCTCCCGGAAACCCTGTTTGGTCACTTCCTGTCCAATGCCCGTTGGGCCCAGTGTGATGGAATCAAGCAGGTTGAGCACACTCACAAAACAAAGATGGAGATTCACACTCAAGGTGCTCAAAACTCCACCGATAGAGGAAAGTTCAATGCCGAAGCCAGTTTCAGCTGCCATGGAAACCAAGTGCTCTGGCAGCACATATGTGGAACACTGGATGTGCCACCTAGGGAACTCAGTGTGTTTGTGAATGGCAACTTACCGAAGCAGCAGCGCAGGGCTCCTAATGCCAAAACAACACCTGCGGGCTAATTCACTTTACATACAATCAGCTGTCATTTCAGGTTTCCTGGAAAACCCTGTTTGGACACATCCTATTAAATGCTGATTGAGCCCAGGGTAATGGGATCACGAATGTTGAGCACACACACAAAATAAAGATGGAGATCCTCACTCAAGGCGCTAATAACTCCAGAGCCATAGTGAAGTTCAGCGTCCAAGCCACCTCCAGCTGCCATGGAATCCAAAACCTCTGGCAGAACATATGTCTGAAAGTGGATGGGACACCTAGGAGACATAGTGTGGTTGTGAATAGCAACTGCCCAAAGCAGCAGCACAGGTATTCGTTGCAAAACAACTCCACCTGGATCATCCAACTCCCATACCCTCAGCTGTCATTTTAGGTCTCCCGATATCGATGTTTGGTCACTTCCTGCCCAAAAGCACATTGAGCTCAATCAGTTGGAATCAATCAGGTTGAGCACACACACAAAACAAAGTTGGAGATTAACACTCAATGCACATAAATTTCTTGAGCCAGAGAGAATTTCAGTCCCCAACCAATTTCCAGATGCTATGGAAACCAAGTGCTCTGGCAGCACATATGTCTGAAAGCGGATGTGACACATGAGGAACTCAATGTGGTGGTGAATGGCAACTGCCCGAAAAAGAAGAGCTCTCCAGTGCCAAAACAACTCCAATTGGCTCATGAACTTCACACACCATCAGCTGTCCTGGCAGTTCTCCAGGAAACCATGTTTGGTCACTTCCTGTCCAATGCCAATTGAGCCCAGGGGGTACAATAAAGTAGTAGATTGACCACGCACACAAAACAAAGATGAAGATACTCACTCAAGGCACTCACATCTCCGCAGCCAGGGAGAATTTCAGCACCCAAGCCTTTTCCAGCTGTCATGGAAATCAAGTGCTCTGGCAGCACATATTTCTGAAAGTGGCTTGGAGGCAACACTTGGGGAACTCTGTGTGTTGGTGAATGGCAACTACCCGAAGCAGCAGCACAGCTCTCCAGTGCCAAAACAACTCCACCTGGCTCATTCACTTCACATACCATCAGCTGCCCTGTCACGTCTCCGGGAAAACTTGTTTTGACACTTCCTGTCTAATGCCCATTGAACCCAGTGTTATATAGTCTGTTTGTTCAGCAACACCGCTAAACAAAGATGGAGATCCTCATTCAAGGCCTGACTAACTAGGCAGTCAGAGAGAATTTCAGCGCCCAAGTCATTTCCAGCTACCATGGAAACCAAGTGCTCTGGCAGCACATTTGTTTAAAGTGGATGTGACACCTAGGTAACACAGTGTGCTGGTAAATGGCAACTGCCCGAAGCAGCAGCACAGGTCTACCAGTGCCAAAACACCTCCACCTCACTCCTCCAATTCACATACCATCAGCTGTCCTTGCAGGACTCCCAGAAACCCTATCTGGTCACTTCCTGCCCCATGCCCATTGAGGCCAGAGGGATGGAATCAAGCAGGATGATTTCTTCTCCCTGCTCTCAAACGACATTGCACAGAAAGTGACCAGATATGCTTTTCAGGAGACCTTCTAAGGCGTTTATGTAAAATCCTGTTTGGCCACTTCTTGTCCAATGACCATTGAGCCCTGTGGGATGGAATCAAGCAGGTTGAGCACACACAAAAAACAAAGATGGAAATCCTCCCTCAAGGCGTGACAAACTACAAAGCCAGAAAGAAATTCAGCGCCATGACATTTCAGCTGCCATGGAAACCAAGAACTGTGGCAGCGCATATATCTAGCAGTGTTATTAAACCTAGGAAACTCAGTGTGGTGGTGACTTCCAACTGCTCGAAGCAGCAGCACAGCTCGTCTAGTGCCAAAACCACTCCATCTGGCACATTCACTCAAATAGCATCAGTTGTCCTAGCAAATCTCCCAGAAATCTTGTTTGTTCACTGCATGTCCAATGCCCATTGAGCCCTGGGAGGTGGAATTTGTAGGTTGAGCACACACACACAAAACAAAGATGGAGATCTTCACTACTGGCGCTTATAGTCCACAATCAGAGAGAAGTTCAGCACCCAAACCATTTCCAGCTGCCATGGAAATCAAAAATTCTGGCAGCACATATGTCTGAAAGTGGACGTAACACTTGGGGAACTCAGTATGTTGATCAATGGCAACTGCCTGAAGCAGCAGCACAGCTCTTTCAGTGCCAAAACAACTACATCTGAGTCATTCACTTCACATAGCATCAATAATCTTTGCAGGACTCCCGGAATCCCTGTTTGGTTCTTTTCTGTCAAATGCCCAAGGAGCCCAGGGGGATGGAATCAAGCTGCATGAACACACACACAAATAACATAGATGGAGATCCAAACTAAAGGCACTCAAAACTTCAGAGCCAGAGAGAAGTTAAGCGCCCAAGCCAATTCCAGCTGCCATGGAAACAAAAAGCTCTGGCAGCACATAAGTCTGAAAGTGGGCGTGACACATGCTTAACTCTGTCTGTTGGTGAGTGGCTACTGCCCTAATCAGCAGCATAGCTCTTCCAGTGCCAAAACAATTCCACATTGGTTATTCACTTCACATATCATCAGTTGTGCAAACAGGTCTCCAGGAAATCTTGTTTGGTCACTTTCTGTCCAAAGCCCATTGAGCCCCAGCTGATGGAATCTGTATGTTCAACAACCGCACAAAACAAAGATGGAGATCCTCACTAAAGGTGTAACAAACTTGATAGCCAGAGAGAATTTCACTGCCCAAGCCATTTCCAGCTGCCTTGGAAACCAAGTGCTCTGGCAGCACATTTGTCTGAAAGTGGATGTGACACCTAGGGAACACAGTGTGCTGGTAAATGGCAAATGCAAGAAGCAGCATCTCATCTTCCATTGGTAAAACAACTCCACCTGGCTCATTCACTTCACATACCGTCAGCTCTCTTTGCAGTTCTCCTGGAACCGTAGTTGGTCACATCCTGTCCAATGCCCAGTGAACACAGGGGGATGGAATGAAGCAGGTTGAGCACCCACACAAAACAAATATGGAGATCCTCACTCAAAGCGTTCAAAACTTCACAGCGAGAGAGAAGTTCAGCGCCCTAGCCATTTCCAGCTGCCATGAAAACCAAGTGCTCTGGCAGCCCATATGTCTGAAAGTGGCTGGGTCATGACACTTGAAAAACTCAGTTTGTTGGTGAATGGCAACTGTACGAAGCAGCAGCACAGCTCGTCCAGGGAAAAAAACAAATCCACCTGAATCATTCACTTCACATATCATCAGCTGTCCTTGCAGGTCTCCCGGAGCCCTGTCTGGTCACTTCCTATCCAATGCTATTTATGCCGAGGGGATGTAATCATGCAGGATGAGTACACACAGAAATAAAAAATGGAGATACTCCCTCAAGGCGCTCAAAACTCCACAGTCCAGGAGCAGTTTGTAACCCAAACTATTTCCAGCTAAAATGGAAACCAAGTGCTCTGACAGCACATATTTCTGAAAGTGGCTGGGAGGTGACACTTGGGGAACTCTGTGTGTTGGTGAATGGCAACTGCCCGAAGCAGCAGCACAGCTCATCCAGGGAAAAACAACTCCACCTGGCTCATTCACTTCACATACCAACTGCTCTCCTTGCAGGTCTTCTGAAACCCGGTTTGATCCCTTCCAGTCCAATGTCCATTGAACCCAGTGTGATGTTATCAAACAGGTTGAGGACCCACAAAAAACAAAGGTGGAGATCCTCACTCAAGGTGCTCAAAACTCCAAAGCCAGAGAGAATTTCAGCGCCCAAGTCATTTCACGCTGCTGTGGAAACTAAGAACTCTGGCAGCACATATTTCTGAAAGTGGCTGGGAGGTGAACTTGGGGAACTGCTTGTGGTGGTGAATGGCATCTGCCCGAAGCAGCAGCACAGCTCTTCTAGTGCCAAAACAAATGCACCTGGGTTATTCACTTCACATACCATAGCTGTCCTGGAGCTATCTAGGAAACCCTGTTTGGTCACTTCTCGTCTAATGCCAATTGAGCCCAGTGTGATGGAATCAAGCAGCTTGAGCACCCAAACAAAACTAACATGGAGCTGCCCACTCAAGGCACTCAAAACTCCATTGCCAAAGACAAGTTCATCGCCCAAAGCATTTCCCGTTGCCATGGAAATCAAGTGCTTTGGCAGCACATATGTCTGAAACAGGATATGACACCAATGGAAGGTAGTATGGTGGTGAATAGTCACGGCCCGAAGCAGCAGCACAGCTCTTCCAGTGTCAAAACAACTCCACCTGGCTCATGAACTTTACATACCATCAGCTGTCCTGGCAGCTATCTAGGAAACCCTCTTTGGTCACTTGGGACCAAATGCCCGTGGAAACCCAATGTGATTTGAACAAGCAGGATGATCACACACACACAACTAACATGGAGCTCCTCACTCAAGGCACTCAAAACTATACAACAAAAGACAAGTTCAGCGCCCAAGCCATTTCCCCTTTACATGGAAATGACACCTAAGGAAGGTAGCGTGGTGGTGAATGGCCACTGCCCGAAGCAGTAACACAGCTCTTCCAGTGCCAAAACAACTTCACAGGCTCATCAATTTCACATACCATCATCTGTCCTTGCAGCTATCTAGGAAACCCTGTTTGATTACTTGCATTTCAATGCCCATTGAGCCAAGTGTGATAGAAACAAGCAGCTTGAGCACCCACAAAATACTAACATGGAGCTGATCACTAATGGCACTCAAAACTACACAGAATAGACAAATTCATCGCCCTAAGCCATTTCCCGCCGGCATGGAAACCAAGTGCTCTGGCAGCACATATGTGGAACAGTGGATGTAACACACAGACAACACCGTTTCGTGGTCAATGGCCACTGACCTAAGCAGCAGCACAGCTCTTCTAGTGCCAAAACAACTCCACCTGGCTCACGAACTTCACATACCATCAGCTGTCCTGGCAGCTATCTAGGAAACCATGTTTTGTCACTTCCGGTTTAATGCCCATTAGCCCAATGGGATGGAATCAAGCATGTTGAGCACCCAAACACAAATAACATGCAGCTCCTCACTCAAGGCGCTCAGAACTCCACAGCCAAAGACAAGTTCAGAGCCCAATCCATTTCCCCTTGCCATGGAAACCAAGTGCTCTGGCAGCACATATGTGTGAAAGTGGATATGTCACCTAAGGAAGCTAGTATGATGGTGAATGGCAACTGCTCGAAGCAGCAGCACAGCTCTTACAGTGCCAAATCAACTCCACCTGGCTCATGAACTTCACATACCATCAGCTGTGTTGGCAGCTATCTAGGAAACCCTGTTTGATCACTTCCGCTCCAATGCCCATTGAGCCAAGTGGGATAGAATCAAGCAGCTTGAGCACCCAGAAAAATCGAACATGTAGCTCATCATTAAGGGCACTCAAAAATCCACAGCCAAACACAAGTTCAACACCCAAAGCCAGTATGGAAACCAAGTGCTCTGGCAGCACATAAGTGTAACACTGAATGTGACACCAAGGTATTGTAGGTTCTCTGATGAATGACAACTGCCCGAAGTGGCAGCACAGCTCTTCCAGGGCCAAAACAACTCCTATGGCTCATTAACTTCACATACCTTCAGCTGTAGTGGCAGCTATCTAGGAAACCATGTTTGGTCACTTGGGTCACATGCCTATTGTTCCAAAGTGATGGAATCAAGCAGGTTGAGCACCCACACAAATTAAGATGGAGTTCCTCACTCAAGGCGCTAAATACTCCACAGCAAAAGACAATTTCAGCGCCCAATCATTTCCCGTTGGCATGGAAACCAAGTGCTCTGGCAGCACATACGTGTGTAAGTGGATATGACACCTATGGAAGGAAGTGTGGTGGTGAATGGCCACTGCCCGAAGCAGCAGCACAGCTCTTCCAGTGCCAAAACAACTCCACCTGGCACATCAACTTCACATACCATCAGCTGTCCTGGCAGCTATCTAGGAAACCCTGTTTGATCACTTGCGCTCCAATGCCCATTGAGCCAAGTGGCATGGAATCAAGCATGTTGAGCACCCAAACACAACTAAAATGTAGCTCCTCACTCAAGGCGCTCAAAACTCCACAGCCAAAGACAAGTTCAGCGCCCAAGACATTTCCCGATACTATGGAAACCAAGTGCTTTGGCTGTACTTATGTGTGAAACTGGAAATGAAACCTAAGGAAGGTAGCGTGGTGTTGAATGGCCACTGACCTAAACAGCAGCACATCTCTTCCACTGCCAAAACAACTCCACCTCGCTCATAAACTTCACATACCATCAGCTGCCCTGGCAGCTATCTAGGAAACCCTGTTTGATTACTTGCATTTAAATGTCCATTGAGCCAAGTGTGATAGAAACAAGCAGTTGAGCACCCACAAAAAACTAACATGGAGCTCCTCACTAAGGGCACTCAAAACTACACAGAATAGACAAGTTCATCGCCCAAAGCCATTTCCCGCCGGCATGGAAACCAAGTCATCTCGCAGCACATATGTGGAACAGTGGATGTAACACATAGAGAACACAGCTTGGTGGTCAATGGCCACAAATTAAGATGGAGTTCCTCACTGAAGGCGGTAAAAACCCCACAGCACAAGACAAATTCAGCGCCCAAGCCATTTCCCGTTGAAATTGAAACCAAGTGCTCTGGCAGCACATACGTCTGTAAGTGGATATGACACCTAAGAAAGGTAGTGTGGTGGTGAATGGCCACTGCCCGAAGCAGCAACACAGCTCTTCCTGAGCCAAAAAAACTACACCTGGGTCATGAACTTCACATACCATCAGCTGTCCTGGCACACTTCGAGGAAACCCTGTATGGACACTTGCGGTCCAATGCCCATTGAGCACAATGGTATGGAAACAAACTTGTTGAGCACCCAAACAAAATTAACACGGAGCTCCTCATTCAAGGAGCTCAAAACTCCATCACCAAAGACAAGTTCAGCGCCAAAGCCATTTTCCCTTGCCATGGAAACAAAGTGCTCTGGCAGCACATATGTGGAACAGGATGTGACACAAAGAGAACACAGTGTGGTGGTGAATGGCAACTGCTCGAAGCAGCAGCACAGCTCTTCCAGTGCCAAAACAACTCCACCTGGATCATGAATTTCACATAATATCATCAGCTGTCCTGACAACTATCTAGGAAACCCAGTTTAGTCACTTCCGCTGCAAAGCCCTTTGAGTCCAGTGGCATGGATCAACATGTTGAGCACCCACACACAACTAACATGTAGCTCCTCACTCAAGGCACTCAAAATTCCAGCACCAAAGACAAGTTCAGCGCCCAAGCCATTTCCCGTTGCCATGGAAACCAAGTGCTATGGCAGCACATATGTGGAACAGTGGATGTGACACATAGAGAACACAGTGTGGTGGTGAATGGCAACTGCTCGAAGCAGCAGCACAGCTCTTCCAGTGCCAAAATAACTGCATCTGGCTCATGAACTTCACATACCATCAGCTGTCCTGACAGCTTCCTAGGAAACCCTGTTTGATCACTGCTGTTCCAATGCCCATTGAGCCAAGTGTGATTTAAACAAGCAGCTTGAGCACCCAGAAAAAACGAACATGTAGCTCCTCTTTAAGGCACTCAAAACTCCACAGCCAACAACAAGTTCAACGCCCAGAGCTATTTCCCGCTGCCATGGAAACCAAGTGCTCTGGCAGCACATATGTGGAACACTGAATGTGACACCAAGGGAATATATGTTCTCTGATGAATGACAACTACCAGAAGCAGCAGCACAGCTCTTCCAGTGCCAAAACAACTCCACCTGGCTCAAAACCTTCACATGCAAACAGCTGTCCTGGCAGCTAAATAGGAAACCCTGTTTGGTCAGTACTAGACCAATGCGCTTTGAACCCTGTGGGATGGAATCAAGCAGCTTGAGCACAAACACACAACTAACATGAAGCTCTTCACTCAAGGCGATCAAAACTTCACAGCCAAAGACAAGTTAATTACCCAAGGTATTTCGCATTGCCATGCAAACCAAGTGCTCTGGCAGCACATACGTCTGTAAGTGGATTTGACACCAAGGCAAGGTAGTGTTCTGGTGAATAGCCACTGCCCGAAGCAGCAGCACAGCTCTTCCAGTGCCAAAAGAACTCCACCTGGCTCACAACCTTCACATGCAAACAGCTGTCCTGGCAGATATCTAGGAAACCCTTTTTGGTCACTACTGGACCAATGTGGTTTGAACCCTGTGGGATGGATTCAAGCATGTTGAGCACCCACACAGAACTAACATGTAGCTCTTCACTCAAGGCGATCAAAACTCCACAGCCAAAGACAAGTTAATTGCCCAAGATATTTCCCATTGCCATGCAAACCAAGTGCTCTGGCAGCACATATTTCTGAAAGTGGATATGACAACTAAGGAAGGTAGTGTGGTGGTGAATTTCAACTGTCCGTAGAAGCAGCACAGCTCTTCCAGTACGAGTACAATTCCACCTGGCTCATGAACTTCACATACCATCAGCTGTCCTGGCAGCTCTCTAGGAAACCCTGTTTGGTCACCTCAGTTCCAATGCCCATTGGGCTCAGTGTGATGGAATCAAGCAGCTTGAGCACGCAAACACAACGAACATGGAGCTCCTCACTCAAGGAGCTCAAAACTCCATTGCCAAAGACAAGTTCGGCGCCCAATCCATTTCCCATTGCCATGGAAACCAAGTGCTCTGGCAGCACATATGTCTGAAACTGGATATGACACCTATGGAAGCTAGTGAGCTGGTAAATGGCAACTGCCCGAAGCAGCAGCACAGCTCTTCCAGTGCCAAAACATCTCCACCTGGCTCATCAACTTCACACACCATCACCTATCCTCGCAGCTATCTATCAAACCCTGTTTCGTCACTACCACTCCAATGCCCATTGAGCCCAGTGGCATGGAATCAAGCATGTTGAGCAAAAACAAAAAACTAACATGGAGGTGCTCACTCAACGCGCTCAAAACTAAACACAGCCAAAGACAGGTTCAGCGCCCAAGGCATTTCCCGTTGCCATGGAAACCAAGTGCTCTGGCAGCACATATGTGGAACAGTGGATGTGACACCAAGAGAACAGAGTGTGATGGTGAATGGCAACTGCTCGAACCAGCAGCACAGCTCTTCCAGTGCCAAAATAGCTCCACCTGGCTCATGAACTTCACATACCATCAGCTGTCCTCTCGGCTTCCTAGGAAACCCTATTTGGTCACTACCACTGCAATGCCCATTGAGCCCAATGGAATGGAATCAAGCATGTTGCGCAAAAACAAAAAACTAACATGGAGCTGCTCATTCAAGGCGCTCAAAACTCCATCAGCAAACAAGTTCAGCGCCCAAGCCATTTCCTGTTGCCATGGAAACCAAGTGCTCTGGCAACACATATGTGGAACAGTGGATGTAACACAAAGAGAACACAGTGTGGTGGTGAATGGCAACTGCTCGAAGCAGCAGCACAGCTCTTCCAGTGCGAAAACAACTCCACCCGGCTCATGAACTTCACATACCATCAGCTGTCCTGGCAGCTATCTAGGAAACCCTGTTTGATCACTGCTGCTCCAATGCCCAGAGCCAAGTGTGATAGAAACAAGCAGCTTGAGCACCCAGAAAAAACTAACATGGAGCTCCTCTTTAAGGCACTGAAAACTCCAAAGCCAAAGACAAGTTCAACGCCCAAAGCTATTTCCCGCCTCCATGGAAACCAAGTGCTCTGGCAGCACATATGTGGAACACTGAATGTGACACCAAGGGAATGTAGATTCTCTGATGAATGACAACTACCAGAAGCAGCAGCACAGCTCTTCCAGTGCCAAAACAACTCCAACTGGCTCATCAACTTCACATACCATCATCTGTCTTGGCATCTATCTAGGAAACCCTGTTTGGTCACTTGCGGTCAAATGCCCATTGGGCCCAGTGTGATGGAATCAAGCAGCCTGAGCAAATACCAAAAACTAACATGGAGCTGCTCACTCAAGGCATTCAAAACTCCACAGCCAAAGAAAAGTTCAGTGCCAAAGCCTTTTCTCGTTGCCATGGAAACCAAGTGCTCTGGCAGCACATACGTCTGTAAGTGGATTTGACACCAAGGCAAGGTAGTGTTCTGGTGAACAGCCACTGCACGAAGCAGCAGCACAGCTCTTCCAGTACCAAAAGAACTCCACCTGGCTCATGAACTTCACATACCATAGCTGTCCTGGCAGCTATCTAGGAAAACCGTTTGGTCACTACTGGTGCAATGACCTTTGAGCCCAGTGGGATCGAATCAAGCATGTTGCGCAAAAACAAAAAACTAACATGGAGCTGCTCATTCAAGGCGCTCAAAACTCCATCAGCAAACAAGTTCAGCGCCCAAGCCATTTCCTGTTGCCATGGAAACCAAGTGCTCTGGCAACACATATGTGGAACAGTGGATGTAACACAAAGAGAACACAGTGTGGTGGTGAATGGCAACTGCTCGAAGCAGCAGCACAGCTCTTCCAGTGCGAAAACAACTCCACCCGGCTCATGAACTTCACATACCATCAGCTGTCCTGGCAGCTATCTAGGAAACCCTGTTTGATCACTGCTGCTCCAATGCCCAGAGCCAAGTGTGATAGAAACAAGCAGCTTGAGCACCCAGAAAAAACTAACATGGAGCTCCTCTTTAAGGCACTGAAAACTCCAAAGCCAAAGACAAGTTCAACGCCCAAAGCTATTTCCCGCCTCCATGGAAACCAAGTGCTCTGGCAGCACATATGTGGAACACTGAATGTGACACCAAGGGAATGTAGATTCTCTGATGAATGACAACTACCAGAAGCAGCAGCACAGCTCTTCCAGTGCCAAAACAACTCCAACTGGCTCATCAACTTCACATACCATCATCTGTCTTGGCATCTATCTAGGAAACCCTGTTTGGTCACTTGCGGTCAAATGCCCATTGGGCCCAGTGTGATGGAATCAAGCAGCCTGAGCAAATACCAAAAACTAACATGGAGCTACTCACTCAAGGCATTCAAAACTCCACAGCCAAAGAAAAGTTCAGTGCCAAAGCCTTTTCTCGTTGCCATGGAAACCAAGTGCTCTGGCAGCACATACGTCTGTAAGTGGATTTGACACCAAGGCAAGGTAGTGTTCTGGTGAACAGCCACTGCACGAAGCAGCAGCACAGCTCTTCCAGTACCAAAAGAACTCCACCTGGCTCATGAACTTCACATACCATAGCTGTCCTGGCAGCTATCTAGGAAAACCGTTTGGTCACTACTGGTGCAATGACCTTTGAGCCCAGTGGGATCGAATCAAGCATGTTGCGCAAAAACAAAAAACTAACATGGAGCTGCTCATTCAAGGCGCTCAAAACTCCATCAGCAAACAAGTTCAGCGCCCAAGCCATTTCCTGTTGCCATGGAAACCAAGTGCTCTGGCAACACATATGTGGAACAGTGGATGTAACACAAAGAGAACACAGTGTGGTGGTGAATGGCAACTGCTCGAAGCAGCAGCACAGCTCTTCCAGTGCGAAAACAACTCCACCCGGCTCATGAACTTCACATACCATCAGCTGTCCTGGCAGCTATCTAGGAAACCCTGTTTGATCACTGCTGCTCCAATGCCCAGAGCCAAGTGTGATAGAAACAAGCAGCTTGAGCACCCAGAAAAAACTAACATGGAGCTCCTCTTTAAGGCACTGAAAACTCCAAAGCCAAAGACAAGTTCAACGCCCAAAGCTATTTCCCGCCTCCATGGAAACCAAGTGCTCTGGCAGCACATATGTGGAACACTGAATGTGACACCAAGGGAATGTAGATTCTCTGATGAATGACAACTACCAGAAGCAGCAGCACAGCTCTTCCAGTGCCAAAACAACTCCAACTGGCTCATCAACTTCACATACCATCATCTGTCTTGGCATCTATCTAGGAAACCCTGTTTGGTCACTTGCGGTCAAATGCCCATTGGGCCCAGTGTGATGGAATCAAGCAGCCTGAGCAAATACCAAAAACTAACATGGAGCTGCTCACTCAAGGCATTCAAAACTCCACAGCCAAAGAAAAGTTCAGTGCCAAAGCCTTTTCTCGTTGCCATGGAAACCAAGTGCTCTGGCAGCACATACGTCTGTAAGTGGATTTGACACCAAGGCAAGGTAGTGTTCTGGTGAACAGCCACTGCACGAAGCAGCAGCACAGCTCTTCCAGTACCAAAAGAACTCCACCTGGCTCATGAACTTCACATACCATAGCTGTCCTGGCAGCTATCTAGGAAAACCGTTTGGTCACTACTGGTGCAATGACCTTTGAGCCCAGTGGGATCGAATCAAGCATGTTGAGCAAAAACAAAAAACTAACATGGAGCTGCTCACTCAAGGCGCTCAAAACTCCACAGCCAAAGACAGGTTCAGCGCCCAAGCCATTTCCCGTTGCCATGGAAACCAAGTGCTTTGAAAGCACATATGTGGAACAGTGGATGTTACACACAGAGAACACAGTGTGGTGGTGAATGGCAACAGCTCGAAGCAGCAGCACAGCTCTTCCAGTGCCAAAACAACTCCAACCGGCTCATGAACTTCACTTAATATCATCAGCTGTCCTGGCAGCTATATAGGAAACCCAGTTTGGTCACTTCCGCTCCAATGCCCATTGAGCCCAGTGGCATGGAATCAACATATTGAGCACTCACACACAACTAACATGTAGCTCCTCACTCAAGGCACTCAAAATTTCAGCACCAAAGAGAAGTTCAGCGCCCAAGCCAATTCTCGTAGCCATGGAAACCAAGTGCTATGGCAGCACATATGTGGAACAGTGGATGTGACACATAGAGAACACCGTGTGGGGGTGAATGGCAACTGCTCGAAGCAGCAGCACAGCTCTTCCAGTGCCAAAATAACTGCATCTGGCTCATGAACTTCACATACCATCAGCTGTCCTGGCAGCTATCTAGGAAACCCTGTTTGATCACTGCTGCTCCAATGCCCATTGATCCAAGTGTGATAGAAACAAGCAGCTTGAGCACCCAGAAAAAACTAACATGTAGCTTCTCTTTAAGGCACTCAAAACTCCAAAGCCAAAGCCAAATTTCAACGCCCAAAGCTATTTCCCGCTGCCATGGAAACCAAGTGCTCTGGCAGCATATATGTGGAACACTGAATTTGACACCAAGGGAATGTAGGTTCTCTGATGAATGAGAACTACCAGAAGCAGCAGCACAACTCTTCCAGTGCCAATACAGCTCCACCTGGCTCATCAACTTCACATACCATCATCTGTCTTGGCATCTATCTAGGAAACCATGTTTGGTCACTTGCGGTCAAATGCGCATTGGGCCCAGTGTGATGGAATCAAGCAGCACGAGCAAAAACACACAACTAACATAGAGCTGCTCACTCAACGCGCTCAAAACTCCACAGCCAAAGACAAATTCAGCGCCCAAGCCATTTCCCGTTGCCATGGAAACCAAGTGCTCTGGCAGCACATATGTCTGTAAGTGGATTTGACACCAGGCAAGGTAGTGTTCTGGTGAATTTTCACTGCCCGAAGCAGCAGCACAGCTCTTCCAGTGCCAAAACAACTCCACCTGGCTCAAAACCTTCACATGCAAACAGCTGTCCTAGCAGCGATCTGGAAAACCTGTTTGGTCACTTGCGCTCGAATGCCCATTGTGACCAGTGTGATGGAATCAAGCAGCTTGAGCACCATCACACAACTAACATGGAGCTCCTCATTCAAGGCGCTCAAAACGCCACAGCCAAAGACAAGTTCAGCGTCAAAGCCATTTCCCCTCTGTATGTGTATATGACACCAAGGCAAGGTAGACTTGTGCTGAATAGCCACTGCCCGAAGCAGCAGCACAGCTCTTCAAGTGCCAGAATAACTCCATCTGGCTCAAAAACTTCACATACCAAAAGCTGTCCTGGCAGCTATCCAGGAAAACCTGTTTGGTCACTACTGCTCCAATGCCCTTTGAGCCCAGTGGGATGGAATCAAGCAGCATGTTGAGCACCCACACAGAACTAACATGCAACTCTTCACTCAAGGCGATCAAAATTCCACAGCCAAGGAAAGTTTATTTCCCAAGCCATTTCCCATTGCCATGGAAACCAAGTGCTCTGGCAGCACATATTTCTGAAAGTGGATATGACACCTGTGGAAGGTAGCGTTGTGGTGAATGGCCACTGCCCGAAGCAGCAGCACAGCATTCCAGTGCCAAAACAACTTCACCTGGCTCATCAACCTCACATACCATCAGCTGTCCTGGCAGCTATCTAGGAAACCCTGTTTGCTCACTTGCGGTCGAATGCCCATTGAGCCCATTGGCATGGAATCCACATGTTGAGCACCCACACACAACTAACATGGAGCTCTTCACTCAAGGAGATCAAAAATCCATTGCCAAAGACAAGTTCGGCGCCCAATCCATTTCCCGTTGCCATGGAAACCAAGTGCTCTGGCAGCACATATGTCTGAAACTGGATATGACGCCTATGGAAGGAAGTGTGTTGTTAAATGGCAACTGCCCGAAGCAGCACAGCTCTTCCAGTGCCAAAACATCTCCACCTGGCTCATCAACTTTACACACCATCAGCTGTCCTCGCAGCTATCTAGGAAACCCTGTTTGGTCACTACCACTCCAATGCCCATTGAGCCCAGTGGAATGGAATCAAGCATGTTGAGCAAAAACAAAAAACTAACATGAAGCTCCTCATTCAATGCGCTCAAAACTCCATCAGCAAAGACAAGTTCAGCGCCAAAGCCATTTTCCCTTGCCATGGAAACCAAGTGCTCTGGCAGCACATATGTGGAACAGTGGATGTGACACAAAGAGAACACAGTGTGGTGGTGAATGGCAACTGCTCGAAGCAGCAGCACAGCTCTTCCAGTGTCAAAACAACTCCACCTGGCTCATGAACTTCACATACCATCAGCTGTCCTGACAGCTTCCTAGGAAACCCTGTTTGATCACTGCTGCTCCAATGTCCATTGAGCCAAGTGTGATTTAAACACGCAGCTTGAGCACCCAGAAAAAACGAACATGTAGCTCCTCTTTAAGGCACTCAAAACTCCACAGCCAACAACAAGTTCAACGCCCAAAGCTATTTCCCGCTGCCATGGAAACCAAGTGCTGTGGCAGCACATATGTGGAACACTGAATGTGACACCAAGGGAATATATGTTCTCTGATGAATGACAACTACCAGAAGCAGCAGCACAGCTCTTCCAGTGCCAAAAGAACTCCACCTGGCTCAAAACCTTCACATGCAAACAGCTGTCCTGGCAGCTAAATAGGAAACCCTGTTTGGTAAGTACTAGACCAATGCGCTTTGAACCTTGTGGGATGGAATCAAGCAGCTTGAGCACAAACACACAACTAACATGGAGCTCTTCACTCAAGGCGATCAAAACTCCACAGCCAAAGACAAGTTAATTACCCAAGCTATTTTGCATTGCCACACAAACCAAGTGCTCTGGGTGCACATATTTCTGAAAGTGCATATGACAACTAAGGAAGGTAGTGTGGTGGTGAATTTCAACTGTCCGAAGAAGCAGCACAGCTCTTCCAGTACGAATACAATTCCACCTGGCTCATGAACTTCACATACCATCAGCTGTCCTGGCAGCTATCTAGGAAACCCTGTTTGGTCACTTCAGCTCCAATGCCCATTGGGCTCAGTGTGATGGAATCAAGCAGCTTGAGCACGCAAACACAACGAACATGGAGCTCCTCACTCAAGGAGCTCAAAACTCCATTGCCAAAGACAAGTTCGGCGCCCAAGCCATTTCCCGTTGCCATGGAAACCAAGTGCTCTGGCAGCACATATGTCTGAAACTGGATATGACACCTATGGAAGCTAGTGAGCTGGTAAATGGCAACTGCCCGAAGCAGCAGCACAGCTCTTCCAGTACCAAAAGAACTCCACCTGGCTCATGAACTTCACATACCATAGCTGTCCTGGCAGCTATCTAGGAAAACCATTTGGTCACTACTGGTGCAATGACCTTTGAGCCCAGTGGGATCGAATCAAGCATGTTGAGCAAAAACAAAAAACTAACATGGAGCTGCTCACTCAAGGCGCTCAAAACTCCACATCCAAAGACAAGTTCAGCGCCAAAGCCATTTCCCATTGCCATGGAAACCAAGTGCTCTGGTACCACATATGTGTGAAAGTGGATATGACACCTATGGAAGGTAGTGTGGTGGTGAATGGCCGGTGGTAAGGAGGAAGTTTGGATCCCAACCACGAAGACTTCCAGACCTTCACCACAAACTACTAATACGATCAGCAAGGACTATACCCCATCTGCCAAGGAGGCCACAGGGAATTGGATGCCCTCGGAGGCTGAGTACTCTGAGGTCACCCACCCCCAACCGGAGCTTCTGCAGTGGGTGGAAGTCCAAACACTACCGTGCTGAAACCAACGTCATCGGAAAGACAACCAGAAGCCCTGAGCGGTCAGCAGACACAGAAGAACAATAAATGTCCTTCGGGACCAGGGAGGAGAGTTATCTCTGGTCCGAGCCTGGCTCCACCTCTGGACCTCCGCCCTCTTTCGCAGTGACCATCAGGATCGCTTGGAAAACCCCTCACAGCAAACAAACAATCATACAAACTAAAAAAAACAAACAAAAAAAACCCCTAAAATAAATAGACAAACAACAGAAAATAGAGCTTGAAATCCGACAGGAAAGAGCTGGCATGGATTGGCTCATGCCTTGCTGGGTGGGACACAAAGATTAGTCACTCCTCACCATAGTGTTGAGGATTTTCCTGCACACCCCCACCCCCTCCCAAAAAAATGTTCTGCACATTAAATGTCGACAAATATCTTGTTAGAGTTACAAGCCAGTCTAGATTATCCCAAAATCTGCAAGATCAACAAAATTATACTTCAACACAACAAATGGCTATATACTGAATTGAAATAGACATGAGACAGCTGAATGGTACCCTATAGCCTTTTCATGGTATATAGCAGCCGGTCCGGTCCTGTATATAAACTACAATTGAGATGTCAATGAGCTAATCATAGGTTGTGGTTAGGACTTGTTTTTTGTTTTTTTGTTTGTTTGTTTGTTTGTTTTTTAACATACTGGTTACTCAAAACCATGTCAATTCCATAATATTGCAAATTGCTGTTGATGTTATATTGGGACTCTTAAATGACTGTGATGATATTCTACCAGCTCTGACTTCGGACCAAAAATGGTCTCCCCAAGAAACTGTTCAACCCATCTGGACAAGTAGCTGGACTCCATGCTTAATATATGTTTGTTAAGGTGAGAATCTTGATTGAATTTGAACTGTAATGCTGCATCAAGGTGGAGGAATCCACCAGGGGGGAGGGTAGGGGGAGGGGTAGGGGGATTCCCAAAGCCTATGAAACTGTCACATAATGCTAAATATTAATAAAAAAAAGAAAGTGTATGTGATCACATGGATTATATTTGTCCAGAAAATGTTTGCTCCTTCCTTCTCCCGTTATGCATGAGTCTATCATATTAGCCCATTGAAGCTGGGCCTGGCCTGGAGAATGACATGACAAGCCATATATATCTCATGAGCAGAAATCCTCAATGTGCTTGCACATACTGGCTTCCTTCTTAGGTTCCTCATGCATATGCATAAAACAGCATGACTCTGTGGCTGGTGATTTGGCCCAGCAGGCTGAGTTGTGAAGCCAGCATCCCTTATGGACATGTTTGTGTACTGGCTGTTCCATTTCTAATCCAGTTCTGTGTGGCCTATGAAATTTGTGGATAATGCCCCAATTCCTTGGGCACCTGCACCCACTTGGGAGGCCCAGAATAAGTTCCTGACTCCTGGCTTTGGATTATGTCACCTCTGGTCTTTGGGGCCGTTTAGAGAGTGAACCAGCAGATGGAAGAACTCTCTCTTCTTTCTGTAAAATCATCCTGTAGGTAAAAAAAAAATAGACAAATCTTTTTAAAAAGTCATCAATTGATTCAAAATTATAGATAGCAATTACAATTTAGCATTAGGAAATACAGGGCTGGCATTGTACATCAGGTCAAGCTCAGACTGGCACACCAGTATTTTGGCTACATTGCATCTGATCCAGTTCCCTAGAAACAAGCTAAGAAGCACTGAAACACAGCATGAGTGTTGTGAGTGCTTGGGCTGGAAGGTGCTCCAGGTTGTTGGCTTCAGCATGACCCAGTCCTGGACATTGCAATCATCTGGGGAGTGACCAGAAGAGATCTCTCTCTCTTTTTCTCTCTAGCTCTCTCATTCTCTGTGTATCTGTGTGTGCATGTATGTGTCTCCAGCTCTTTTAAATTCTTCACACAAGCAAATACATGTACACAAACATATATATTTTAATTCTTAGTGTAAAGTAGAGATAGAAGCCATTTCAAGTGGGAAACTGATTTCTTCAGATTTGCTTTTAGCAATGTTTTGAAATGATCACTTTCACAAATATGCAATCAAAATGTGTTTCAAAAAATATTTTCCTTATTCGTTTCTGAAAATATCTCCAATATATATAATATCTACAAGACTGAAAAGCCATATTGATATTCCACATGGGTCTGTCATGTGTGCTTCATTTCAAAGTATGGTAATATCATCTGCCCATTTACGCATTGGAACATTCTTTCATCATCAATTTGCAGTTAGTAGCTTATGCATGAATAAAGTCTATGTGTCCTAAATATTATCTATTTTGTCTCTGTTTTACTTATGTTTTCATTTTTAAATTCATCATGATTTAATTTACAAATTCAAAGATAAAATCCAATCAACAGACTTTTCCTTTATGTTTTCTGTATTTGGTGGCAAATAAAGGCTGTAAACCAAGAGTCTTCAATAAGCTTTCATTACGCACTTGCCCTAGCTGACAGTCACAGGGAGCCAATTAAGTATTTGTCCTGCACACATTTTTCAATCCTGTTGCAGAGATGAAAAATAAATGTACATTCACACAACATTAAGAAATGTTTTACCAACTGCAATTCACAACTAAATGTAAATTGATGCAGGGAAAATTGAGAACATATGTGCTAAAACTAAAGGGATGAGAAATTGAATGATACTTCTCAAGAGTGGGAAATTAAAGATAATAAAGCACACAAGGCTTACAAAAAAAAAAAAAAAAAAAAAAAAAGAAAGTGGATATGACACCTAGGGAAGTTAGTGCGGTGGTGAACTGCCACTGGCCGAAGCAGCAGCACAGCTCTTCCAGTGCCAAAACATCTCCACCTGGCTCATGAACTTGACATACCATCAGCTGTCCTGGCAGCTATCTAGGAAACCCTGTTTGGTCACTTCAGCTCCAATGCCCATTGGGCTCAGTGTGATGGAATCAAGCAGCTTGAGCACCCACACACAACGAACATGGAGCTGCTCACTCAAGGCGCTCAAAACTCCATCAGCAAAGACAAGTTCAGCGCCCAAGCCATTTCCCGTTGCCATGGAAACCAAGTGCTCTGGCAGCACATATGTGGAACAGTGGATGTGACACAAAGAGAACACAGTGTGGTGGTGAATGGCAGCTGCTCGAAGCAGCAGCACAGCTCTTCCAGTGCCAAAACACTCCTCCCGGCTCATGAACTACACTTAATATCATCAGCTGTCCTGGTAGCTATCTAGGAAACCCAGTTTGGTCACTTCCGCTCCAATGCCCATTGAGCCCATTGGCATGGAATCAACATGTTGAGCACCCACACACAACTAACATGTAGCTCCACACTCAAAGCACTCAAAATTCCACAGCCAAAGACAAGTTCAGCACCCAAGGCATTTCCCGTTGCCATGGAATCCAAGTGCTCTGGCAGCACATATGTCTGAAACTGGATATGACGCCTATGGAAGGAAGTGTGTTGTTAAATGGCAACTGCCCGAAGCAGCACAGCTCTTCCAGTGCCAAAACATCTCCACCTGGCTCATCAACTTTACACACCATCAGCTGTCCTCGCAGCTATCTAGGAAACCCTGTTTGGTCACTACCACTCCAATGCCCATTGAGCCCAGTGGAATGGAATCAAGCATGTTGAGCAAAAACAAAAAACTAACATGAAGCTCCTCATTCAATGCGCTCAAAACTCCATCAGCAAAGACAAGTTCAGCGCCAAAGCCATTTTCCCTTGCCATGGAAACCAAGTGCTCTGGCAGCACATATGTGGAACAGTGGATGTGACACAAAGAGAACACAGTGTGGTGGTGAATGGCAACTGCTCGAAGCAGCAGCACAGCTCTTCCAGTGTCAAAACAACTCCACCTGGCTCATGAACTTCACATACCATCAGCTGTCCTGACAGCTTCCTAGGAAACCCTGTTTGATCACTGCTGCTCCAATGTCCATTGAGCCAAGTGTGATTTAAACACGCAGCTTGAGCACCCAGAAAAAACGAACATGTAGCTCCTCTTTAAGGCACTCAAAACTCCACAGCCAACAACAAGTTCAACGCCCAAAGCTATTTCCCGCTGCCATGGAAACCAAGTGCTGTGGCAGCACATATGTGGAACACTGAATGTGACACCAAGGGAATATATGTTCTCTGATGAATGACAACTACCAGAAGCAGCAGCACAGCTCTTCCAGTGCCAAAAGAACTCCACCTGGCTCAAAACCTTCACATGCAAACAGCTGTCCTGGCAGCTAAATAGGAAACCCTGTTTGGTAAGTACTAGACCAATGCGCTTTGAACCTTGTGGGATGGAATCAAGCAGCTTGAGCACAAACACACAACTAACATGGAGCTCTTCACTCAAGGCGATCAAAACTCCACAGCCAAAGACAAGTTAATTACCCAAGCTATTTTGCATTGCCACACAAACCAAGTGCTCTGGGTGCACATATTTCTGAAAGTGCATATGACAACTAAGGAAGGTAGTGTGGTGGTGAATTTCAACTGTCCGAAGAAGCAGCACAGCTCTTCCAGTACGAATACAATTCCACCTGGCTCATGAACTTCACATACCATCAGCTGTCCTGGCAGCTATCTAGGAAACCCTGTTTGGTCACTTCAGCTCCAATGCCCATTGGGCTCAGTGTGATGGAATCAAGCAGCTTGAGCACGCAAACACAACGAACATGGAGCTCCTCACTCAAGGAGCTCAAAACTCCATTGCCAAAGACAAGTTCGGCGCCCAAGCCATTTCCCGTTGCCATGGAAACCAAGTGCTCTGGCAGCACATATGTCTGAAACTGGATATGACACCTATGGAAGCTAGTGAGCTGGTAAATGGCAACTGCCCGAAGCAGCAGCACAGCTCTTCCAGTACCAAAAGAACTCCACCTGGCTCATGAACTTCACATACCATAGCTGTCCTGGCAGCTATCTAGGAAAACCATTTGGTCACTACTGGTGCAATGACCTTTGAGCCCAGTGGGATCGAATCAAGCATGTTGAGCAAAAACAAAAAACTAACATGGAGCTGCTCACTCAAGGCGCTCAAAACTCCACATCCAAAGACAAGTTCAGCGCCAAAGCCATTTCCCATTGCCATGGAAACCAAGTGCTCTGGTACCACATATGTGTGAAAGTGGATATGACACCTATGGAAGGTAGTGTGGTGGTGAATGGCCGGTGGTAAGGAGGAAGTTTGGATCCCAACCACGAAGACTTCCAGACCTTCACCACAAACTACTAATACGATCAGCAAGGACTATACCCCATCTGCCAAGGAGGCCACAGGGAATTGGATGCCCTCGGAGGCTGAGTACTCTGAGGTCACCCACCCCCAACCGGAGCTTCTGCAGTGGGTGGAAGTCCAAACACTACCGTGCTGAAACCAACGTCATCGGAAAGACAACCAGAAGCCCTGAGCGGTCAGCAGACACAGAAGAACAATAAATGTCCTTCGGGACCAGGGAGGAGAGTTATCTCTGGTCCGAGCCTGGCTCCACCTCTGGACCTCCGCCCTCTTTCGCAGTGACCATCAGGATCGCTTGGAAAACCCCTCACAGCAAACAAACAATCATACAAACTAAAAAAAACAAACAAAAAAAACCCCTAAAATAAATAGACAAACAACAGAAAATAGAGCTTGAAATCCGACAGGAAAGAGCTGGCATGGATTGGCTCATGCCTTGCTGGGTGGGACACAAAGATTAGTCACTCCTCACCATAGTGTTGAGGATTTTCCTGCACACCCCCACCCCCTCCCAAAAAAATGTTCTGCACATTAAATGTCGACAAATATCTTGTTAGAGTTACAAGCCAGTCTAGATTATCCCAAAATCTGCAAGATCAACAAAATTATACTTCAACACAACAAATGGCTATATACTGAATTGAAATAGACATGAGACAGCTGAATGGTACCCTATAGCCTTTTCATGGTATATAGCAGCCGGTCCGGTCCTGTATATAAACTACAATTGAGATGTCAATGAGCTAATCATAGGTTGTGGTTAGGACTTGTTTTTTGTTTTTTTGTTTGTTTGTTTGTTTGTTTTTTAACATACTGGTTACTCAAAACCATGTCAATTCCATAATATTGCAAATTGCTGTTGATGTTATATTGGGACTCTTAAATGACTGTGATGATATTCTACCAGCTCTGACTTCGGACCAAAAATGGTCTCCCCAAGAAACTGTTCAACCCATCTGGACAAGTAGCTGGACTCCATGCTTAATATATGTTTGCAAGGTGAGAATCTTGATTGAATTTGAACTGTAATGCTGCATCAAGGTGGAGGAATCCACCAGGGGGGAGGGTAGGGGGAGGGGTAGGGGGATTCCCAAAGCCTATGAAACTGTCACATAATGCTAAATATTAATAAAAAAAAAGAAAGTGTATGTGATCACATGGATTATATTTGTCCAGAAAATGTTTGCTCCTTCCTTCTCCCGTTATGCATGAGTCTATCATATTAGCCCATTGAAGCTGGGCCTGGCCTGGAGAATGACATGACAAGCCATATATATCTCATGAGCAGAAATCCTCAATGTGCTTGCACATACTGGCTTCCTTCTTAGGTTCCTCATGCATATGCATAAAACAGCATGACTCTGTGGCTGGTGATTTGGCCCAGCAGGCTGAGTTGTGAAGCCAGCATCCCTTATGGACATGTTTGTGTACTGGCTGTTCCATTTCTAATCCAGTTCTGTGTGGCCTATGAAATTTGTGGATAATGCCCCAATTCCTTGGGCACCTGCACCCACTTGGGAGGCCCAGAATAAGTTCCTGACTCCTGGCTTTGGATTATGTCACCTCTGGTCTTTGGGGCCGTTTAGAGAGTGAACCAGCAGATGGAAGAACTCTCTCTTCTTTCTGTAAAATCATCCTGTAGGTAAAAAAAAAATAGACAAATCTTTTTAAAAAGTCATCAATTGATTCAAAATTATAGATAGCAATTACAATTTAGCATTAGGAAATACAGGGCTGGCATTGTACATCAGGTCAAGCTCAGACTGGCACACCAGTATTTTGGCTACATTGCATCTGATCCAGTTCCCTAGAAACAAGCTAAGAAGCACTGAAACACAGCATGAGTGTTGTGAGTGCTTGGGCTGGAAGGTGCTCCAGGTTGTTGGCTTCAGCATGACCCAGTCCTGGACATTGCAATCATCTGGGGAGTGACCAGAAGAGAAGAGATCTCTCTCTCTTTTTCTCTCTCGCTCTCTCATTCTCTGTGTATCTGTGTGTGCATGTATGTGTCTCCAGCTCTTTTAAATTCTTCACACAAGCAAATACATGTACACAAACATATATATTTTAATTCTTAGTGTAAAGTAGAGATAGAAGCCATTTCAAGTGGGAAACTGATTTCTTCAGATTTGCTTTTAGCAATGTTTTGAAATGATCACTTTCACAAATATGCAATCAAAATGTGTTTCAAAAAATATTTTCCTTATTCGTTTCTGAAAATATCTCCAATATATATAATATCTACAAGACTGAAAAGCCATATTGATATTCCACATGGGTCTGTCATGTGTGCTTCATTTCAAAGTATGGTAATATCATCTGCCCATTTACGCATTGGAACATTCTTTCATCATCAATTTGCAGTTAGTAGCTTATGCATGAATAAAGTCTATGTGTCCTAAATATTATCTATTTTGTCTCTGTTTTACTTATGTTTTCATTTTTAAATTCATCATGATTTAATTTACAAATTCAAAGATAAAATCCAATCAACAGACTTTTCCTTTATGTTTTCTGTATTTGGTGGCAAATAAAGGCTGTAAACCAAGAGTCTTCAATAAGCTTTCATTACGCACTTGCCCTAGCTGACAGTCACAGGGAGCCAATTAAGTATTTGTCCTGCACACATTTTTCAATCCTGTTGCAGAGATGAAAAATAAATGTACATTCACACAACATTAAGAAATGTTTTACCAACTGCAATTCACAACTAAATGTAAATTGATGCAGGGAAAATTGAGAACATATGTGCTAAAACTAAAGGGATGAGAAATTGAATGATACTTCTCAAGAGTGGGAAATTAAAGATAATAAAGCACACAAGGCTTACAAAAAAAAAAAAAAAAAAAAAAAAGAAAGTGGATATGACACCTAGGGAAGTTAGTGCGGTGGTGAACTGCCACTGGCCGAAGCAGCAGCACAGCTCTTCCAGTACCAAAACATCTCCACCTGGCTCATGAACTTGACATACCATCAGCTGTCCTGGCAGCTATCTAGGAAACCCTGTTTGGTCACTTCAGCTCCAATGCCCATTGGGCTCAGTGTGAGGGAATCAAGCAGCTTGAGCACCTACACACAACGAACATGGAGCTGCTCACTCAAGGCGCTCAAAACTCCATCAGCAAAGACAAGTTCAGCGCCCAAGCCATTTCCCGTTGCCATGGAAACCAAGTGCTCTGGCAGCACATATGTGGAACAGTGGATGTGACACAAAGAGAACACAGTGTGGTGGTGAATGGCAGCTGCTCGAAGCAGCAGCACAGCTCTTCCAGTGCCAAAACACTCCTCCCGGCTCATGAACTACACTTAATATCATCAGCTGTCCTGGTAGCTATCTAGGAAACCCAGTTTGGTCACTTCCGCTCCAATGCCCATTGAGCCCATTGGCATGGAATCAACATGTTGAGCACCCACACACAACTAACATGTAGCTCCACACTCAAAGCACTCAAAATTCCACAGCCAAAGACAAGTTCAGCGCCCAAGGCATTTCCCGTTGCCATGGAATCCAAGTGCTCTGGCAGCACATATGTGGAACAGTGGATGTGACACCAAGAGAACACAGTGTGGTGGTGAATGGCAACTGCTCGAACAAGCAGCACAGCTCTTCCAGTGCCAAAATAGCTCCACCTGGCTCATGAACTTCACATACCATCAGCTGTCCTGGCAGCTTCCTAGGAAACCCTATTTGGTCAATACCACTCCAATGCCTATTGAGCCCAGTGGAATGGAATCAAGCATGTTGCGCAAAAACAAAAAACTAACATTGAAGCTGCTCATTCAATGCGCTCAAAACTCCATCACCAAAGACAAGTTAAGCGCCAAAGCCATTTCCCCTTGCCATGGAAACTAAGTGCTCTGGCAGCATATATGTGGAACAGTGGATGTGACACAAAGAGAACACAGTGTGGTGGTGAATGGCAACTGCTCGAAGCAGCAGCACAGCTCTTCCAGTGCGAAAACAACTCCACCTGGATCATGAATTTCACATAATATCACCAGCTGTCCTGACAGCTATCTAGGAAACCCAGTTTAGTCACTTCCGCTCCAAGGCCCTTTGAGCCCAGTGGCATGGAATCAACATGTTGACCACCCACACACAACTAACATGTACCTCCTCACTCAAGGCACTCAAAATTCCAGCACCAAAGACAAGTTCAGCGCCCAAGCCATTTCCCGTTGCCATGGAAACCAAGTGCTATGGCAGCAGATATGTGGAACAGTGGATGTGACACAGAGAGAACACAGTGTGGTGGTGAATGGCAACTGCTCGAAGCAGCAGCACAGCTCTTCCAGTGCCAAAATAACTGCATCTGGCTCATGAACTTCACATACCATCAGCTGTCCTGACAGCTTCCTAGGAAACCCTGTTTGATCACTGTTGCTCCAATGTCCATTGAGCCAAGTGTGATTTAAACAAGCAGCTTGAGCACCCAGAAAAAACGAACATGTAGCTCCTCTTTAAGGCACTCAAAACTCCACAGCCAAAAACGAGTTCAACGCCCAGAGCTATTTCCCGCTGCCATGGAAACCAAGTGCTGTGGCAGCACATATGTGGAACACTGAATGTGACACCAAGGGAATATATGTTCTCTGATGAATGACAACTACCAGAAGCAGCAGCACAGCTCTTCCAGTGCCAAAACAACTCCACCTGGCTCAAAACCTTCACATGCAAACAGCTGTCCTGGCAGCTAAATAGGAAACCCTGTTTGGTCAGTACTAGACCAATGCGCTTTGAACCTTGTGGGGTGGAATCAAGCAGCTTGAGCACAAACACACAACTAACATGGAGCTCTTCACTCAAGGCGATCAAAACTCCACAGCCAAAGACAAGTTAATTACCCAAGCTATTTCGCATTGCCATGCAAACCAAGTGCTCTGGCAGCACATATGTCTGTAAGTGGATTTGAAACCAAGGCAAGGTAGTGTTCTGGTGAATAGCCACTGCCCGAAGCAGCAGCACAGCTCTTCCAGTGCCAAAAGAACTCTACCTGTTTCAAAACCTTCACATGCAAACAGCTGTCCTGGCAGCTATCTAGGAAACCCTGTTTGGTCACTTGCGGTTCAATGCCCATTGAGACCAGTGTGATGGAATCAAGCAGCTTGAGCACCCTCACACAACTAACATTTAGCTCCTTATTCAAGGTGCTCAAAACTCCACAGCCAAAGACAAGTTCAGCGTCAAAGCCATTTCCCGTCTGTTAGTGGATATTAAACCAAGGCAAGGTAGAGTTGTGCTGAATAGCCACTACCCGAAGCTGCAGCACAGCTCTTCCAGTGCCAAAACAACTCCACCTGGCTCAAAAATTTTACATACCAAAAGCTGTCCCGGAAGCTATCTAGGAAAACCTGTCTGGTCACTACAGGTCCATTGCCCTTTGAGCCCAGTGGGATGGAATCAAGCATGTTGAGAACCCACACACAACTAACATGGAGCTCTTCACTTAAGGCGATCAAAATTCCACAGCCAAAGACAAGTTTATTGCCCAAGTAATTTCCCATTGCCATGGAAACCAAGTGCTCTGCCAGCACATATTTCTGAAAGTGGATATGACACCAAGGGAAGGTAGTGTGCTGGTGAATGGCCACTCCCAGAAGCAGCAACACAGCGCTTCCAGTGCCAAAACAACTTCATCTGGCTCATGAACTTCACATATAATCAGCTGTCCTGGCAGCTATCTAGGAAACCCTGTTTGGTCACTACCACTCCAATGCCCATTGGGCTCAGTGTGATGGAATCAAGCATGCTGAGCAACCTCACACAACTAACATGAAGTTCCTCACTCAAGGCGCTCAAAACTCCATTGCAAAAGACAAGTTCTGCGCCCAAGCCATTTTCCGTTGCCATGGAAACCAAGTGTTCTGCCAGCACAAATGTGTAAATGTGGATATGACACCTATGGAAGGTAGTGTGGTGGTGAATGGTCACTGCCTGAAGCAGCAACACAGCTCTTCCAGTGCCAAAACAACTTCACCTGGCTCATGAACTTCACATATCATCAGCTGTCCTGGCAGCTATCTAGGAAACCCTGTTTGGTCACTACCGCTCCAATGCCCATTGGGCTCAGTGTGATGGAATCAAGCATGCTGAGCACCCTCACAGAACTAACATGGAGTTCCTCACTCAAGGCGCTCAAAACTCCATTGCAAAAGACAAGTTCAGCGCATAAGCCATTTTCCGTTGTCATGGATACCAAGTGTTCTGGCAGCACATATATGGAACACTGAATGTGACACCAAGGGAATGTAGGTTCTCTGATGAATGACAACAACCAGAAGCAGCAGCACAGATCTTCCAATGCCACAACAACTCAACCTGGCTCATCAAGTTCACATACCATTAGCTTTCCTGGCAGTTATCTAGCAAAACACTGTTTGGTCACTTGCGGTTCAAAGCACATTGGCCACAGTGTGATGGAATCAAGAAGCTTGAGCACCCAAACAAAACTAACATGGAGCTCCTCATTAAGGGCACTCAAAACTCCACAGCTAAACACAAGTTCAACGACAAAGCCATTTCCTGCTGCCATGAAGACCAAGTGCTCTGGCAGCACATATATGGAACAGTGGATGTGACACATAAGGAACACAGTTTGGTGGTTAATGGCCACAGCCCGAAGCAGGAGCACAGATCTTCCAGTGCCAAAACAACTCCACCTGTCTCATGGACTTCACATACCATCAGCTGTCCTGGCAGCTATCTAGGAAAACCTGTTTGGTCACTTGCGGTCCAATGACCATTGAGCCCAGTGCGATGGAATAAATCAGCTTGAGCACCCACACAAAACTTACATGTAGCTCCTCACTTAAGGCCATCAAAACGCCACAACCAAAGACAAGTTCATCGTCCAAACGATTTCCCGTTGCCATGGAAAGCAAGTGGTCTGGCAGCACATATGTGGGTAAGTGGATATGACACCAATGGAAGGTATTGTGGTGGTGAATGCCCACTGCCTGAAGCAGCAGCACAGCTGCTCCAGTGCCAACATAACTCCACCTGGCTCAAAAACTTCACATAGAAATAGCTCTCCTGGCAGCTATCTAGGAAAACCCTTTTGGTCACTACTGGTCCAATGCACTTTGAGCCCAGTGGGATGGAATCAAGCATGTTGAGCACCCACACACAACTAACATGAAGCTCCTCACTCAAGGCGCTCAATCTCCACAGCCAAAGACAAGTTCAGCGCCCATGCCATTTCCCGTTGCCATGGAAACCAAGTGCTCTGGCAGCACATAGGTGGAACAGTGGATGTGACACGAAGGGAAGGTAGTGTGGTGGTGAATGGCCACTGCCTGAATCAGCAGCACAGCTCCTCCAGTGCCAAAACAACTCCACCTGGCTCATGAGCTTCACATACCATCAGCTGTCCTGACAGCTATCTAGGAAACCCTGTTTGGTCACTTGCGGTCCAATGCCCATTGGGCCCAGTGTGATGACATCAAGCAGCTTGAGCACTCACAGAAAACTAATATGAAGCTCCTCACTCAAGGCGCCCAAAACTCCACAGCCAAAGATATGTTCAGTGCCAAAGCCACTTCCCGTTGGCATGGAAACCAAGTGCTCTGGCAGCACATATGTGTGAATGTGTATATCACACCTGAGGTCGCTAGTGTGGTGGTGAATTTCAACTCTTCGAAGTAGCAGCACAGCTCTTTCAGTGCAAAAAACTTCACCTGGCTCATGAACTTCACATACCATCAGCTATCCTGAAAGCTATGTAGGAAACATTGCTTGATCACTTGCGGTCCAATTCCCATGGAGCCCAGTGTGATGGAATCAAGCAGTTTGAGCACACAAAAAAAACTAACATGTAGCTCCTCACTCAAGGTGCTCAAAACTCCACAACAAAAGATAAGTTCCGATCCCAAGCCATTTCCCTTTGCCATGGAAACCAAGTGCTCTGACAGCACATATGTGGAACACTGAATGTGACACCAAGGAAATGTATGTTCTCTGATGAATGACAACAGCCCCAAGGAGCAGCAACACAGCTCTTCCAGTGCCAAAACAACTCCACCCGGCTCATGAACTTCGCATACCATCAGTTGTCCTGGCTGCTATCTAGGAAACCCTGTTTGGTCACTTTAAGTCCAATGCCCTTTAAGACCAGTGGGATGGAATCAAGCAGCTTGAGCACCCAAACAAAACTAACATGGAGCTCCTCACTCAAGGTGCTCAAAATTCCATAGCCAAAGACAAGTTCAGCGCCCTAGCCGTTTCCAGTTGCCTTGGAAACCAAGTGCTCTGGCAGAACATATGTGTGTAAGTGGATATGACACCTAGGGAAGGTAGAGTGGTGGTGAATGGCCACTGCCTGAAGCAGCAACACAGCTCTTCCAGTGCCAGAAAAATCCACAAGGCTTATGAACTTCAGAGACCATCAGAATTCCTGGCAGTTATGTAGGAAACGCTGTTTGGTCACTTCTGGTCCAATGCCCATGGAGCCCAGTGGGATGGAATCAAGCAACTTGAGCATCCACACACAACTAACATGTAGCTCTTCACTCAAGGCGCTCAAAATTCCATTGCCAAAGACAAGTTCAGCGCCAAGGCATTTTCCCTTGCCATGGAAACCAAGTGCTATGGCAGCACATATGTCTGAAAGTGGATATGACACCTAAGGAAGGTAGTGTGGTGGTGAATGGCCACTGCCCGAAGCAACACCACAGCTCTTCCAGGGCCAAAACAACTCCACTTGGCTCATGAACTTCACATACCATCAGCTGTCCTGGCAGCTATCTAGGAAACACTGGTCACTTCCAGTCCAATGCCCATTGGTCTCAATGTGATTGAATCAAGTAGCTTGAGCAACCAAACAAAACTAACATGTAACTCCTCACTAAATCGCTCAAAACTTCACAGCCAAAGACAAGTTCTTCGCCCAAACCATTTCCCGTTGCCATGAAACCAAGTGCTCTGGCAGCATATATGTCTCTAAGTGTATATGACACCTATGGTATGTAGTTTGGTGGTGAATGGCCACTGCCCGAAGAAACAGCACAGCTCTTCCAGTGCCAAAAAACTCCACCTGGCTCATCAACGTCACATACCATCAGCTGTCCTAGCAGCTCTCTAGGAAACCCTATTTGGTCACTACTGCTCCAATGCCCATTGAGCCAGTAGGATGGAATCAAGCAGCTTGAGCACCCACACTCAACTAACATGGAGCTCCTCACTAAGTGCACTCAAAACTCCACAGCCAAAGACAAGTTCAGCGCCCAAGCCATTTCCTGTTGCCATGGAAACCAAGTGCGCTGACAGCACGTATGTCTGAAACCAGATATGACACCAAGGGAAGGTAGCGTGGTGGTGAATTTCAACTGTCCGAAGCAGCAACACAGCTCTTCCAGTGCAAAAATAACTCCGCCTGACTCATCAACATCAAATACCATCAGCTGTCCTGGCAAGACGTGGCTGAAGTGGGTGATTTACATGTTCTGTCCTCTGTCTTCTCATGGTTAGGGTTCTGAGTGCAGCAGTTTCAATGCGGAGATCCCCAAAGACCTCCTCTGTGTCTGAGGTATTCCCAGTCCAGATTCTGTCTATACTAGCAAGTCCAGGGCCCGGCACAGCCCATCAGCCCGATCAGCTGCTTGTTGCAGTTGCTGGGTTGGTTGTTTTTGCAGGCCTGTCTTCCACTGGAACCAATGGGTCTTGCAGTCCAGCCTGATTCTGCCCAGCACACGCTCGGGCATCACTCTTGCTTCACTCACGTCACTCCCTGTGGCTGTCCTGATGACAGGGAGCATTCTGATTGGCTGCATCTCTAAGACCTCACAGGGCTGTGTGACCCTACAAGCTGTCCAATCAGCAGCTGCCTGGTCATAGCAGCCCGGAATCCTGTAGCCTCAGCATTCTAGAAAAGCCCTGGTGACAGGCAGCCTCCTCTGTGGAGTAGAGAAAGATGGTGAGTGCTTCAAGCTCTGCTTTCTTTGTTCCTTCTCACCACAGGCCCTAGCAGAGAAGATGTGCAGACTCCATGGAAGCCAGCAGAGCGTGAGTGTGTGGGGTTGGGTTTCCCTTGAATGTGAGTTTGGAAATCCGCTGACAATGTAGTGAAGCCTAGGGCCTTTTCAACAGCGGTACCCTGAAAGCATTTCCATTTTCTCTCGATGAGAATCCTTGTGTCTCTTCAAGGAGCCAATCTAATCCTAGTCCTCCATTAGAGGTAGTGTGTGGAATAACCTATGTAATGTGGAAGAGCCAAGCCAAGCTGATTTCCATAGGCAGACCTTACATCCCATTTTCTGTCACGGCTCTCAGTGAAGTTTCCCTAGTGCAGTCCAGTGTCATGTAAGTGGGTCACCACAGTGTAAAAGAGATGACTTGCGGGAGATGGTTGGGATCAATACCATGGTTGGATACAGGGTTGGAATCAGGGTTACAATGCTCTCTAGGCTTATGGTTGCAGTGATGTCAAAGCCTAGATTTCAGGTTAGGGCAAGGTGGAGTGTTAAGGTTCAATTGAGGTTTCTCATTTGGGTTACTAGTAGGAGTAGAGCTAGGATTATGCTTAGGTGGAATTAACGTGAGAACTAGGTCTAATGCTAAAGGCCAAGTCTAATAGTGAGGTTACTGTTAGGTTTTGAGATTTGAGTTATGGTTATCCCAATGGTTAGGGTTAGGGTTAGGGTTAGGGTTAGGGTGAGGGTGAGTTTGAGGGTTCAACTGACAAATAAGATTAGGTCCAGACTTAGGTTTTGTATGTGGCATGAAGTAGGATTTGTGTGAGGATTAGTACTAGGTAAAGAATAGTGTTTGGATTAATGCTGGATAGAGAGTTTGGGTTCCATTTCTGGTTCAGGCTTGGTTTGAGTTAGTGCTTTGATTGCGGGTTATTGTTAGGACTGTGGAAAGGACTGTGTGTAATCAGAATACAGTTAGGGTTACTCTTGAGGTTACGATGAAAGCTGTGGCTCCATTGAGGATGAAGAGGTTGTTTTGTGTGAATTTGAGTATCATGGTGAGGTTCTAGTCTATGTCCGAATGATTATGCTTAGGGCTAGAGTTCATGTTAGGGTGTGGGCTAATGGTAGTGTGAAAGTTGTTGTAGGATTAAGGTTAGGTCCAAATCTAGTGTTAGGTGCAAATCTTGCGGTGAATTTGTAGGCTACAGTTGGATTTAGGCTTAGTGTTCTAATGAGGGTGATGATTCACATTAGCATTGTGGTTTAGGTTTAAAAATGTCGCTGCGATTGGGTTCAGTGTTAGGGCTAGGCTTAGTATGACAGTGATGTCTCCATCTGTGTCAGGGTTGGAGTAGTGTTGGGACTAGGGATTTGGTTGGGTTTAGGGCTAGGATCACTTTTAGGATTGGGGCTAGAGCTAGAGCTAGAGCTAGTATCAGCATGCGGGTTAGGATGATGGCCAGGGTTGGAGATCAACCTGTCTGGCTTTGGGTGTGCTCTAGGTTGTAATACGTATTTGTGCTAGTCTTCGATCTAGGGGTTGGGTAAGTGCTGTATATCTTACTTTCCAATACAACGTCATAATTGTTAAAAGCAAAAAGAGTTATGCTTATTCCAACTTGAATTTATGACTAGGGTCAACGTGAGGTTTAGGATTAGGCCTATAGCCAGTCTGCTGATTACATCTATGAAAAGTCAAGGGACTCAGTCAGCCTTACAGGCAGGGTTAGTCTCAACTCTTCCTGTAGAAGTAGTCCTAATTCTAATCTTACATCTAGCGCTACTCTCATCGACCTCTGCTAACCTTAATCCTTGTCCATCTCTACTCCTCACCCTAACCTTAGTCCTAGGCCAATGGTCATCCCAACATTTTTACAACAATCTAACTGAAATAGGAGTATTCAAGCTCAACAGAAAGCCAAGCAGAGTCATAGCCCCAAGTGCCAAAAACAACACTAAAGATTCCCTTCATCCTGAACCAGCTGGCTTCCTGAAACAAATCTTCCCTGAGGCCAGCCCTTTCTGTAACTCTAAGCCAAGCACTAGACTTTACCTGATCATACCCCTAGACCAAATCATGACCCGATTTCTACTACTACTACTAAGTGCATACCTAAATCAAACAGAAATCAAACTCCTAAAGCTAACCCTAACTCCTTTTGTTTTTGTTGAATTCTATTGTTGACAATCTTTATGTAGTTGATTTGGGTCAAAAGGTTCAAGGGCTACAGGACAGTGAGTAAGGGTATTATTTCCACATCCTCTTCTTTGACTGTATCTGGGGATAAATGGGGAGGGAGATAAAGGAAGAAGCCCCACCCAGTCTCCTCCTGACCCCAGGACCCTGATGTGGGGCATGCTGCGAGAGTCCTGCTCAAGTGGGTTTGGGTCTGTTTGTTTGATCCTCAAGTGGTTTTGATAGTCATGAATTGCTGCCAATCATGCAACTGTAAGCACGATGAGGTCTCTGCAGTGTCCACTGATAGACACAGTCCATCTTACAGTCTGTGTTTGCCCAGGTTTTCTCTGCCAATACGTGGCTGAAGTGGGTGATTGACTTGTTCTGTCCTCTGTCTTCTCATGGTTAGGGTTCTGAGTGCAGCAGTTTCAATGGGGAGATTCTCAATGATCTCCTCTGTGTCTGAGGTATTCCCAGTCCAGATTCTGTCTATACTAGCAAGTGCAGGACCCGGCACAGCCCATCAGCCCAATCAGCTGGTTGTGGCAGTTGCTGGGTTGGTTGTGTTTGCAGGCCTGTCTTCCACTGGAACCAATGGGTCTTGCAGTCCAGCCTGATTCTGCCCCTGGCGGCCAATCCCGGAGCCTCCAACCCACCACTGTCCCCACCCAACTCACTGAAACCTCAGGTTCTTGCAGTCTGCCTCTTCCTCTGGTGGAAACCCTCGCCGCGGGTGCGTCTCCTGGCTACTGTGTCCGTTGCAGGCCCCTGCGGGTGCAGGATAATGGAACCTGGAGTCTGAGGCTTGTGTAGGTCCCGACGGGGCTTGGCGACCAGGGTGGGCAGATGCCAGCGGGTCCTAATCACCGTCAGTCCTCACGGGCACAGCGTCTGCGGGTTGGTCTGCTGCTTTCAGCGGCTGCACTCAAAGGTGACTCAGCAGGTCAGGAGTGGAAAGTCGTCTTCCCTGCCCTTTGTTTTGTTTTTCCCTGGTTGCTCTTCTGAGTTGTGTGGATTTTTTTGGCTCCACACTGTCCAGGGGACTTCACGTTCTTCTCCCTATAGTTCTATGCTGCTCCACTTACGCTTTTGTCACGTTCTAGTCCTCTCCGTGAGCTCCCTCACAGTCATCCTCCTATGTCGACCATCTTTCGAGTCTCCCCATTAACAACTGCCATGGAAACCAAGTGCTCTGACAGCATATAAGTCTGAAAGAGGATGTGGTACCTAGGGAACACAGTGTCGTGGTGAATGGCAACTACAACAAGCATGAGCACAGGTCTTCAGTGTGAAAACAACTCCACTGGCTCATTCACTTCACCTACCATCAGCTGTCCTAGCAGGAATCCCAGAAACCATGTGTGGTCACATCCTTTCCATTGCCCATTGAGCCCAGGGGGATGGAATCAAGCAGGTTGAGCACACACAGAAAACATAGATGGAAATCCTAACACAAGGAGCGAAAAAATCCAGAGTCAGAGAGAATTTCAGCGCCCAAGCCAGTTTCAGCTGCCATGGAAACCAACTGCTGTGGCAGCACAGATGTCTGAAAGTGGATGTGACACCTAGGAAACTCAGAGTTGTGGTGAATGGAGGCTGTTCGAAAAACCAGCACAGGTCTTCCAGTGCCAAAACAGCTCCAGTTGGCTCATTCACTTCACATACCATCACAGCTATCCTGACAGGTCTCCCAAAAAACCTGTTTGGTCACTTGCTCTCCACTGCCAATTGAGCGCAGTGTGATGCAATCAAGCAGGTTGAGAACACACAGTAAACATAAATGGAGATCTTCACACAAGGCGCAAAAAAATCCAGAGCCAGAGAGAAGTTCAGCGCCCAAGCCATTTCCAGCTGCCATGAAAACCAAGTGCTCTGGCAGCACATATGTCTGAAAGTGGATGTGACACCTAGGGAACTCAGTGTTGTGGTGAATGGAGGCTGTTCGAAAAACCAGCACAGGTCTTATAGTACCAAAACAACTCTGCCTGGCTCATTCACTTCTCATGCAATCAACTGTCCTGGCAGGTGTCCAATAAACCATGTTTAGTCACTTCCTGCCCAATGCCAATTTAGCAAAATTTGAAAGAATCAAACTGCACTAAACAAAGATGGAGATCCTCACTCAAGGAGCTAAATTTCGAGAACCAGAGAAAAGTTCAGCACCCTAGCCTTTTGCAGCTGCCTTGGAAACAAGTGATCTGGCAGCATATATGTCTGAAAGTGGATGTGAAACCTGGGAAAATCATTTAGGTGGTGGTGAATGGCACCTGCCCGAAGCAGTAGCACAGGCCTCCAATGTGAAAGCAACTCCACGAGTCTGATTCACTTTACATACAATCAGCTCTCTTAGCAGGTCTCCCGGAAATCCTGTTTGGTCATTTTGTGTCCAATGAGCATTGAGCCCAATGGGTTGGAAACATACAGGTTGAGCACACACACTAAACAGAGATTGAGATCTTCACTCAAGGTGCTCAAAAGCCGACATCCAGAGAGACATTCAACGCACAACCCATTTCCACCTACCATGGAAACCAAGTGTTCTGGCAGCACATATGTATCAAAGTAGCTGTGACAACTGGGAAACTCAGTGTAGTGGTGAATGGCAACTGCATGAAGCAGCAGCACAGGTCTTCCAGTGGCAAAACAACTCCATCTGGCTCATTCACTACACATAGAATGAGCTGTCCTCGCAAGTCTCCCGGAAATCCTGTTTGATCACTTCCTATCCAATGACAACAGAGCCCAGTGCAATGGAATCAAGCTGGCTGAGAACCAGCAGAAAACATGGAGGAGATCCTCATTAAGGCGCCAAAAACTCCACCGCAAGAGAGAAATTTAGTGCCCAAGCCATTTCCAGCTGCCATGGAAACCATGTGCTCTGACAGCACATATGTCTGAAAGCAGCTGCGACATCTAGAGAACTCAGTGTGGTAGTGAATTGCAGTTGCCTGAAAGAGCAGCACAGGTCTTCCAGTGCCAAAACAACTCCACCTGGCTCATTCAATTCATATACAATCAGCAGTCCTATCAGGTTTCCTGCATACCTTATTTGGTCACTTTCTGTCCAAAGCCCACTCAGCCCAGTGTGATGGAATCAGGCTGTCTGAACACCCACACACGTAACAAAGATGGAAATCCTCACTCAAGGTGCTCAAAACTCGATATCCAGAGAGAAATGGAGCGCACAAGCCATTTGCAGCTACCATGGAAACCAAGGCCTCATTCATGTCACACACTATCTGCTCTCTTATTAGGTCTTCCAGAAACCCTGTTTGGTCATTTTCTGTCCAGTGACCATTGAGCCTAATGGGATTAAACATGCAGGTTGATCCCCCACACAAAACTCGACAACAAGAGAAAAGTTCAGAAGCCTAGCCGTTTGCAGCTGCCTTGGAAACAAGTGATCTGGCAGCACATATGTCTGAAAGTAGAGGTGAAACCTGGGAAAAACATTTAGGTGGTGAATGGCAACAGCCCGAGGCAGTAGCAGAGGCCTTGCAGTGCCAAAACAACTCCAACAGGGTCAGTCACTTCACATAAAATCAGCTCTCCTAGCAGGTCTCCCGGCAACGTTGTTTGGTCACTTACTGTCCAATGACTATTGAGCCCAAGGGAATGGAATCAAGCATGTTGAGCACACACACAAAACAGATCCTCACTCAATGCGCTAAAAATTCCAGAACCAAAGAACAAGTTTAGCACCCAAGCCATTTCCAACTGCAGTGGAAACCAAGTGCTCTGGCAGCACATATATCAGAAAGTGGATGTGACACCGGGGGAATTCAGTGTGGTGGTGAATTGCAACTGCCCAAAATAGCAGCACAGCTTTTCCAGTTTCAGAAAAACTCGACTCACATCAGTCAAATCACATACCATCAGCTCTCCTTACAGGTCTACCAGATATCCTGTTTGAACACTTCCTGTTCAATGCCAATTGAGCCTTGTGTGATCAAATCAAGCATGTTCAGCATGTGCAAAGAAAAAAGATGGAGATCCTTACACATAACGCTGAAAATTCAAGAGCAAGAGAGGAGTTCAGCATCAAAGCCATTTCCACCTGCCATGGCAACCAAATGCTCTGGCAGCACATATGTTTGAAAGTGGATGGGACACCGAGGGAACAAAGTGTGGTGGTGAATGGCAATTGCATGAAACAACAGCACAGGCCTTCCAGTGCCAAACATCTCCACCTGGCTCATTCACTTCACATACCTTCAGCTATCATGGCTGATCTCCCGGAAACCCTGTTTGGTCACTTCCTGCCCAATGCCCGTTGAGTCCTACGGAATGGAATCAAGCAGATTGGGCACCCACACAAAACAAAGATGGAGATTCACACTCAAGGTGCTCAAAATTCCTCAGAGGGAAGTTTAAGGCCCAAGCCAATTTCAGCTGCCATGGAAACCTAGTACTCTGGCAGCACATATGTTTAACACTGGATGTGCCACCTAGGAAACTCAGTGTGTTGTTGAATGGCCACTGTCCAAGGCAGCCTGATAGGTCTTCCAGTGCCAAAACAACTCCAACTGCCTCATTCACCTCAATTACCTTCAGCTGTCCTTGCAGGTCTCCTGAAACCATGTTTGCTCACTTCCTGTCCAATGCCCATTGACACCAGTGAAAAAGAATCAAGCAGTTTCAGCACACACACAAAACAAGGATGGGGATCCTCACTCAAGGCGCTCATAACTCCAGAGCCAGAGAGAAGTTCAGCTCAAAAAGCCATTTCCAGCTGCCATGAAAACTAAGTGTTCTGGAAGCACGGATGTCTCAAAGTGACTGATAAGCTAGGCAACTCTTTGTGGTGTTGAACGGTAATTGCTCAAAGCAGCAGCACATGTCTTCCAGGGCCAAGACAACTCCACCTGGCTCATTCACCTCCCATACCATCAGCTGTCCTAGCAGCTATCTAGGAAGCCCTGTTTGGTCACTTGCTTTCCAATATTCAAAGCCCAGCATTATGGAATCAAGTAGGTGGAGGACACACAGAAAGCAAAGGTGGAGTTTCTCACTCAAGGCACGAAAACACCACAGCCAGAGAGATCAGTGCTCAAGCATTTCCAGCTGCCTTGGAAACCAAGTGCTCTGGCAGCACATATGTCTGACAGTGGATGTGACACTTGGGGATCTAAATTTGGTGTGAATGGCAACTGCCCGAAGCAGCAGCATAGCTCTTCCAGTGCCAAAACAACTCCACCTGGTTCAGGAACTGCAATTACCATCAGCTGTCATAGCAGGCCTCGCGAAAACCCTGTTTGCTCAATTGCTGTCCAGTGCCTATTCAGTACAGTGTGATGGAATGAGGCATGCTGAGCACTCACACGTAACAAAGATGGAGATCCTCACTCAAGGCGCTTAAACTCCACAGCCAGAGAAAAGTTCAGCACTCAAGCCATTTGCAGGTGCCATGGAAACCAAGTGCTCTGGCAGCACATATGTCTGAAAGTGGATGTGACGCTTGGAGAACTCAGTGTGGTATTGAATGATAACTGCCCTAAGCAGAAGCACAGGTTTTCCAGGGCCAAAACAACTCCATCTGACTCATTCACTTCACATATCATCAGCTGCCCTAGCAGGTCTCCCAGAAACCCTGTTTGGACACTTATGTTCCAAATCCATAGCCCAGATGATGGAATGATGTAGGTGGAGCACACACTGAAAAAAAAGGTGGAGATCCTCACACAAGGCATGTAAAACTCCACAGCCAGGTAGAAGTTCAGAACCCAAGATATTTCCAGCTACCATGGAAACCAAGTGCTCTGGCAGCACATATGTCTGAAAATGGATGTGACAAGAATTAAACTCAGTGAGGTGGTGAATGGAAACTGCCCGAATTAGCAGCACAGGACTTCCAGTGCCAAAACAACTCCACCTGAGTCATTCACTTCAGATTTTATCAGCTGTCCTAGTATGTCTCCCAGAAACCCTGTTTGGACCCCTTGTTTAATGCCCATTGAAACCATGGTAACGGAATCAAGCAAATTGAACACCCACAGAAAACAAAGATGGATATCCTCACTCAATGCGCTAAAAATTCCAGAGCCAGAGAGAAATTCAGCGCCCAAGCCATTTTTAGCTGCCATGGAAACCAAGTGCTCTAGCAGCACATATATCTGAAAGTGGATGTGACACCTGGGGAACTCAGTGTGGTGGTAATTGCAACTGCCCGAAGTAGGAGCACAGCTTTTCCAGTCCAGAAAAACTTTAACTTCGTCAGTCAAATCACATACCATCGGCTGTCCTTACTGGTCTATCAGAGACTCTGATTGAACAATTCCTGTTCAATGCCGATTGAGCCCCGTGTGATGGAATCAAGCATGTTCAGCATACGCACAGAAAAAAGATGGAGATCCCCACTCAAAACGTTGAAAATTCCAGACCCAGAGAGGATTTCAGCATCAAAGCCATTTTCACCTGCCATGGCAACCAAAAGCTCTGGTAGTACATATGTCTGAAAGTGGATGTGACATCTACGGAACTCAGTGTAGTGGTGAATGGCAGCGGCAAGAAACAGCAACACAGGCCTTCCAGTGCCAAACATCTCCACCTGGCTCATTCACTTCACATACCTTCAGCTATCATGGCTGATCTCCCGGAAACCCTGTTTGGTCACTTCCTGTCCAATGCCCGTTGGGCCCAGTGTGATGGAATCAAGCAGGTTGAGCACACTCACAAAACAAAGATGGAGATTCACACTCAAGGTGCTCAAAACTCCACCGATAGAGGAAAGTTCAATGCCGAAGCCAGTTTCAGCTGCCATGGAAACCAAGTGCTCTGGCAGCACATATGTGGAACACTGGATGTGCCACCTAGGGAACTCAGTGTGTTTGTGAATGGCAACTTACCGAAGCAGCAGCGCAGGGCTCCTAATGCCAAAACAACACCTGCGGGCTAATTCACTTTACATACAATCAGCTGTCATTTCAGGTTTCCTGGAAAACCCTGTTTGGACACATCCTATTAAATGCTGATTGAGCCCAGGGTAATGGGATCACGAATGTTGAGCACACACACAAAATAAAGATGGAGATCCTCACTCAAGGCGCTAATAACTCCAGAGCCATAGTGAAGTTCAGCGTCCAAGCCACCTCCAGCTGCCATGGAATCCAAAACCTCTGGCAGAACATATGTCTGAAAGTGGATGGGACACCTAGGAGACATAGTGTGGTTGTGAATAGCAACTGCCCAAAGCAGCAGCACAGGTATTCGTTGCAAAACAACTCCACCTGGATCATCCAACTCCCATACCCTCAGCTGTCATTTTAGGTCTCCCGATATCGATGTTTGGTCACTTCCTGCCCAAAAGCACATTGAGCTCAATCAGTTGGAATCAATCAGGTTGAGCACACACACAAAACAAAGTTGGAGATTAACACTCAATGCACATAAATTTCTTGAGCCAGAGAGAATTTCAGTCCCCAACCAATTTCCAGATGCTATGGAAACCAAGTGCTCTGGCAGCACATATGTCTGAAAGCGGATGTGACACATGAGGAACTCAATGTGGTGGTGAATGGCAACTGCCCGAAAAAGAAGAGCTCTCCAGTGCCAAAACAACTCCAATTGGCTCATGAACTTCACACACCATCAGCTGTCCTGGCAGTTCTCCAGGAAACCATGTTTGGTCACTTCCTGTCCAATGCCAATTGAGCCCAGGGGGTACAATAAAGTAGTAGATTGACCACGCACACAAAACAAAGATGAAGATACTCACTCAAGGCACTCACATCTCCGCAGCCAGGGAGAATTTCAGCACCCAAGCCTTTTCCAGCTGTCATGGAAATCAAGTGCTCTGGCAGCACATATTTCTGAAAGTGGCTTGGAGGCAACACTTGGGGAACTCTGTGTGTTGGTGAATGGCAACTACCCGAAGCAGCAGCACAGCTCTCCAGTGCCAAAACAACTCCACCTGGCTCATTCACTTCACATACCATCAGCTGCCCTGTCACGTCTCCGGGAAAACTTGTTTTGACACTTCCTGTCTAATGCCCATTGAACCCAGTGTTATATAGTCTGTTTGTTCAGCAACACCGCTAAACAAAGATGGAGATCCTCATTCAAGCCCTGACTAACTAGGCAGTCAGAGAGAATTTCAGCGCCCAAGTCATTTCCAGCTACCATGGAAACCAAGTGCTCTGGCAGCACATTTGTTTAAAGTGGATGTGACACCTAGGTAACACAGTGTGCTGGTAAATGGCAACTGCCCGAAGCAGCAGCACAGGTCTACCAGTGCCAAAACACCTCCACCTCACTCCTCCAATTCACATACCATCAGCTGTCCTTGCAGGACTCCCAGAAACCCTATCTGGTCACTTCCTGCCCCATGCCCATTGAGGCCAGAGGGATGGAATCAAGCAGGATGATTTCTTCTCCCTGCTCTCAAACGACATTGCACAGAAAGTGACCAGATATGCTTTTCAGGAGACCTTCTAAGGCGTTTATGTAAAATCCTGTTTGGCCACTTCTTGTCCAATGACCATTGAGCCCTGTGGGATGGAATCAAGCAGGTTGAGCACACACAAAAAACAAAGATGGAAATCCTCCCTCAAGGCGTGACAAACTACAAAGCCAGAAAGAAATTCAGCGCCATGACATTTCAGCTGCCATGGAAACCAAGAACTGTGGCAGCGCATATATCTAGCAGTGTTATTAAACCTAGGAAACTCAGTGTGGTGGTGACTTCCAACTGCTCGAAGCAGCAGCACAGCTCGTCTAGTGCCAAAACCACTCCATCTGGCACATTCACTCAAATAGCATCAGTTGTCCTAGCAAATCTCCCAGAAATCTTGTTTGTTCACTGCATGTCCAATGCCCATTGAGCCCTGGGAGGTGGAATTTGTAGGTTGAGCACACACACACAAAACAAAGATGGAGATCTTCACTACTGGCGCTTATAGTCCACAATCAGAGAGAAGTTCAGCACCCAAACCATTTCCAGCTGCCATGGAAATCAAAAATTCTGGCAGCACATATGTCTGAAAGTGGACGTAACACTTGGGGAACTCAGTATGTTGATCAATGGCAACTGCCTGAAGCAGCAGCACAGCTCTTTCAGTGCCAAAACAACTACATCTGAGTCATTCACTTCACATAGCATCAATAATCTTTGCAGGACTCCCGGAATCCCTGTTTGGTTCTTTTCTGTCAAATGCCCAAGGAGCCCAGGGGGATGGAATCAAGCTGCATGAACACACACAAATAACATAGATGGAGATCCAAACTAAAGGCACTCAAAACTTCAGAGCCAGAGAGAAGTTAAGCGCCCAAGCCAATTCCAGCTGCCATGGAAACAAAAAGCTCTGGCAGCACATAAGTCTGAAAGTGGGCGTGACACATGCTTAACTCTGTCTGTTGGTGAGTGGCTACTGCCCTAACCAGCAGCATAGCTCTTCCAGTGCCAAAACAATTCCACATTGGTTATTCACTTCACATATCATCAGTTGTGCAAACAGGTCTCCAGGAAATCTTGTTTGGTCACTTTCTGTCCAAAGCCCATTGAGCCCCAGCTGATGGAATCTGTATGTTCAACAACCGCACAAAACAAAGATGGAGATCCTCACTAAAGGTGTAACAAACTTGATAGCCAGAGAGAATTTCACTGCCCAAGCCATTTCCAGCTGCCTTGGAAACCAAGTGCTCTGGCAGCACATTTGTCTGAAAGTGGATGTGACACCTAGGGAACACAGTGTGCTGGTAAATGGCAAATGCAAGAAGCAGCATCTCATCTTCCATTGGTAAAACAACTCCACCTGGCTCATTCACTTCACATACCGTCAGCTCTCTTTGCAGTTCTCCTGGAACCGTAGTTGGTCACATCCTGTCCAATGCCCAGTGAACACAGGGGGATGGAATGAAGCAGGTTGAGCACCCACACAAAACAAATATGGAGATCCTCACTCAAAGCGTTCAAAACTTCACAGCGAGAGAGAAGTTCAGCGCCCTAGCCATTTCCAGCTGCCATGGAAACCAAGTGCTCTGGCAGCCCATATGTCTGAAAGTGGCTGGGTCATGACACTTGAAAAACTCAGTTTGTTGGTGAATGGCAACTGTACGAAGCAGCAGCACAGCTCGTCCAGGGAAAAAAACAAATCCACCTGAATCATTCACTTCACATATCATCAGCTGTCCTTGCAGGTCTCCCGGAGCCCTGTCTGGTCACTTCCTATCCAATGGTATTTATGCCGAGGGGATGTAATCATGCAGGATGAGTACACACAGAAATAAAAAATGGAGATACTCCCTCAAGGCGCTCAAAACTCCACAGTCCAGGAGCAGTTTGTAACCCAAACTATTTCCAGCTAAAATGGAAACCAAGTGCTCTGACAGCACATATTTCTGAAAGTGGCTGGGAGGTGACACTTGGGGAACTCTGTGTGTTGGTGAATGGCAACTGCCCGAAGCAGCAGCACAGCTCATCCAGGGAAAAACAACTCCACCTGGCTCATTCACTTCACATACCAACTGCTCTCCTTGCAGGTCTTCTGAAACCCGGTTTGATCCCTTCCAGTCCAATGTCCATTGAACCCAGTGTGATGTTATCAAACAGGTTGAGGACCCACAAAAAACAAAGGTGGAGATCCTCACTCAAGGTGCTCAAAACTCCAAAGCCAGAGAGAATTTCAGCGCCCAAGTCATTTCACGCTGCTGTGGAAACTAAGAACTCTGGCAGCACATATTTCTGAAAGTGGCTGGGAGGTGAACTTGGGGAACTGCTTGTGGTGGTGAATGGCATCTGCCCGAAGCAGCAGCACAGCTCTTCTAGTGCCAAAACAAATGCACCTGGGTTATTCACTTCACATACCATAGCTGTCCTGGCAGCTATCTAGGAAACCCTGTTTGGTCACTTCTCGTCTAATGCCAATTGAGCCCAGTGTGATGGAATCAAGCAGCTTGAGCACCCAAACAAAACTAACATGGAGCTGCCCACTCAAGGCACTCAAAACTCCATTGCCAAAGACAAGTTCATCGCCCAAAGCATTTCCCGTTGCCATGGAAATCAAGTGCTTTGGCAGCAGATATGTCTGAAACAGGATATGACACCAATGGAAGGTAGTATGGTGGTGAATAGTCACGGCCCGAAGCAGCAGCACAGCTCTTCCAGTGTCAAAACAACTCCACCTGGCTCATGAACTTTACATACCATCAGCTGTCCTGGCAGCTATCTAGGAAACCCTCTTTGGTCACTTGGGACCAAATGCCCGTGGAATCCCAATGTGATTTGAACAAGCAGGATGATCACACACACACAACTAACATGGAGCTCCTCACTCAAGGCACTCAAAACTATACAACAAAAGACAAGTTCAGTGCCCAAGCCATTTCCCCTTTACATGGAAATGACACCTAAGGAAGGTAGCGTGGTGGTGAATGGCCACTGCCCGAAGCAGTAACACAGCTCTTCCAGTGCCAAAACAACTTCACAGGCTCATCAATTTCACATACCATCATCTGTCCTTGCAGCTATCTAGGAAACCCTGTTTGATTACTTGCATTTCAATGCCCATTGAGCCAAGTGTGATAGAAACAAGCAGCTTGAGCACCCACAAAATACTAACATGGAGCTGATCACTCAAGGCGCTCAAAACTACACAGAATAGACAAATTCATCGCCCTAAGCCATTTCCCGCCGGCATGGAAACCAAGTGCTCTGGCAGCACATATGTGGAACAGTGGATGTAACACACAGACAACACCGTTTGGTGGTCAATGGCCACTGACCTAAGCAGCAGCACAGCTCTTCCAGTGCCAAAACAACTCCACCTGGCTCACGAACTTCACATACCATCAGCTGTCCTGGCAGCTATCTAGGAAACCATGTTTTGTCACTTCCGGTTTAATGCCCATTAGCCCAATGGGATGGAATCAAGCATGTTGAGCACCCAAACACAAATAACATGCAGCTCCTCACTCAAGGCGCTCAGAACTCCACAGCCAAAGACAAGTTCAGAGCCCAATCCATTTCCCCTTGCCATGGAAACCAAGTGCTCTGGCAGCACATATGTGTGAAAGTGGATATGTCACCTAAGGAAGCTAGTATGATGGTGAATGGCAACTGCCCGAAGCAGCAGCACAGCTCTTACAGTGCCAAATCAACTCCACCTGGCTCATGAACTTCACATACCATCAGCTGTGCTGGCAGCTATCTAGGAAACCCTGTTTGATCACTTCCGCTCCAATGCCCATTGAGCCAAGTGGGATAGAATCAAGCAGCTTGAGCACCCAGAAAAATCGAACATGTAGCTCATCATTAAGGGCACTCAAAAATCCACAGCCAAACACAAGTTCAACACCCAAAGCCAGTATGGAAACCAAGTGCTCTGGCAGCACATAAGTGTAACACTGAATGTGACACCAAGGTATTGTAGGTTCTCTGATGAATGACAACTGCCCGAAGTGGCAGCACAGCTCTTCCAGGGCCAAAACAACTCCTATGGCTCATTAACTTCACATACCTTCAGCTGTCCTGGCAGCTATCTAGGAAACCATGTTTGGTCACTTGGGTCACATGCCTATTGTTCCAAAGTGATGGAATCAAGCAGGTTGAGCACCCACACAAATTAAGATGGAGTTCCTCACTCAAGGCGCTAAATACTCCACAGCAAAAGACAATTTCAGCGCCCAATCATTTCCCGTTGGCATGGAAACCAAGTGCTCTGGCAGCACATACGTGTGTAAGTGGATATGACACCTATGGAAGGAAGTGTGGTGGTGAATGGCCACTGCCCGAAGCAGCAGCACAGCTCTTCCAGTGCCAAAACAACTCCACCTGGCACATCAACTTCACATACCATCAGCTGTCCTCGCAGCTATCTAGGAAACCCTGTTCGATCACTTGCGCTCCAATGCCCATTGAGCCAAGTGGCATGGAATCAAGCATGTTGAGCACCCAAACACAACTAAAATGTAGCTCCTCACTCAAGGCGCTCAAAACTCCACAGCCAAAGACAAGTTCAGCGCCCAAGACATTTCCCGATACTATGGAAACCAAGTGCTTTGGCTGTACTTATGTGTGAAACTGGAAATGAAACCTAAGGAAGCTAGCGTGGTGTTGAATGGCCACTGACCTAAACAGCAGCACATCTCTTCCACTGCCAAAACAACTCCACCTCGCTCATAAACTTCACATACCATCAGCTGCCCTGGCAGCTATCTAGGAAACCCTGTTTGATTACTTGCATTTCAATGTCCATTGAGCCAAGTGTGATAGAAACAAGCAGTTGAGCACCCACAAAAAACTAACATGGAGCTCCTCACTAAGGGCACTCAAAACTACACAGAATAGACAAGTTCATCGCCCAAAGCCATTTCCCGCCGGCATGGAAACCAAGTCATCTCGCAGCACATATGTGGAACAGTGGATGTAACACATAGAGAACACAGCTTGGTGGTCAATGGCCACAAATTAAGATGGAGTTCCTCACTGAAGGCGGTAAAAACCCCACAGCACAAGACAAATTCAGCGCCCAAGCCATTTCCCGTTGAAATTGAAACCAAGTGCTCTGGCAGCACATACGTCTGTAAGTGGATATGACACCTAAGAAAGGTAGTGTGGTGGTGAATGGCCACTGCCCGAAGCAGCAACACAGCTCTTCCTGAGCCAAAAAAACTACACCTGGGTCATGAACTTCACATACCATCAGCTGTCCTGGCACACTTCGAGGAAACCCTGTATGGTCACTTGCGGTCCAATGCCCATTGAGCACAATGGTATGGAAACAAACATGTTGAGCACCCAAACAAAATTAACACGGAGCTCCTCATTCAAGGAGCTCAAAACTCCATCACCAAAGACAAGTTCAGCGCCAAAGCCATTTTCCCTTGCCATGGAAACAAAGTGCTCTGGCAGCACATATGTGGAACAGGATGTGACACAAAGAGAACACAGTGTGGTGGTGAATGGCAACCTCTCGAAGCAGCAGCACAGCTCTTCCAGTGCCAAAACAACTCCACCTGGATCATGAATTTCACATAATATCATCAGCTGTCCTGACAACTATCTAGGAAACCCAGTTTAGTCACTTCCGCTGCAAAGCCCTTTGAGCCCAGTGGAATGGAATCAACATGTTGAGCACCCACACACAACTAACATGTACCTCCTCACTCAAGGCACTCAAAATTCCAGCACCAAAGACAAGTTCAGCGCCCAAGCCATTTCCCGTTGCCATGGAAACCAAGTGCTATGGCAGCACATATGTGGAACAGTGGATGTGACACATAGAGAACACAGTGTGGTGGTGAATGGCAACTGCTCGAAGCAGCAGCACAGCTCTTCCAGTGCCAAAATAACTGCATCTGGCTCATGAACTTCACATACCATCAGCAGTCCTGACAGCTTCCTAGGAAACCCTGTTTGATCACTGCTGTTCCAATGCCCATTGAGCCAAGTGTGATTTAAACAAGCAGCTTGAGCACCCAGAAAAAACGAACATGTAGCTCCTCTTTAAGGCACTCAAAACTCCACAGCCAACAACAAGTTCAACGCCCAAAGCTATTTCCCGCTGCCATGGAAACCAAGTGCTGTGGCAGCACATATGTGGAACACTGAATGTGACACCAAGGGAATATATGTTCTCTGATGAATGATAACTACCAGAAGCAGCAGCACAGCTCTTCCAGTGCCAAAACAACTCCACCTGGCTCAAAACCTTCACATGCAAACAGCTGTCCTGGCAGCTAAATAGGAAACCCTGTTTGGTCAGTACTAGACCAATGCGCTTTGAACCCTGTGGGATGGAATCAAGCAGCTTGAGCACAAACACACAACTAACATGAAGCTCTTCACTCAAGGCGATCAAAACTTCACAGCCAAAGACAAGTTAATTACCCAAGGTATTTCGCATTGCCATGCAAACCAAGTGCTATGGCAGCACATACGTCTATAAGTGGATTTGACACCAAGGCAAGGTAGTGTTCTGGTGAATAGCCACTGCCCGAAGCAGCAGCACAGCTCTCCAGTGCCAAAACAACTCCACCTGGCTCAAAACCTTCACATGCAAACAGCTGTCCTGGCAGCTAAATAGGAAACCCTGCTTGGTAAGTACTAGACCAATGCGCTTTGAACCTTGTGGGATGGAATCAAGCAGCTTGAGCACAAACACACAACTAACATGGAGCTCTTCACTCAAGGCGATCAAAACTCCACAGCCAAAGACAAGTTAATTGCCCAAGATATTTCCCATTGCCATGCAAACCAAGTGCTCTGGCAGCACATATTTCTGAAAGTGGATATGACAACTAAGGAAGGTAGTGTGGTGGTGAATTTCAACTGTCCGTAGAAGCAGCACAGCTCTTCCAGTACGAGTACAATTCCACCTGGCTCATGAACTTCACATACCATCAGCTGTCCTGGCAGCTCTCTAGGAAACCCTGTTTGGTCACCTCAGTTCCAATGCCCATTGGGCTCAGTGTGATGGAATCAAGCAGCTTGAGCACGCAAACACAACGAACATGGAGCTCCTCACTCAAGGAGCTCAAAACTCCATTGCCAAAGACAAGTTCGGCGCCCAATCCATTTCCCGTTGCCATGGAAACCAAGTGCTCTGGCAGCACATATGTCTGAAACTGGATATGACACCTATGGAAGCTAGTGAGCTGGTAAATGGCAACTGCCCGAAGCAGCAGCACAGCTCTTCCAGTGCCAAAACATCTCCACCTGGCTCATCAACTTCACACACCATCACCTATCCTCGCAGCTATCTAGCAAACCCTGTTTGGTCACTACCACTCCAATGCCCATTGAGCCCAGTGGCATGGAATCAAGCACGTTGAGCAAAAACAAAAAACTAACATGGAGCTCCTCACTCAACGCGCTCAAAACTAAACACAGCCAAAGACAGGTTCAGCGCCCAAGGCATTTCCCGTTGCCATGGAAACCAAGTGCTCTGGCAGCACATATGTGGAACAGTGGATGTGACACCAAGAGAACAGAGTGTGATGGTGAATGGCAACTGCTCGAACCAGCAGCACAGCTCTTCCAGTGCCAAAATAGCTCCACCTGGCTCATGAACTTCACATACCATCAGCTGTCCTCTCGGCTTCCTAGGAAACCCTATTTGGTCACTACCACTGCAATGCCCATTGAGCCCAATGGAATGGAATCAAGCATGTTGCGCAAAAACAAAAAACTAACATGGAGCTGCTCACTCAAGGCGCTCAAAACTCCATCAGCAAACAAGTTCAGCGCCCAAGCCATTTCCTGTTGCCATGGAAACCAAGTGCTCTGGCAACACATATGTGGAACAGTGGATGTAACACAAAGAGAACACAGTGTGGTGGTGAATGGCAACTGCTCGAAGCAGCAGCACAGCTCTTCCAGTGCGAAAACAACTCCACCCGGCTCATGAACTTCACATACCATCAGCTGTCCTGGCAGCTATCTAGGAAACCCTGTTTGATCACGGCTGCTCCAATGCCCAGAGCCAAGTGTGATAGAAACAAGCAGCTTGAGCACCCAGAAAAAACTAACATGGAGCTCCTCTTTAAGGCACTGAAAACTCCAAAGCCAAAGACAAGTTCAACGCCCAAAGCTATTTCCCGCCTCCATGGAAACCAAGTGCTCTGGCAGCACATATGTGGAACACTGAATGTGACACCAAGGGAATGTAGGTTCTCTGATGAATGACAACTACCAGAAGCAGCAGCACAGCTCTTCCAGTGCCAAAACAACTCCAACTGGCTCATCAACTTCACATACCATCATCTGTCTTGGCAGCTATCTAGGAAACCCTGTTTGGTCACTTGCGGTCAAATGCCCATTGGGCCCAGTGTGATGGAATCAATCAGCCTGAGCAAATACCAAAAACTAACATGGAGCTGCTCACTCAAGGCATTCAAAACTCCACAGCCAAAGAAAAGTTCAGTGCCAAAGCCTTTTCCCGTTGCCATGGAAACCAAGTGCTCTGGCAGCACATACGTCTGTAAGTGGATTTGACACCAAGGCAAGGTAGTGTTCTGGTGAACAGCCACTGCACGAAGCAGCAGCACAGCTCTTCCAGTACCAAAAGAACTCCACCTGGCTCATGAACTTCACATACCATAGCTGTCCTGGCAGCTATCTAGGAAAACCGTTTGGTCACTACTGGTGCAATGACCTTTGAGCCCAGTGGGATCGAATCAAGCATGTTGAGCAAAAACAAAAAACTAACATGGAGCTGCTCACTCAAGGCGCTCAAAACTCCACAGCCAAAGACAGGTTCAGCGCCCAAGCCATTTCCCGTTGCCATGGAAACCAAGTGCTTTGAAAGCACATATGTGGAACAGTGGATGTGACACACAGAGAACACAGTGTGGTGGTGAATGGCAACAGCTCGAAGCAGCAGCACAGCTCTTCCAGTGCCAAAACAACTCCAACCGGCTCATGAACTTCACTTAATATCATCAGCTGTCCTGGCAGCTATATAGGAAACCCAGTTTGGTCACTTCCGCTCCAATGCCCATTGAGCCCCGTGGCATGGAATCAACATATTGAGCACTCACACACAACTAACATGTAGCTCCTCACTCAAGGCACTCAAAATTCCAGCACCAAAGAGAAGTTCAGCGCCCAAGCCAATTCTCGTAGCCATGGAAACCAAGTGCTATGGCAGCACATATGTGGAACAGTGGATGTGACACATAGAGAACACCGTGTGGGGGTGAATGGCAAAAGCTCGAAGCAGCAGCACAGCTCTTCCAGTGCCAAAATAACTGCATCTGGCTCATGAACTTCACATACCATCAGCTGTCCTGGCAGCTATCTAGGAAACCCTGTTTGATCACTGCTGCTCCAATGCCCATTGAGCCAAGTGTGATAGAAACAAGCAGCTTGAGCACCCAGAAAAAACTAACATGGAGCTTCTCTTTAAGGCACTCAAAACTCCAAAGCCAAAGCCAAATTTCAACGCCCAAAGCTATTTCCCGCTGCCATGGAAACCAAGTGCTCTGGCAGCATATATGTGGAACACTGAATTTGACACCAAGGGAATGTAGGTTCTCTGATGAATGAGAACTACCAGAAGCAGCAGCACAACTCTTCCAGTGCCAATACAGCTCCACCTGGCTCATCAACTTCACATACCATCATCTGTCTTGGCATCTATCTAGGAAACCATGTTTGGTCACTTGCGGTCAAATGCCCATTGGGCCCAGTGTGGTGGAATCAAGCAGCACGAGCAAAAACACACAATTAACATAGAGCTGCTCACTCAACGCGCTCAAAACTCCACAGCCAAAGACAAATTCAGCGCCCAAGCCATTTCCCGTTGCCATGGAAACCAAGTGCTCTGGCAGCACATATGTCTGTAAGTGGATTTGACACCAGGCAAGGTAGTGTTCTGGTGAATTTTCACTGCCCGAAGCAGAAGCACAGCTCTTCCAGTGCCAAAACAACTCCACCTGGCTCAAAACCTTCACATGCAAACAGCTGTCCTAGCAGCGATCTGGAAAACCTGTTTGGTCACTTGCGCTCGAATGCCCATTGTGACCAGTGTGATGGAATCAAGCAGCTTGAGCACCATCACACAACTAACATGGAGCTCCTCATTCAAGGCGCTCAAAACGCCACAGCCAAAGACAAGTTCAGCGTCAAAGCCATTTCCCCTCTGTAAGTGTATATGACACCAAGGCAAGGTAGACTTGTGCTGAATAGCCACTGCCCGAAGCAGCAGCACAGCTCTTCAAGTGCCAGAATAACTCCATCTGGCTCAAAAACTTCACATACCAAAAGCTGTCCTGGCAGCTATCCAGGAAAACCTGTTTGGTCACTACTGCTCCAATGCCCTTTGAGCCCAGTGGGATGGAATCAAGCAGCATGTTGAGCACCCACACACAACTAACATGCAACTCTTCACTCAGGCGATCAAAATTCCACAGCCAAGGAAAGTTTATTTCCCAAGCCATTTCCCATTGCCATGGAAACCAAGTGCTCTGGCAGCACATATTTCTGAAAGTGGATATGACACCTGTGGAAGGTAGCGTTGTGGTGAATGGCCACTGCCCGAAGCAGCAGCACAGCATTCCAGTGCCAAAACAACTTCACCTGGCTCATCAACCTCACATACCATCAGCTGTCCTGGCAGCTATCTAGGAAACCCTGTTTGCTCACTTGCGGTCGAATGCACATTGAGCCCATTGGCATGGAATCCACATGTTGAGCACCCACACACAACTAACATGGAGCTCTTCACTCAAGGAGATCAAAAATCCATTGCCAAAGACAAGTTCGGCGCCCAATCCATTTCCCGTTGCCATGGAAACCAAGTGCTCTGGCAGCACATATGTCTGAAACTGGATATGACGCCTATGGAAGGAAGTGTGTTGGTAAATGGCAACTGCCCGAAGCAGCAGCACAGCTCTTCCAGTGCCAAAACATCTCCACCTGGCTCATCAACTTTACACACCATCAGCTGTCCTCGCAGCTATCTAGGAAACCCTGTTTGGTCACTACCACTCCAATGCCCATTGAGCCCAGTGGAATGGAATCAAGCATGTTGAGCAAAAACAAAAAACTAACATGAAGCTCCTCATTCAATGCGCTCAAAACTCCATCAGCAAAGACAAGTTCAGCGCCCAAAGCCATTTTCCCTTGCCATGGAAACCAAGTGCTCTGGCAGCACATATGTGGAACAGTGGATGTGACACAAAGAGAACACAGTGTGGTGGTGAATGGCAACTGCTCGAAGCAGCAGCACAGCTCTTCCAGTGCCAAAATAACTGCATCTGGCTCATGAACTTCACATACCATCAGCTGTCCTGACAGCTTCCTAGGAAACCCTGTTTGATCACTGTTGCTCCAATGCCCATTGAGCCAAGTGTGATTTAAACACGCAGCTTGAGCACCCAGAAAAAACGAACATGTAGCTCCTCTTTAAGGCACTCAAAACTCCACAGCCAACAACAAGTTCAACGCCCAAAGCTATTTCCCGCTGCCATGGAAACCAAGTGCTGTGGCAGCACATATGTGGAACACTGAATGTGACACCAAGGGAATATATGTTCTCTGATGAATGACAACTACCAGAAGCAGCAGCACAGCTCTTCCAGTGCCAAAAGAACTCCACCTGGCTCAAAACCTTCACATGCAAACAGCTGTCCTGGCAGCTAAATAGGAAACCCTGTTTGGTAAGTACTAGACCAATGCGCTTTGAACCTTGTGGGATGGAATCAAGCAGCTTGAGCACAAACACACAACTAACATGGAGCTCTTCACTCAAGGCGATCAAAACTCCACACCCAAAGACAAGTTAATTACCCAAGCTATTTCGCATTGCCACACAAACCAAGTGCTCTGGCAGCACATATTTCTGAAAGTGCATATGACAACTAAGGAAGGTAGTGTGGTGGTGAATTTCAACTGTCCGAAGAAGCAGCACAGCTCTTCCAGTACGAATACAATTCCACCTGGCTCATGAACTTCACATACCATCAGCTGTCCTGGCAGCTATCTAGGAAACCCTGTTTGGTCACTTCAGCTCCAATGCCCATTGGGCTCAGTGTGATGGAATCAAGCAGCTTGAGCACGCAAACACAACGAACATGGAGCTCCTCACTCAAGGAGCTCAAAACTCCATTGCCAAAGACAAGTTCGGCGCCCAAGCCATTTCCCGTTGCCATGGAAACCAAGTGCTCTGGCAGCACATATGTCTGAAACTGGATATGACACCTATGGAAGCTAGTGAGCTGGTAAATGGCAACTGCCCGAAGCAGCAGCACAGCTCTTCCAGTACCAAAAGAACTCCACCTGGCTCATGAACTTCACATACCATAGCTGTCCTGGCAGCTATCTAGGAAAACCGTTTGGTCACTACTGGTGCAATGACCTTTGAGCCCAGTGGGATCGAATCAAGCATGTTGAGCAAAAACAAAAAACTAACATGGAGCTGCTCACTCAAGGTGCTCAAAACTCCACATCCAAAGACAAGTTCAGCGCCAAAGCCATTTCCCATTGCCATGGAAACCAAGTGCTCTGGTACCACATATGTGTGAAAGTGGATATGACACCTATGGAAGGTAGTGTGGTGGTGAATGGCCGGTGGTAAGGAGGAAGTTTGGATCCCAACCACGAAGACTTCCAGACCTTCACCACAAACTACTAATACGATCAGCAAGGACTATACCCCATCTTTCAAGGAGGCCACAGGGAATTGGATGCCCTCGGAGGCTGAGTACTCTGAGGTCACCCACCCCCAATCGGAGCTTCTGCAGTGGATGGAAGTCCAAACACTACCGTGCTGAAACCAACGTCATCGGAAAGACAACCAGAAGCCCTGAGCGGTCAGCAGACACAGAAGAACAATAAATGTCCTTCGGGACCAGGGAGGAGAGTTTTCTCTGGTCCGAGCCTGGCTCCACCTCTGGACCCCCGCCCTCTTTCGCAGTGACCATCAGGATCGCTTGGAAAACCCCTCACAGCAAACAAACAATCATACAAACTAAAAAAAACAAACAAACAAAAAAAACCCCTAAAATAAATAGACAAACAACAGAAAATAGAGCTTGAAATCTGACAGGAAAGAGCTGGCATGGATTGGCTCATGCCTTGCTGGGTGGGACACAAAGATTAGTCACTCCTCACCATAGTGTTGAGGATTTTCCTTGCACACCCCCACCCCCTCCCAAAAAAATGTTCTGCACATTAAATGTCGACAAATATCTTGTTAGAGTTACAAGCCAGTCTAGATTATCCCAAAATCTGCAAGATCAACAAAATTATACTTCAACACAACAAATGGCTATGTACTGAATTGAAATAGACATGAGACAGCTGAATGGTACCCTATAGCCTTTTCATGGTATATAGCAGCCGGTCCGGTCCTGTATATAAACTACAATTGAGATGTCAATGAGCTAATCATAGGTTGTGGTTAGGACTTGTTTTTTGTTTTTTTGTTTGTTTGTTTGTTTGTTTTTTAACATACTGGTTACTCAAAACCATGTCAATTCCATAATATTGCAAATTGCTGTTGATGTTATATTGGGACTCTTAAATGACTGTGATGATATTCTACCAGCTCTGACTTCGGACCAAAAATGGTCTCCCCAAGAAACTGTTCAACCCATCTGGACAAGTAGCTGGACTCCATGCTTAATATATGTTTGCAAGGTGAGAATCTTGATTGAATTTGAACTGTAATGCTGCATCAAGGTGGAGGAATCCACCAGGGGGGAGGGTAGGGGGAGGGGTAGGGGGATTCCCAAAGCCTATGAAACTGTCACATAATGCTAAATATTAATAAAAAAAAGAAAGTGTATGTGATCACATGGATTATATTTGTCCAGAAAATGTTTGCTCCTTCCTTCTCCCGTTATGCATGAGTCTATCATATTAGCCCATTGAAGCTGGGCCTGGCCTGGAGAATGACATGACAAGCCATATATATCTCATGAGCAGAAATCCTCAATGTGCTTGCACATACTGGCTTCCTTCTTAGGTTCCTCATGCATATGCATAAAACAGCATGACTCTGTGGCTGGTGATTTGGCCCAGCAGGCTGAGTTGTGAAGCCAGCATCCCTTATGGACATGTTTGTGTACTGGCTGTTCCATTTCTAATCCAGTTCTGTGTGGCCTATGAAATTTGTGGATAATGCCCCAATTCCTTGGGCACCTGCACCCACTTGGGAGGCCCAGAATAAGTTCCTGACTCCTGGCTTTGGATTATGTCACCTCTGGTCTTTGGGGCCGTTTAGAGAGTGAACCAGCAGATGGAAGAACTCTCTCTTCTTTCTGTAAAATCATCCTGTAGGTAAAAAAAAAATAGACAAATCTTTTTAAAAAGTCATCAATTGATTCAAAATTATAGATAGCAATTACAATTTAGCATTAGGAAATACAGGGCTGGCATTGTACATCAGGTCAAGCTCAGACTGGCACACCAGTATTTTGGCTACATTGCATCTGATCCAGTTCCCTAGAAACAAGCTAAGAAGCACTGAAACACAGCATGAGTGTTGTGAGTGCTTGGGCTGGAAGGTGCTCCAGGTTGTTGGCTTCAGCATGACCCAGTCCTGGACATTGCAATCATCTGGGGAGTGACCAGAAGAGAAGAGATCTCTCTCTCTTTTTCTCTCTCGCTCTCTCATTCTCTGTGTATCTGTGTGTGCATGTATGTGTCTCCAGCTCTTTTAAATTCTTCACACAAGCAAATACATGTACACAAACATATATATTTTAATTCTTAGTGTAAAGTAGAGATAGAAGCCATTTCAAGTGGGAAACTGATTTCTTCAGATTTGCTTTTAGCAATGTTTTGAAATGATCACTTTCACAAATATGCAATCAAAATGTGTTTCAAAAAATATTTTCCTTATTCGTTTCTGAAAATATCTCCAATATATATAATATCTACAAGACTGAAAAGCCATATTGATATTCCACATGGGTCTGTCATGTGTGCTTCATTTCAAAGTATGGTAATATCATCTGCCCATTTACGCATTGGAACATTCTTTCATCATCAATTTGCAGTTAGTAGCTTATGCATGAATAAAGTCTATGTGTCCTAAATATTATCTATTTTGTCTCTGTTTTACTTATGTTTTCATTTTTAAATTCATCATGATTTAATTTACAAATTCAAAGATAAAATCCAATCAACAGACTTTTCCTTTATGTTTTCTGTATTTGGTGGCAAATAAAGGCTGTAAACCAAGAGTCTTCAATAAGCTTTCATTACGCACTTGCCCTAGCTGACAGTCACAGGGAGCCAATTAAGTATTTGTCCTGCACACATTTTTCAATCCTGTTGCAGAGATGAAAAATAAATGTACATTCACACAACATTAAGAAATGTTTTACCAGCTGCAATTCACAACTAAATGTAAATTGATGCAGGGAAAATTGAGAACATATGTGCTAAAACTAAAGGGATGAGAAATTGAATGATACTTCTCAAGAGTGGGAAATTAAAGATAATAAAGCACACAAGGCTTACAAAAAAAAAAAAAAAGAAAAAGAAAGTGGATATGACACCTAGGGAAGTTAGTGCGGTGGTGAACTGCCACTGGCCGAAGCAGCAGCACAGCTCTTCCAGTGTCAAAACATCTCCACCTGGCTCATGAACTTGACATACCATCAGCTGTCCTGGCAGCTATCTAGGAAACCCTGTTTGGTCACTTCAGCTCCAATGCCCATTGGGTTCAGTGTGATGGAATCAAGCAGCTTGAGCACCCACACACAACGAACATGGAGCTGCTCACTCAACGCGCTCAAAACTCCATCAGCAAAGACAAGTTCAGCGCCCAAGCCATTTCCCGTTGCCATGGAAACCAAGTGCTCTGGCAGCACATATGTGGAACAGTGGATGTGACACAAAGAGAACACAGTGTGGTGGTGAATGGCAGCTGCTCGAAGCAGCAGCACAGCTCTTCCAGTGCCAAAACACTCCTCCCGGCTCATGAACTACACTTAATATCATCAGCTGTCCTGGTAGCTATCTAGGAAACCCAGTTTGGTCACTTCCGCTCCAATGCCCATTGAGCCCATTGGCATGGAATCAACATGTTGAGCACCCACACACAACTAACATGTAGCTCCACACTCAAAGCACTCAAAATTCCACAGCCAAAGACAAGTTCAGCGCCCAAGGCATTTCCCGTTGCCATGGAATCCAAGTGCTCTGGCAGCACATATGTGGAACAGTGGATGTGACACCAAGAGAACACAGTGTGATGGTGAATGGCAACTGCTCGAAGCAGCAGCACAGCTCTTCCAGTGCCAAAATAGCTCCACCTGGCTCATGAACTTCACATACCATCAGCTGTCCTGGCAGCTTCCTAGGAAACCCTATTTGGTCAATACCACTCCAATCCCCATTGAGCCCAGTGGAATGGAATCAAGCATGTTGCGCAAAAACAAAAAACTAACATTGAAGCTGCTCATTCAATGCGCTCAAAACTCCATCACCAAAGACAAGTTAAGCGCCAAAGCCATTTCCCCTTGCCATGGAAACTAAGTGCTCTGGCAGCATATATGTGGAACAGTGGATGTGACACAAAGAGAACACAGTGTGGTGGTGAATGGCAGCTGCTCGAAGCAGCAGACAGCTCTTCCAGTGCGAAAGCAACTCCGCCTGGATCATGAATTTCACATAATATCACCAGCTGTCCTGACAGCTATCTAGGAAACCCAGTTTAGTCACTTCCGCTCCAAGGCCCTTTGAGCCCAGTGGCATGGAATCAACATGTTGACCACCCACACACAACTAACATGTACCTCCTCACTCAAGGCACTCAAAATTCCAGCACCAAAGACAAGTTCAGCGCCCAAGCCATTTCCCGTTGCCATGGAAACCAAGTGCTATGGCAGCAGATATGTGGAACAGTGGATGTGACACAGAGAGAACACAGTGTGGTGGTGAATGGCAACTGCTCGAAGCAGCAGCACAGCTCTTCCAGTGCCAAAATAACTGCATCTGGCTCATGAACTTCACATACCATCAGCTGTCCTGACAGCTTCCTAGGAAACCCTGTTTGATCACTGTTGCTCCAATGTCCATTGAGCCAAGTGTGATTTAAACAAGCAGCTTGAGCACCCAGAAAAAACGAACATGTAGCTCCTCTTTAAGGCACTCAAAACTCCACAGCCAAAAACGAGTTCAACGCCCAGAGCTATTTCCCGCTGCCATGGAAACCAAGTGCTGTGGCAGCACATATGTGGAACACTGAATGTGACACCAAGGGAATATATGTTCTCTGATGAATGACAACTACCAGAAGCAGCAGCACAGCTCTTCCAGTGCCAAAACAACTCCACCTGGCTCAAAACCTTCACATGCAAACAGCTGTCCTGGCAGCTAAATAGGAAACCCTGTTTGGTCAGTACTAGACCAATGCGCTTTGAACCTTGTGGGGTGGAATCAAGCAGCTTGAGCACAAACACACAACTAACATGGAGCTCTTCACTCAAGGCGATCAAAACTCCACAGCCAAAGACAAGTTAATTACCCAAGCTATTTCGCATTGCCATGCAAACCAAGTGCTCTGGCAGCACATATGTCTGTAAGTGGATTTGAAACCAAGGCAAGGTAGTGTTCTGGTGAATAGCCACTGCCCGAAGCAGCAGCACAGCTCTTCCAGTGCCAAAAGAACTCTACCTGTCTCAAAACCTTCACATGCAAACAGCTGTCCTGGCAGCTATCTAGGAAACCCTGTTTGGTCACTTGCGGTTCAATGCCCATTGAGACCAGTGTGATGGAATCAAGCAGCTTGAGCACCCTCACACAACTAACATTTAGCTCCTCATTCAAGGTGCTCAAAACTCCACAGCCAAAGACAAGTTCAGCGTCAAAGCCATTTCCCGTCTGTTAGTGGATATTAAACCAAGGCAAGGTAGAGTTGTGCTGAATAGCCACTACCCGAAGCTGCAGCACAGCTCTTCCAGTGCCAAAACAACTCCACCTGGCTCAAAAATTTTACATACCAAAAGCTGTCCCGGAAGCTATCTAGGAAAACCTGTCTGGTCACTACTGGTCCATTGCCCTTTGAGCCCAGTGGGATGGAATCAAGCATGTTGAGAACCCACACACAACTAACATGGAGCTCTTCACTTAAGGCGATCAAAATTCCACAGCCAAAGACAAGTTTATTGCCCAAGTAATTTCCCATTGCCATGGAAACCAAGTGCTCTGCCAGCACATATTTCTGAAAGTGGATATGACACCAAGGGAAGGTAGTGTGCTGGTGAATGGCCACTCCCAGAAGCAGCAACACAGCGCTTCCAGTGCCAAAACAACTTCATCTGGCTCATGAACTTCACATATAATCAGCTGTCCTGGCAGCTATCTAGGAAACCCTGTTTGGTCACTACCACTCCAATGCCCATTGGGCTCAGTGTGATGGAATCAAGCATGCTGAGCAACCTCACACAACTAACATGAAGTTCCTCACTCAAGGCACTCAAAACTCCATTGCAAAAGACAAGTTCTGCGCCCAAGCCATTTTCCGTTGCCATGGAAACCAAGTGTTCTGCCAGCACAAATGTGTAAATGTGGATATGACACCTATGGAAGGTAGTGTGGTGGTGAATGGTCACTGCCTGAAGCAGCAACACAGCTCTTCCAGTGCCAAAACAACTTCACCTGGCTCATGAACTTCACATATCATCAGCTGTCCTGGCAGCTATCTAGGAAACCCTGTTTGGTCACTACCGCTCCAATGCCCATTGGGCTCAGTGTGATGGAATCAAGCATGCTGAGCACCCTCACAGAACTAACATGGAGTTCCTCACTCAAGGCGCTCAAAACTCCATTGCAAAAGACAAGTTCAGCGCATAAGCCATTTCCCGTTGTCATGAATACCAAGTGTTCTGGCAGCACATATATGGAACACTGAATGTGACACCAAGGGAATGTAGGTTCTCTGATGAATGACAACAACCAGAAGCAGCAGCACAGATCTTCCAATGCCACAACAACTCAACCTGGCTCATCAAGTTCACATACCATTAGCTTTCCTGGCAGTTATCTAGCAAAACACTGTTTGGTCACTTGCGGTTCAAAGCACATTGGCCACAGTGTGATGGAATCAAGAAGCTTGAGCACCCAAACAAAACTAACATGGAGCTCCTCATTAAGGGCACTCAAAACTCCACAGCTAAACACAAGTTCAACGACAAAGCCATTTCCTGCTGCCATGAAGACCAAGTGCTCTGGCAGCACATATATGGAACAGTGGATGTGACACATAAGGAACACAGTTTGGTGGTTAATGGCCACAGCCCGAAGCAGGAGCACAGATCTTCCAGTGCCAAAACAACTCCACCTGTCTCATGGACTTCACATACCATCAGCTGTCCTGGCAGCTATCTAGGAAAACCTGTTTGGTCACTTGCGGTCCAATGACCATTGAGCCCAGTGCGATGGAATAAATCAGCTTGAGCACCCACACAAAACTTACATGTAGCTCCTCACTTAAGGCCATCAAAACGCCACAACCAAAGACAAGTTCATCGTCAAACCATTTCCCGTTGCCATGGAAAGCAAGTGGTCTGGCAGCACATATGTGGGTAAGTGGATATGACACCAATGGAAGGTATTGTGGTGGTGAATGCCCACTGCCTGAAGCAGCAGCACAGCTGCTCCAGTGCCAACATAACTCCACCTGGCTCAAAAACTTCACATAGAAATAGCTCTCCTGGCAGCTATCTAGGAAAACCCTTTTGGTCAGTACTGGTCCAATGCACTTTGAGCCCAGTGGGATGGAATCAAGCATGTTGAGCACCCACACACAACTAACATGAAGCTCCTCACTCAAGGCGCTCAATCTCCACAGCCAAAGACAAGTTCAGCGCCCATGCCATTTCCCGTTGCCATGGAAACCAAGTGCTCTGGCAGCACATAGGTGGAACAGTGGATGTGACACGAAGGGAAGGTAGTGTGGTGGTGAATGGCCACTGCCTGAATCAGCAGCACAGCTCCTCCAGTGCCAAAACAACTCCACCTGGCTCATGAGCTTCACATACCATCAGCTGTCCTGACAGCTATCTAGGAAACCCTGTTTGGTCACTTGCGGTCCAATGCCCATTGGGCCCAGTGTGATGACATCAAGCAGCTTGAGCACTCACAGAAAACTAATATGAAGCTCCTCACTCAAGGCGCCCAAAACTCCACAACCAAAGATATGTTCAGTGCCAAAGCCACTTCCCGTTGGCATGGAAACCAAGTGCTCTGGCAGCACATATGTGTGAATGTGTATATCACACCTGAGGTCGCTAGTGTGGTGGTGAATTTCAACTCTTCGAAGTAGCAGCACAGCTCTTTCAGTGCAAAAAACTTCACCTGGCTCATGAACTTCACATACCATCAGCTATCCTGAAAGCTATGTAGGAAACATTGCTTGATCACTTGCGGTCCAATTCCCATGGAGCCCAGTGTGATGGAATCAAGCAGTTTGAGCACCCAAAAAAAACTAACATGTAGCTCCTCACTCAAGGTGCTCAAAACTCCACAACAAAAGATAAGTTCCGATCCCAAGCCATTTCCCTTTGCCATGGAAACCAAGTGCTCTGACAGCACATATGTGGAACACTGAATGTGACACCAAGGAAATGTATGTTCTCTGATGAATGACAACAGCCCCAAGGAGCAGCAACACAGCTCTTCCAGTGCCAAAACAACTCCACCCGGCTCATGAACTTCGCATACCATCAGTTGTCCTGGCTGCTATCTAGGAAACCCTGTTTGGTCACTTTAAGTCCAATGCCCTTTAAGACCAGTGGGATGGAATCAAGCAGCTTGAGCACCCAAACAAAACTAACATGGAGCTCCTCACTCAAGGTGCTCAAAATTCCATAGCCAAAGACAAGTTCAGCGCCCTAGCCGTTTCCAGTTGCCATGGAAACCAAGTGCTCTGGCAGAACATATGTGTGTAAGTGGATATGACACCTAGGGAAGGTAGAGTGGTGGTGAATGGCCACTGCCTGAAGCAGCAACACAGCTCTTCCAGTGCCAGAAAAATCCACAAGGCTTATGAACTTCAGAGACCATCAGAATTCCTGGCAGTTATGTAGGAAACGCTGTTTGGTCACTTCTGGTCCAATGCCCATGGAGCCCAGTGGGATGGAATCAAGCAACTTGAGCATCCACACACAACTAACATGTAGCTCTTCACTCAAGGCGCTCAAAATTCCATTGCCAAAGACAAGTTCAGCGTCAAGGCATTTTCCCTTGCCATGGAAACCAAGTGCTATGGCAGCACATATGTCTGAAAGTGGATATGACACCTAAGGAAGGTAGTGTGGTGGTGAATGGCCACTGCCCGAAGCAACACCACAGCTCTTCCAGGGCCAAAACAACTCCACTTGGCTCATGAACTTCACATACCATCAGCTGTCCTGGCAGCTATCTAGGAAACACTGGTCACTTCCAGTCCAATGCCCATTGGTCTCAATGTGATTGAATCAAGTAGCTTGAGCAACCAAACAAAACTAACATGTAACTCCTCACTAAATCGCTCAAAACTTCACAGCCAAAGACAAGTTCTTCGCCCAAACCATTTCCCGTTGCCATGAAACCAAGTGCTCTGGCAGCATATATGTCTCTAAGTGTATATGACACCTATGGTATGTAGTTTGGTGGTGAATGGCCACTGCCCGAAGAAACAGCACAGCTCTTCCAGTGCCAAAAAACTCCACCTGGCTCATCAACGTCACATACCATCAGCTGTCCTAGCAGCTCTCTAGGAAACCCTATTTGGTCACTACTGCTCCAATGCCCATTGAGCCAGTAGGATGGAATCAAGCAGCTTGAGCACCCACACTCAACTAACATGGAGCTCCTCACTAAGTGCACTCAAAACTCCACAGCCAAAGACAAGTTCAGCGCCCAAGCCATTTCCCATTGCCATGGAGACCAAGTGCTCTGGCAGCACATATGTGTGTAAGTGGATATGACATCTATGGAAGGTAGTGTGGTGATGAATGGCCACTGCGCGAAGCAGCAACACAGCTCTTTCAGTGCCAAATCAATTCACCTGGCTCATCCACTTCACATACCATCAGCTGTCCTAGCAGCTATCTAGGAAACCCTGTTTGGTCACTACTGCTCCAATGCCCATTGAGCCCAGTGGGATGGAACCAAGCATGTTGAGCACCCACACAAAACTAACATGGCACTCCTCATGTAAGGCCCTCAAAACTCCACAGCCAAAGACAAGTTCAGTGCCCAAGCCATTTCCTGTTGCCATGGAAACCAAGTGCGCTGACAGCACGTATGTCTGAAACCAGATATGACACCAAGGGAAGGTAGCGTGGTGGTGAATTTCAACTGTCCGAAGCAGCAACACAGCTCTTCCAGTGCAAAAATAACTCCGCCTGACTCATCAACATCAAATACCATCAGCTGTCCTGGCAAGACGTGGCTGAAGTGGGTGATTTACATGTTCTGTCCTCTGTCTTCTCATGGTTAAGGTTCTGAGTGCAGCAGTTTCGATGCGGAGATCCCCAAAGACCTCCTCTGTGTCTGAGGTATTCCCAGTCCAGATTCTGTCTATACTAGCAAGTCCAGGGCCCGGCACAGCCCATCAGCCCGATCAGCTGCTTGTTGCAGTTGCTGGGTTGGTTGTTTTTGCAGGCCTGTTTTCCACTGGAACCAATGGGTCTTGCAGTCCAGCCTGATTCTGCCCAGCACACGCTCGGGCATCACTCTTGCTTCACTCACGTCACTCCCTGTGGCTGTCCTGATGACAGGGAGCATTCTGATTGGCTGCATCTCTAAGACCTCACAGGGCTGTGTGACCCTACAAGCTGTCCAATCAGCAGCTGCCTGGTCATAGCAGCCCGGAATCCTGTAGCCTCAGCATTCTAGAAAAGCCCTGGTGACAGGCAGCCTCCTCTGTGGAGTAGAGAAAGATGGTGAGTGCTTCAAGCTCTGCTTTCTTTGTTCCTTCTCACCACAGGCCCTAGCAGAGAAGATGTGCAGACTCCATGGAAGCCAGCAGAGCGTGAGTGTGTGGGGTTGGGTTTCCCTTGAATGTGAGTTTGGAAATCCGCTGACAATGTAGTGAAGCCTAGGGCCTTTTCAACAGCGGTACCCTGAAAGCATTTCCATTTTCTCTCGATGAGAATCCTTGTGTCTCTTCAAGGAGCCAATCTAATCCTAGTTCTCCATTAGAGGTAGTGTGTGGAATAACCTATGTAATGTGGAAGAGCCAAGCCAAGCTGATTTCCATAGGCAGACCTTACATCCCATTTTCTGTCACGGCTCTCAGTGAAGTTTCCCTAGTGCAGTCCAGTGTCATGTAAGTGGGTCACCACAGTGTAAAAGAGATGACTTGCGGGAGATGGTTGGGATCAATACCATGGTTGGATACAGGGTTGGAATCAGGGTTAGAATGTTATCTAGGCTTATGGTTGCAGTGATGTCAAAGCCTAGATTTCAGGTTAGGGCAAGGTGGAGTGTTAAGGTTCAATTGAGGTTTCTCATTTGGGTTACTAGTAGGAGTAGAGCTAGGATTATGCTTAGGTGGAATTAACGTGAGAGCTAGGTCTAATGCTAAAGGCCAAGTCTAATAGTGAGGTTACTGTTAGGTTTTGAGATTTGAGTTATGGTTATCCCAATGGTTAGGGTTAGGGTTAGGGTTAGGGTTAGGGTTAGGGTGAGGGTGAGTTTGAGGGTTCAACTGACAAATAAGATTAGGTCCAGACTTAGGTTTTGTATGTGGCATGAAGTAGGATTTGTGTGAGGATTAGTACTAGGTAAAGAATAGTGTTTGGATTAATGCTGGATAGAGAGTTTGGGTTCCATTGCTGGTTCAGGCTTGGTTTGAGTTAGTGCTTTGATTGCGGGTTATTGTTAGGACTGTGGAAAGGACTGTGTGGATTCAGAATACAGTTAGGGTTACTCTTGAGGTTACAATGAAAGCTGTGGCTCCATTGAGGATGAAGAGGTTGTTTTGTGTGAATTTGAGTATCATGGTGAGGTTCTAGTCTATGTCCGAATGATTATGCTTAGGGCTAGAGTTCATGTTAGGGTGTGGGCTAATGGTAGTGTGAAAGTTGTTGTAGGATTAAGGTTAGGTCCAAATCTAGTGTTAGGTGCAAATCTTGCGGTGAATTTGTAGGCTACAGTTGGATTTAGGCTTAGTGTTCTAATGAGGGTGATGATTCACATTAGCATTGTGGTTTAGGTTTAAAAATGTCGCTGCGATTGGGTTCAGTGTTAGGGCTAGGCTTAGTATGACAGTGATGTCTCCATCTGTGTCAGGGTTGGAGTAGTGTTGGGACTAGGGATTTGGTTGGGTTTAGGGCTAGGATCACTTTTAGGATTGGGGCTAGAGCTAGAGCTAGAGCAAGTATAAGCATGCGGGTTAGGATGATGGCCAGGGTTGGAGATCAACCTGTCTGGCTTTGGGTGTGCTCTAGGTTGTAATACGTATTTGTGCTAGTCTTCGATCTAGGGGTTGGGTAAGTGCTGTATATCTTGCTTTCCAATACAACGTCATAATTGTTAAAAGCAAAAAGAGTTATGCTTATTCCAACTTGAATTTATGACTAGGGTCAACGTGAGGTTTAGGATTAGGCCTATAGCCAGTCTGCTGATTACATCTATGAAAAGTCAAGGGACTCAGTCAGCCTTACAGGCAGGGTTAGTCTCAACTCTTCCTGTAGAAGTAGTCCTAATTCTAATCTTACATCTAGCGCTACTCTCATCGACCTCTGCTAACCTTAATCCTTGTCCATCTCTACTCCTCACCCTAACCTTAGTCCTAGGCCAATGGTCATCCCAACATTTTTACAACAATCTAACTGAAATAGGAGTATTCAAGCTCAACAGAAAGCCAAGCAGAGTCATAGCCCCAAGTGCCAAAAACAACACTAAAGATTCCCTTCATCCTGAACCAGCTGGCTTCCTGAAACAAATCTTCCCTGAGGCCAGCCCTTTCTGTAACTCTAAGCCAAGCACTAGACTTTACCTGATCATACCCCTAGACCAAATCATGACCCGATTTCTACTACTACTACTAAGTGCATACCTAAATCAAACAGAAATCAAACTCCTAAAGCTAACCCTAACTCCTTTTGTTTTTGTTGAATTCTATTGTTGACAATCTTTATGTAGTTGATTTGGGTCAAAAGGTTCAAGGGCTACAGGACAGTGAGTAAGGGTATTATTTCCACATCCTCTTCTTTGACTGTATCTGGGGATAAATGGGGAGGGAGATAAAGGAAGAAGCCCCACCCAGTCTCCTCCTGACCCCAGGACCCTGATGTGGGGCATGCTGCGAGAGTCCTGCTCAAGTGGGTTTGGGTCTGTTTGTTTGATCCTCAAGTGGTTTTGATAGTCATGAATTGCTGCCAATCATGCAACTGTAAGCACGATGAGGTCTCTGCAGTGTCCACTGATAGACACAGTCCATCTTACAGTCTGTGTTTGCCCAGGTTTTCTCTGCCAATACGTGGCTGAAGTGGGTGATTGACTTGTTCTGTCCTCTGTCTTCTCATGGTTAGGGTTCTGAGTGCAGCAGTTTCAATGGGGAGATTCTCAATGATCTCCTCTGTGTCTGAGGTATTCCCAGTCCAGATTCTGTCTATACTAGCAAGTGCAGGACCCGGCACAGCCCATCAGCCCAATCAGCTGGTTGTGGCAGTTGCTGGGTTGGTTGTGTTTGCAGGCCTGTCTTCCACTGGAACCAATGGGTCTTGCAGTCCAGCCTGATTCTGCCCCTGGCGGCCAATCCCGGAGCCTCCAACCCACCACTGTCCCCACCCAACTCACTGAAACCTCAGGTTCTTGCAGTCTGCCTCTTCCTCTGGTGGAAACCCTCGCCGCGGGTGCGTCTCCTGGCTACTGTGTCCGTTGCAGGCCCCTGCGGGTGCAGGATAATGGAACCTGGAGTCTGAGGCTTGTGTAGGTCCCGACGGGGCTTGGCGACCAGGGTGGGCAGATGCCAGCGGGTCCTAATCACCGTCAGTCCTCACGGGCACAGCGTCTGCGGGTTGGTCTGCTGCTTTCAGCGGCTGCACTCAAAGGTGACTCAGCAGGTCAGGAGTGGAAAGTCGTCTTCCCTGCCCTTTGTTTTGTTTTTCCCTGGTTGCTCTTCTGAGTTGTGTGGATTTTTTTGGCTCCACACTGTCCAGGGGACTTCACATTCTTCTCCCTATAGTTCTATGCTGCTCCACTTACGCTTTTGTCACGTTCTAGTCCTCTCCGTGAGCTCCCTCACAGTCATCCTCCTATGTCGACCATCTTTCGAGTCTCCCCATTAACAACTGCCATGGAAACCAAGTGCTCTGACAGCATATAAGTCTGAAAGAGGATGTGGTACCTAGGGAACACAGTGTCGTGGTGAATGGCAACTACAACAAGCATGAGCACAGGTCTTCAGTGTGAAAACAACTCCACTGGCTCATTCACTTCACCTACCATCAGCTGTCCTAGCAGGAATCCCAGAAACCATGTGTGGTCACATCCTTTCCATTGCCCATTGAGCCCAGGGGGATGGAATCAAGCAGGTTGAGCACACACAGAAAACATAGATGGAAATCCTAACACAAGGAGCGAAAAAATCCAGAGTCAGAGAGAATTTCAGCGCCCAAGCCAGTTTCAGCTGCCATGGAAACCAACTGCTGTGGCAGCACAGATGTCTGAAAGTGGATGTGACACCTAGGAAACTCAGAGTTGTGGTGAATGGAGGCTGTTCGAAAAACCAGCACAGGTCTTCCAGTGCCAAAACAGCTCCAGTTGGCTCATTCACTTCACATACCATCACAGCTATCCTGACAGGTCTCCCAAAAAACCTGTTTGGTCACTTGCTCTCCACTGCCAATTGAGCGCAGTGTGATGCAATCAAGCAGGTTGAGAACACACAGTAAACATAAATGGAGATCTTCACACAAGGCGCAAAAAAATCCAGAGCCAGAGAGAAGTTCAGCGCCCAAGCCATTTCCAGCTGCCATGAAAACCAAGTGCTCTGGCAGCACATATGTCTGAAAGTGGATGTGACACCTAGGGAACTCAGTGTTGTGGTGAATGGAGGCTGTTCGAAAAACCAGCACAGGTCTTATAGTACCAAAACAACTCTGCCTGGCTCATTCACTTCTCATGCAATCAACTGTCCTGGCAGGTGTCCAATAAACCATGTTTAGTCACTTCCTGCCCAATGCCAATTTAGCAAAATTTGAAAGAATCAAACTGCACTAAACAAAGATGGAGATCCTCACTCAAGGAGCTAAATTTCGAGAACCAGAGAAAAGTTCAGCACCCTAGCCTTTTGCAGCTGCCTTGGAAACAAGTGATCTGGCAGCATATATGTCTGAAAGTGGATGTGAAACCTGGGAAAATCATTTAGGTGGTGGTGAATGGCACCTGCCCGAAGCAGTAGCACAGGCCTCCAATGTGAAAGCAACTCCACGAGTCTGATTCACTTTACATACAATCAGCTCTCTTAGCAGGTCTCCCGGAAATCCTGTTTGGTCATTTTGTGTCCAATGAGCATTGAGCCCAATGGGTTGGAAACATACAGGTTGAGCACACACACTAAACAGAGATTGAGATCTTCACTCAAGGTGCTCAAAAGCCGACATCCAGAGAGACATTCAACGCACAACCCATTTCCACCTACCATGGAAACCAAGTGTTCTGGCAGCACATATGTATCAAAGTAGCTGTGACAACTGGGAAACTCAGTGTAGTGGTGAATGGCAACTGCATGAAGCAGCAGCACAGGTCTTCCAGTGGCAAAACAACTCCATCTGGCTCATTCACTACACATAGAATGAGCTGTCCTCGCAAGTCTCCCGGAAATCCTGTTTGATCACTTCCTATCCAATGACAACAGAGCCCAGTGCAATGGAATCAAGCTGGCTGAGAACCAGCAGAAAACATGGAGGAGATCCTCATTAAGGCGCCAAAAACTCCACCGCAAGAGAGAAATTTAGTGCCCAAGCCATTTCCAGCTGCCATGGAAACCATGTGCTCTGACAGCACATATGTCTGAAAGCAGCTGCGACATCTAGAGAACTCAGTGTGGTAGTGAATTGCAGTTGCCTGAAAGAGCAGCACAGGTCTTCCAGTGCCAAAACAACTCCACCTGGCTCATTCAATTCATATACAATCAGCAGTCCTATCAGGTTTCCTGCATACCTTATTTGGTCACTTTCTGTCCAAAGCCCACTCAGCCCAGTGTGATGGAATCAGGCTGTCTGAACACCCACACACGTAACAAAGATGGAAATCCTCACTCAAGGTGCTCAAAACTCGATATCCAGAGAGAAATGGAGCGCACAAGCCATTTGCAGCTACCATGGAAACCAAGGCCTCATTCATGTCACACACTATCTGCTCTCTTATTAGGTCTTCCAGAAACCCTGTTTGGTCATTTTCTGTCCAGTGACCATTGAGCCTAATGGGATTAAACATGCAGGTTGATCCCCCACACAAAACTCGGCAACAAGAGAAAAGTTCAGAAGCCTAGCCGTTTGCAGCTGCCTTGGAAACAAGTGATCTGGCAGCACATATGTCTGAAAGTAGAGGTGAAACCTGGGAAAAACATTTAGGTGGTGAATGGCAACAGCCCAAGGCAGTAGCAGAGGCCTTGCAGTGCCAAAACAACTCCAACAGGGTCAGTCACTTCACATAAAATCAGCTCTCCTAGCAGGTCTCCCGGCAACGTTGTTTGGTCACTTACTGTCCAATGACTATTGAGCCCAAGGGAATGGAATCAAGCATGTTGAGCACACACACAAAACAGATCCTCACTCAATGCGCTAAAAATTCCAGAACCAAAGAACAAGTTTAGCACCCAAGCCATTTCCAACTGCAGTGGAAACCAAGTGCTCTGGCAGCACATATATCAGAAAGTGGATGTGACACCGGGGGAATTCAGTGTGGTGGTGAATTGCAACTGCCCAAAATAGCAGCACAGCTTTTCCAGTTTCAGAAAAACTCGACTCACATCAGTCAAATCACATACCATCAGCTCTCCTTACAGGTCTACCAGATATCCTGTTTGAACACTTCCTGTTCAATGCCAATTGAGCCTTGTGTGATCAAATCAAGCATGTTCAGCATGTGCAAAGAAAAAAGATGGAGATCCTTACACATAACGCTGAAAATTCAAGAGCAAGAGAGGAGTTCAGCATCAAAGCCATTTCCACCTGCCATGGCAACCAAATGCTCTGGCAGCACATATGTTTGAAAGTGGATGGGACACCGAGGGAACAAAGTGTGGTGGTGAATGGCAATTGCATGAAACAACAGCACAGGCCTTCCAGTGCCAAACATCTCCACCTGGCTCATTCACTTCACATACCTTCAGCTATCATGGCTGATCTCCCGGAAACCCTGTTTGGTCACTTCCTGCCCAATGCCCGTTGAGTCCTACGGAATGGAATCAAGCAGATTGGGCACCCACACAAAACAAAGATGGAGATTCACACTCAAGGTGCTCAAAATTCCTCAGAGGGAAGTTTAAGGCCCAAGCCAATTTCAGCTGCCATGGAAACCTAGTACTCTGGCAGCACATATGTTTAACACTGGATGTGCCACCTAGGAAACTCAGTGTGTTGTTGAATGGCCACTGTCCAAGGCAGCCTGATAGGTCTTCCAGTGCCAAAACAACTCCAACTGCCTCATTCACCTCAATTACCTTCAGCTGTCCTTGCAGGTCTCCTGAAACCATGTTTGCTCACTTCCTGTCCAATGCCCATTGACACCAGTGAAAAAGAATCAAGCAGTTTCAGCACACACACAAAACAAGGATGGGGATCCTCACTCAAGGCGCTCATAACTCCAGAGCCAGAGAGAAGTTCAGCTCAAAAAGCCATTTCCAGCTGCCATGAAAACTAAGTGTTCTGGAAGCACGGATGTCTCAAAGTGACTGATAAGCTAGGCAACTCTTTGTGGTGTTGAACGGTAATTGCTCAAAGCAGCAGCACATGTCTTCCAGGGCCAAGACAACTCCACCTGGCTCATTCACCTCCCATACCATCAGCTGTCCTAGCAGCTATCTAGGAAGCCCTGTTTGGTCACTTGCTTTCCAATATTCAAAGCCCAGCATTATGGAATCAAGTAGGTGGAGGACACACAGAAAGCAAAGGTGGAGTTTCTCACTCAAGGCACGAAAACACCACAGCCAGAGAGATCAGTGCTCAAGCATTTCCAGCTGCCTTGGAAACCAAGTGCTCTGGCAGCACATATGTCTGACAGTGGATGTGACACTTGGGGATCTAAATTTGGTGTGAATGGCAACTGCCCGAAGCAGCAGCATAGCTCTTCCAGTGCCAAAACAACTCCACCTGGTTCAGGAACTGCAATTACCATCAGCTGTCATAGCAGGCCTCGCGAAAACCCTGTTTGCTCAATTGCTGTCCAGTGCCTATTCAGTACAGTGTGATGGAATGAGGCATGCTGAGCACTCACACGTAACAAAGATGGAGATCCTCACTCAAGGCGCTTAAACTCCACAGCCAGAGAAAAGTTCAGCACTCAAGCCATTTGCAGGTGCCATGGAAACCAAGTGCTCTGGCAGCACATATGTCTGAAAGTGGATGTGACGCTTGGAGAACTCAGTGTGGTATTGAATGATAACTGCCCTAAGCAGAAGCACAGGTTTTCCAGGGCCAAAACAACTCCATCTGACTCATTCACTTCACATATCATCAGCTGCCCTAGCAGGTCTCCCAGAAACCCTGTTTGGACACTTATGTTCCAAATCCATAGCCCAGATGATGGAATGATGTAGGTGGAGCACACACTGAAAAAAAAGGTGGAGATCCTCACACAAGGCATGTAAAACTCCACAGCCAGGTAGAAGTTCAGAACCCAAGATATTTCCAGCTACCATGGAAACCAAGTGCTCTGGCAGCACATATGTCTGAAAATGGATGTGACAAGAATTAAACTCAGTGAGGTGGTGAATGGAAACTGCCCGAATTAGCAGCACAGGACTTCCAGTGCCAAAACAACTCCACCTGAGTCATTCACTTCAGATTTTATCAGCTGTCCTAGTATGTCTCCCAGAAACCCTGTTTGGACCCCTTGTTTAATGCCCATTGAAACCATGGTAACGGAATCAAGCAAATTGAACACCCACAGAAAACAAAGATGGATATCCTCACTCAATGCGCTACAAATTCCAGAGCCAGAGAGAAATTCAGCGCCCAAGCCATTTTTAGCTGCCATGGAAACCAAGTGCTCTAGCAGCACATATATCTGAAAGTGGATGTGACACCTGGGGAACTCAGTGTGGTGGTAATTGCAACTGCCCGAAGTAGGAGCACAGCTTTTCCAGTCCAGAAAAACTTTAACTTCGTCAGTCAAATCACATACCATCGGCTGTCCTTACTGGTCTATCAGAGACTCTGATTGAACAATTCCTGTTCAATGCCGATTGAGCCCCGTGTGATGGAATCAAGCATGTTCAGCATACGCACAGAAAAAAGATGGAGATCCCCACTCAAAACGTTGAAAATTCCAGACCCAGAGAGGATTTCAGCATCAAAGCCATTTTCACCTGCCATGGCAACCAAAAGCTCTGGTAGTACATATGTCTGAAAGTGGATGTGACATCTACGGAACTCAGTGTAGTGGTGAATGGCAGCGGCAAGAAACAGCAACACAGGCCTTCCAGTGCCAAACATCTCCACCTGGCTCATTCACTTCACATACCTTCAGCTATCATGGCTGATCTCCCGGAAACCCTGTTTGGTCACTTCCTGTCCAATGCCCGTTGGGCCCAGTGTGATGGAATCAAGCAGGTTGAGCACACTCACAAAACAAAGATGGAGATTCACACTCAAGGTGCTCAAAACTCCACCGATAGAGGAAAGTTCAATGCCGAAGCCAGTTTCAGCTGCCATGGAAACCAAGTGCTCTGGCAGCACATATGTGGAACACTGGATGTGCCACCTAGGGAACTCAGTGTGTTTGTGAATGGCAACTTACCGAAGCAGCAGCGCAGGGCTCCTAATGCCAAAACAACACCTGCGGGCTAATTCACTTTACATACAATCAGCTGTCATTTCAGGTTTCCTGGAAAACCCTGTTTGGACACATCCTATTAAATGCTGATTGAGCCCAGGGTAATGGGATCACGAATGTTGAGCACACACACAAAATAAAGATGGAGATCCTCACTCAAGGCGCTAATAACTCCAGAGCCATAGTGAAGTTCAGCGTCCAAGCCACCTCCAGCTGCCATGGAATCCAAAACCTCTGGCAGAACATATGTCTGAAAGTGGATGGGACACCTAGGAGACATAGTGTGGTTGTGAATAGCAACTGCCCAAAGCAGCAGCACAGGTATTCGTTGCAAAACAACTCCACCTGGATCATCCAACTCCCATACCCTCAGCTGTCATTTTAGGTCTCCCGATATCGATGTTTGGTCACTTCCTGCCCAAAAGCACATTGAGCTCAATCAGTTGGAATCAATCAGGTTGAGCACACACACAAAACAAAGTTGGAGATTAACACTCAATGCACATAAATTTCTTGAGCCAGAGAGAATTTCAGTCCCCAACCAATTTCCAGATGCTATGGAAACCAAGTGCTCTGGCAGCACATATGTCTGAAAGCGGATGTGACACTTGAGGAACTCAATGTGGTGGTGAATGGCAACTGCCCGAAAAAGAAGAGCTCTCCAGTGCCAAAACAACTCCAATTGGCTCATGAACTTCACACACCATCAGCTGTCCTGGCAGTTCTCCAGGAAACCATGTTTGGTCACTTCCTGTCCAATGCCAATTGAGCCCAGGGGGTACAATAAAGTAGTAGATTGACCACGCACACAAAACAAAGATGAAGATACTCACTCAAGGCACTCACATCTCCGCAGCCAGGGAGAATTTCAGCACCCAAGCCTTTTCCAGCTGTCATGGAAATCAAGTGCTCTGGCAGCACATATTTCTGAAAGTGGCTTGGAGGCAACACTTGGGGAACTCTGTGTGTTGGTGAATGGCAACTACCCGAAGCAGCAGCACAGCTCTCCAGTGCCAAAACAACTCCACCTGGCTCATTCACTTCACATACCATCAGCTGCCCTGTCACGTCTCCGGGAAAACTTGTTTTGACACTTCCTGTCTAATGCCCATTGAACCCAGTGTTATATAGTCTGTTTGTTCAGCAACACCGCTAAACAAAGATGGAGATCCTCATTCAAGCCCTGACTAACTAGGCAGTCAGAGAGAATTTCAGCGCCCAAGTCATTTCCAGCTACCATGGAAACCAAGTGCTCTGGCAGCACATTTGTTTAAAGTGGATGTGACACCTAGGTAACACAGTGTGCTGGTAAATGGCAACTGCCCGAAGCAGCAGCACAGGTCTACCAGTGCCAAAACACCTCCACCTCACTCCTCCAATTCACATACCATCAGCTGTCCTTGCAGGACTCCCAGAAACCCTATCTGGTCACTTCCTGCCCCATGCCCATTGAGGCCAGAGGGATGGAATCAAGCAGGATGATTTCTTCTCCCTGCTCTCAAACGACATTGCACAGAAAGTGACCAGATATGCTTTTCAGGAGACCTTCTAAGGCGTTTATGTAAAATCCTGTTTGGCCACTTCTTGTCCAATGACCATTGAGCCCTGTGGGATGGAATCAAGCAGGTTGAGCACACACAAAAAACAAAGATGGAAATCCTCCCTCAAGGCGTGACAAACTACAAAGCCAGAAAGAAATTCAGCGCCATGACATTTCAGCTGCCATGGAAACCAAGAACTGTGGCAGCGCATATATCTAGCAGTGTTATTAAACCTAGGAAACTCAGTGTGGTGGTGACTTCCAACTGCTCGAAGCAGCAGCACAGCTCGTCTAGTGCCAAAACCACTCCATCTGGCACATTCACTCAAATAGCATCAGTTGTCCTAGCAAATCTCCCAGAAATCTTGTTTGTTCACTGCATGTCCAATGCCCATTGAGCCCTGGGAGGTGGAATTTGTAGGTTGAGCACACACACACAAAACAAAGATGGAGATCTTCACTACTGGCGCTTATAGTCCACAATCAGAGAGAAGTTCAGCACCCAAACCATTTCCAGCTGCCATGGAAATCAAAAATTCTGGCAGCACATATGTCTGAAAGTGGACGTAACACTTGGGGAACTCAGTATGTTGATCAATGGCAACTGCCTGAAGCAGCAGCACAGCTCTTTCAGTGCCAAAACAACTACATCTGAGTCATTCACTTCACATAGCATCAATAATCTTTGCAGGACTCCCGGAATCCCTGTTTGGTTCTTTTCTGTCAAATGCCCAAGGAGCCCAGGGGGATGGAATCAAGCTGCATGAACACACACACAAATAACATAGATGGAGATCCAAACTAAAGGCACTCAAAACTTCAGAGCCAGAGAGAAGTTAAGCGCCCAAGCCAATTCCAGCTGCCATGGAAACAAAAAGCTCTGGCAGCACATAAGTCTGAAAGTGGGCGTGACACATGCTTAACTCTGTCTGTTGGTGAGTGGCTACTGCCCTAACCAGCAGCATAGCTCTTCCAGTGCCAAAACAATTCCACATTGGTTATTCACTTCACATATCATCAGTTGTGCAAACAGGTCTCCAGGAAATCTTGTTTGGTCACTTTCTGTCCAAAGCCCATTGAGCCCCAGCTGATGGAATCTGTATGTTCAACAACCGCACAAAACAAAGATGGAGATCCTCACTAAAGGTGTAACAAACTTGATAGCCAGAGAGAATTTCACTGCCCAAGCCATTTCCAGCTGCCTTGGAAACCAAGTGCTCTGGCAGCACATTTGTCTGAAAGTGGATGTGACACCTAGGGAACACAGTGTGCTGGTAAATGGCAAATGCAAGAAGCAGCATCTCATCTTCCATTGGTAAAACAACTCCACCTGGCTCATTCACTTCACATACCGTCAGCTCTCTTTGCAGTTCTCCTGGAACCGTAGTTGGTCACATCCTGTCCAATGCCCAGTGAACACAGGGGGATGGAATGAAGCAGGTTGAGCACCCACACAAAACAAATATGGAGATCCTCACTCAAAGCGTTCAAAACTTCACAGCGAGAGAGAAGTTCAGCGCCCTAGCCATTTCCAGCTGCCATGGAAACCAAGTGCTCTGGCAGCCCATATGTCTGAAAGTGGCTGGGTCATGACACTTGAAAAACTCAGTTTGTTGGTGAATGGCAACTGTACGAAGCAGCAGCACAGCTCGTCCAGGGAAAAAAACAAATCCACCTGAATCATTCACTTCACATATCATCAGCTGTCCTTGCAGGTCTCCCGGAGCCCTGTCTGGTCACTTCCTATCCAATGCTATTTATGCCGAGGGGATGTAATCATGCAGGATGAGTACACACAGAAATAAAAAATGGAGATACTCCCTCAAGGCGCTCAAAACTCCACAGTCCAGGAGCAGTTTGTAACCCAAACTATTTCCAGCTAAAATGGAAACCAAGTGCTCTGACAGCACATATTTCTGAAAGTGGCTGGGAGGTGACACTTGGGGAACTCTGTGTGTTGGTGAATGGCAACTGCCCGAAGCAGCAGCACAGCTCATCCAGGGAAAAACAACTCCACCTGGCTCATTCACTTCACATACCAACTGCTCTCCTTGCAGGTCTTCTGAAACCCGGTTTGATCCCTTCCAGTCCAATGTCCATTGAACCCAGTGTGATGTTATCAAACAGGTTGAGGACCCACAAAAAACAAAGGTGGAGATCCTCACTCAAGGTGCTCAAAACTCCAAAGCCAGAGAGAATTTCAGCGCCCAAGTCATTTCACGCTGCTGTGGAAACTAAGAACTCTGGCAGCACATATTTCTGAAAGTGGCTGGGAGGTGAACTTGGGGAACTGCTTGTGGTGGTGAATGGCATCTGCCCGAAGCAGCAGCACAGCTCTTCTAGTGCCAAAACAAATGCACCTGGGTTATTCACTTCACATACCATAGCTGTCCTGGAGCTATCTAGGAAACCCTGTTTGGTCACTTCTCGTCTAATGCCAATTGAGCCCAGTGTGATGGAATCAAGCAGCTTGAGCACCCAAACAAAACTAACATGGAGCTGCCCACTCAAGGCACTCAAAACTCCATTGCCAAAGACAAGTTCATCGCCCAAAGCATTTCCCGTTGCCATGGAAATCTAGTGCTTTGGCAGCACATATGTCTGAAACAGGATATGACACCAATGGAAGGTAGTATGGTGGTGAATAGTCACGGCCCGAAGCAGCAGCACAGCTCTTCCAGTGTCAAAACAACTCCACCTGGCTCATGAACTTTACATACCATCAGCTGTCCTGGCAGCTATCTAGGAAACCCTCTTTGGTCACTTGGGACCAAATGCCCGTGGAAACCCAATGTGATTTGAACAAGCAGGATGATCACACACACACAACTAACATGGAGCTCCTCACTCAAGGCACTCAAAACTATACAACAAAAGACAAGTTCAGCGCCCAAGCCATTTCCCCTTTACATGGAAATGACACCTAAGGAAGGTAGCGTGGTGGTGAATGGCCACTGCCCGAAGCAGTAACACAGCTCTTCCAGTGCCAAAACAACTTCACAGGCTCATCAATTTCACATACCATCATCTGTCCTTGCAGCTATCTAGGAAACCCTGTTTGATTACTTGCATTTCAATGCCCATTGAGCCAAGTGTGATAGAAACAAGCAGCTTGAGCACCCACAAAATACTAACATGGAGCTGATCACTAATGGCACTCAAAACTACACAGAATAGACAAATTCATCGCCCTAAGCCATTTTCCGCCGGCATGGAAACCAAGTGCTCTGGCAGCACATATGTGGAACAGTGGATGTAACACACAGACAACACCGTTTGGTGGTCAATGGCCACTGACCTAAGCAGCAGCACAGCTCTTCCAGTGCCAAAACAACTCCACCTGGCTCACGAACTTCACATACCATCAGCTGTCCTGGCAGCTATCTAGGAAACCATGTTTTGTCACTTCCGGTTTAATGCCCATTAGCCCAATGGGATGGAATCAAGCATGTTGAGCACCCAAACACAAATAACATGCAGCTCCTCACTCAAGGCGCTCAGAACTCCACAGCCAAAGACAAGTTCAGAGCCCAATCCATTTCCCCTTGCCATGGAAACCAAGTGCTCTGGCAGCACATATGTGTGAAAGTGGATATGTCACCTAAGGAAGCTAGTATGATGGTGAATGGCAACTGCCCGAAGCAGCAGCACAGCTCTTACAGTGCCAAATCAACTCCACCTGGCTCATGAACTTCACATACCATCAGCTGTGCTGGCAGCTATCTAGGAAACCCTGTTTGATCACTTCCGCTCCAATGCCCATTGAGCCAAGTGGGATAGAATCAAGCAGCTTGAGCACCCAGAAAAATCGAACATGTAGCTCATCATTAAGGGCACTCAAAAATCCACAGCCAAACACAAGTTCAACACCCAAAGCCAGTATGGAAACCAAGTGCTCTGGCAGCACATAAGTGTAACACTGAATGTGACACCAAGGTATTGTAGGTTCTCTGATGAATGACAACTGCCCGAAGTGGCAGCACAGCTCTTCCAGGGCCAAAACAACTCCTATGGCTCATTAACTTCACATACCTTCAGCTGTCCTGGCAGCTATCTAGGAAACCATGTTTGGTCACTTGGGTCACATGCCTATTGTTCCAAAGTGATGGAATCAAGCAGGTTGAGCACCCACACAAATTAAGATGGAGTTCCTCACTCAAGGCGCTAAATACTCCACAGCAAAAGACAATTTCAGCGCCCAATCATTTCCCGTTGGCATGGAAACCAAGTGCTCTGGCAGCACATACGTGTGTAAGTGGATATGACACCTATGGAAGGAAGTGTGGTGGTGAATGGCCACTGCCCGAAGCAGCAGCACAGCTCTTCCAGTGCCAAAACAACTCCACCTGGCACATCAACTTCACATACCATCAGCTGTCCTCGCAGCTATCTAGGAAACCCTGTTTGATCACTTGCGCTCCAATGCCCATTGAGCCAAGTGGCATGGAATCAAGCATGTTGAGCACCCAAACACAACTAAAATGTAGCTCCTCACTCAAGGCGCTCAAAACTCCACAGCCAAAGACAAGTTCAGCGCCCAAGACATTTCCCGATACTATGGAAACCAAGTGCTTTGGCTGTACTTATGTGTGAAACTGGAAATGAAACCTAAGGAAGGTAGCGTGGTGTTGAATGGCCACTGACCTAAACAGCAGCACATCTCTTCCACTGCCAAAACAACTCCACCTCGCTCATAAACTTCACATACCATCAGCTGCCCTGGCAGCTATCTAGGAAACCCTGTTTGATTACTTGCATTTCAATGTCCATTGAGCCAAGTGTGATAGAAACAAGCAGTTGAGCACCCACAAAAAACTAACATGGAGCTCCTCACTAAGGGCACTCAAAACTACACAGAATAGACAAGTTCATCGCCCAAAGCCATTTCCCGCCGGCATGGAAACCAAGTCATCTCGCAGCACATATGTGGAACAGTGGATGTAACACATAGAGAACACAGCTTGGTGGTCAATGGCCACAAATTAAGATGGAGTTCCTCACTGAAGGCGGTAAAAACCCCACAGCACAAGACAAATTCAGCGCCCAAGCCATTTCCCGTTGAAATTGAAACCAAGTGCTCTGGCAGCACATACGTCTGTAAGTGGATATGACACCTAAGAAAGGTAGTGTGGTGGTGAATGGCCACTGCCCGAAGCAGCAACACAGCTCTTCCTGAGCCAAAAAAACTACACCTGGGTCATGAACTTCACATACCATCAGCTGTCCTGGCACACTTCGAGGAAACCCTGTATGGTCACTTGCGGTCCAATGCCCATTGAGCACAATGGTATGGAAACAAACATGTTGAGCACCCAAACAAAATTAACACGGAGCTCCTCATTCAAGGAGCTCAAAACTCCATCACCAAAGACAAGTTCAGCGCCAAAGCCATTTTCCCTTGCCATGGAAACAAAGTGCTCTGGCAGCACATATGTGGAACAGGATGTGACACAAAGAGAACACAGTGTGGTGGTGAATGGCAACTGCTCGAAGCAGCAGCACAGCTCTTCCAGTGCCAAAACAACTCCACCTGGATCATGAATTTCACATAATATCATCAGCTGTCCTGACAACTATCTAGGAAACCCAGTTTAGTCACTTCCGCTGCAAAGCCCTTTGAGCCCAGTGGCATGGATCAACATGTTGAGCACCCACACACAACTAACATGTACCTCCTCACTCAAGGCACTCAAAATTCCAGCACCAAAGAGAAGTTCAGCGCCCAAGCCATTTCCCGTTGCCATGGAAACCAAGTGCTATGGCAGCACATATGTGGAACAGTGGATGTGACACATAGAGAACACAGTGTGGTGGTGAATGGCAACTGCTCGAAGCAGCAGCACAGCTCTTCCAGTGCCAAAATAACTGCATCTGGCTCATGAACTTCACATACCATCAGCTGTCCTGACAGCTTCCTAGGAAACCCTGTTTGATCACTGCTGTTCCAATGCCCATTGAGCCAAGTGTGATTTAAACAAGCAGCTTGAGCACCCAGAAAAAACGAACATGTAGCTCCTCTTTAAGGCACTCAAAACTCCACAGCCAACAACAAGTTCAACGCCCAGAGCTATTTCCCGCTGCCATGGAAACCAAGTGCTCTGGCAGCACATATGTGGAACACTGAATGTGACACCAAGGGAATATATGTTCTCTGATGAATGACAACTACCAGAAGCAGCAGCACAGCTCTTCCAGTGCCAAAACAACTCCACCTGGCTCAAAACCTTCACATGCAAACAGCTGTCCTGGCAGCTAAATAGGAAACCCTGTTTGGTCAGTACTAGACCAATGCGCTTTGAACCCTGTGGGATGGAATCAAGCAGCTTGAGCACAAACACACAACTAACATGAAGCTCTTCACTCAAGGCGATCAAAACTTCACAGCCAAAGACAAGTTAATTACCCAAGGTATTTCGCATTGCCATGCAAACCAAGTGCTCTGGCAGCACATACGTCTGTAAGTGGATTTGACACCAAGGCAAGGTAGTGTTCTGGTGAATAGCCACTGCCCGAAGCAGCAGCACAGCTCTTCCAGTGCCAAAACAACTCCACCTGGCTCACAACCTTCACATGCAAACAGCTGTCCTGGCAGATATCTAGGAAACCCTTTTTGGTCACTACTGGACCAATGTGGTTTGAACCCTGTGGGATGGATTCAAGCATGTTGAGCACCCACACAGAACTAACATGTAGCTCTTCACTCAAGGCGATCAAAACTCCACAGCCAAAGACAAGTTAATTGCCCAAGATATTTCCCATTGCCATGCAAACCAAGTGCTCTGGCAGCACATATTTCTGAAAGTGGATATGACAACTAAGGAAGGTAGTGTGGTGGTGAATTTCAACTGTCCGTAGAAGCAGCACAGCTCTTCCAGTACGAGTACAATTCCACCTGGCTCATGAACTTCACATACCATCAGCTGTCCTGGCAGCTCTCTAGGAAACCCTGTTTGGTCACCTCAGTTCCAATGCCCATTGGGCTCAGTGTGATGGAATCAAGCAGCTTGAGCACGCAAACACAACGAACATGGAGCTCCTCACTCAAGGAGCTCAAAACTCCATTGCCAAAGACAAGTTCGGCTCCCAATCCATTTCCCGTTGCCATGGAAACCAAGTGCTCTGGCAGCACATATGTCTGAAACTGGATATGACACCTATGGAAGCTAGTGAGCTGGTAAATGGCAACTGCCCGAAGCAGCAGCACAGCTCTTCCAGTGCCAAAACATCTCCACCTGGCTCATCAACTTCACACACCATCACCTATCCTCGCAGCTATCTATCAAACCCTGTTTGGTCACTACCACTCCAATGCCCATTGAGCCCAGTGGCATGGAATCAAGCACGTTGAGCAAAAACAAAAAACTAACATGGAGGTGCTCACTCAACGCGCTCAAAACTAAACACAGCCAAAGACAGGTTCAGCGCCAAAGGCATTTCCCGTTGCCATGGAAACCAAGTGCTCTGGCAGCACATATGTGGAACAGTGGATGTGACACCAAGAGAACAGAGTGTGATGGTGAATGGCAACTGCTCGAACCAGCAGCACAGCTCTTCCAGTGCCAAAATAGCTCCACCTGGCTCATGAACTTCACATACCATCAGCTGTCCTGGCAGCTATCTAGGAAACCCTGTTTGATCACTGCTGCTCCAATGCCCAGAGCCAAGTGTGATAGAAACAAGCAGCTTGAGCACCCAGAAAAAACTAACATGGAGCTCCTCTTTAAGGCACTGAAAACTCCAAAGCCAAAGACAAGTTCAACGCCCAAAGCTATTTCCCGCCTCCATGGAAACCAAGTGCTCTGGCAGCACATATGTGGAACACTGAATGTGACACCAAGGGAATGTAGGTTCTCTGATGAATGACAACTACCAGAAGCAGCAGCACAGCTCTTCCAGTGCCAAAACAACTCCAACTGGCTCATCAACTTCACATACCATCATCTGTCTTGGCATCTATCTAGGAAACCCTGTTTGGTCACTTGCGGTCAAATGCCCATTGGGCCCAGTGTGATGGAATCAAGCAGCCTGAGCAAATACCAAAAACTAACATGGAGCTGCTCACTCAAGGCATTCAAAACTCCACAGCCAAAGAAAAGTTCAGTGCCAAAGCCTTTTCCCGTTGCCATGGAAACCAAGTGCTCTGGCAGCACATACGTCTGTAAGTGGATTTGACACCAAGGCAAGGTAGTGTTCTGGTGAACAGCCACTGCACGAAGCAGCAGCACAGCTCTTCCAGTACCAAAAGAACTCCACCTGGCTCATGAACTTCACATACCATAGCTGTCCTGGCATCTATCTAGGAAAACCGTTTGGTCACTACTGGTGCAATGACCTTTGAGCCCAGTGGGATCGAATCAAGCATGTTGAGCAAAAACAAAAAACTAACATGGAGCTGCTCACTCAAGGCGCTCAAAACTCCACAGCCAAAGACAGGTTCAGCGCCCAAGCCATTTCCCGTTGCCATGGAAACCAAGTGCTTTGAAAGCACATATGTGGAACAGTGGATGTGACACACAGAGAACACAGTGTGGTGGTGAATGGCAACAGCTCGAAGCAGCAGCACAGCTCTTCCAGTGCCAAAACAACTCCAACCGGCTCATGAACTTCACTTAATATCATCAGCTGTCCTGGCAGCTATATAGGAAACCCAGTTTGGTCACTTCCGCTCCAATGCCCATTGAGCCCAGTGGCATGGAATCAACATATTGAGCACTCACACACAACTAACATGTAGCTCCTCACTCAAGGCACTCAAAATTCCAGCACCAAAGAGAAGTTCAGCGCCCAAGCCAATTTTCGTAGCCATGGAAACCAAGTGCTATGGCAGCACATATGTGGAACAGTGGATGTGACACATAGAGAACACCGTGTGGGGGTGAATGGCAACTGCTCGAAGCAGCAGCACAGCTCTTCCAGTGCCAAAATAACTGCATCTGGCTCATGAACTTCACATACCATCAGCTGTCCTGGCAGCTATCTAGGAAACCCTGTTTGATCACTGCTGCTCCAATGCCCATTGAGCCAAGTGTGATAGAAACAAGCAGCTTGAGCACCCAGAAAAAACTAACATGGAGTTTCTCTTTAAGGCACTCAAAACTCCAAAGCCAAAGCCAAAGTTCAACGCCCAAAGCTATTTCCCGCTGCCATGGAAACCAAGTGCTCTGGCAGCATATATGTGGAACACTGAATTTGACACCAAGGGAATGTAGGTTCTCTGATGAATGAGAACTACCAGAAGCAGCAGCACAACTCTTCCAGTGCCAATACAGCTCCACCTGGCTCATCAAATTCACATACCATCATCTGTCTTGGCATCTATCTAGGAAACCATGTTTGGTCACTTGCGGTCAAATGCCCATTGGGCCCAGTGTGATGGAATCAAGCAGCACGAGCAAAAACACACAACTAACATAGAGCTGCTCACTCAACGCGCTCAAAACTCCACAGCCAAAGACAAATTCAGCGCCCAAGCCATTTCCCGTTGCCATGGAAACCAAGTGCTCTGGCAGCACATATGTCTGTAAGTGGATTTGACACCAGGCAAGGTAGTGTTCTGGTGAATTTTCACTGCCCGAAGCAGCAGCACAGCTCTTCTAGTGCCAAAACAACTCCACCTGGCTCAAAACCTTCACATGCAAACAGCTGTCCTAGCAGCGATCTGGAAAACCTGTTTGGTCACTTGCGCTCGAATGCCCATTGTGACCAGTGTGATGGAATCAAGCAGCTTGAGCACCATCACACAACTAACATGGAGCTCCTCATTCAAGGCGCTCAAAACGCCACAGCCAAAGACAAGTTCAGCGTCAAAGCCATTTCCCCTCTGTAAGTGTATATGACACCAAGGCAAGGTAGACTTGTGCTGAATAGCCACTGCCCGAAGCAGCAGCACAGCTCTTCAAGTGCCAGAATAACTCCATCTGGCTCAAAAACTTCACATACCAAAAGCTGTCCTGGCAGCTATCCAGGAAAACCTGTTTGGTCACTACTGCTCCAATGCCCTTTGAGCCCAGTGGGATGGAATCAAGCAGCATGTTGAGCACCCACACAGAACTAACATGCAACTCTTCACTCAAGGCGATCAAAATTCCACAGCCAAGGAAAGTTTATTTCCCAAGCCATTTCCCATTGCCATGGAAACCAAGTGCTCTGGCAGCACATATTTCTGAAAGTGGATATGACACCTGTGGAAGGTAGCGTTGTGGTGAATGGCCACTGCCCGAAGCAGCAGCACAGCATTCCAGTGCCAAAACAACTTCACCTGGCTCATCAACCTCACATACCATCAGCTGTCCTGGCAGCTATCTAGGAAACCCTGTTTGCTCACTTGCGGTCGAATGCCCATTGAGCCCATTGGCATGGAATCCACATGTTGAGCACCCACACACAACTAACATGGAGCTCTTCACTCAAGGAGATCAAAAATCCATTGCCAAAGACAAGTTCGGCGCCCAATCCATTTCCCGTTGCCATGGAAACCAAGTGCTCTGGCAGCACATATGTCTGAAACTGGATATGACGCCTATGGAAGGAAGTGTGTTGTTAAATGGCAACTGCCCGAAGCAGCACAGCTCTTCCAGTGCCAAAACATCTCCACCTGGCTCATCAACTTTACACACCATCAGCTGCCCTCGCAGCTATCTAGGAAACCCTGTTTGGTCACTACCACTCCAATGCCCATTGAGCCCAGTGGAATGGAATCAAGCATGTTGAGCAAAAACAAAAAACTAACATGAAGCTCCTCATTCAATGCGCTCAAAACTCCATCAGCAAAGACAAGTTCAGCGCCAAAGCCATTTTCCCTTGCCATGGAAACCAAGTGCTCTGGCAGCACATATGTGGAACAGTGGATGTGACACAAAGAGAACACAGTGTGGTGGTGAATGGCAACTGCTCGAAGCAGCAGCACAGCTCTACCAGTGCCAAAATAACTGCATCTGGCTCATGAACTTCACATACCATCAGCTGTCCTGACAGCTTCCTAGGAAACCCTGTTTGATCACTGCTGCTCCAATGCCCATTGAGCCAAGTGTGATTTAAACAAGCAGCTTGAGCACCCAGAAAAAACGAACATGTAGCTCCTCTTTAAGGCACTCAAAACTCCACAGCCAACAACAAGTTCAACGCCCAAAGCTATTTCCCGCTGCCATGGAAACCAAGTGCTGTGGCAGCACATATGTGGAACACTGAATGTGACACCAAGGGAATATATGTTCTCTGATGAATGACAACTACCAGAAGCAGCAGCACAGCTCTTCCAGTGCCAAAAGAACTCCACCTGGCTCAAAACCTTCACATGCAAACAGCTGTCCTGGCAGTTAAATAGGAAACCCTGTTTGGTAAGTACTAGACCAATGCGCTTTGAACCTTGTGGGATGGAATCAAGCAGCTTGAGCACAAACACACAACTAACATGGAGCTCTTCACTCAAGGCGATCAAAACTCCACAGCCAAAGACAAGTTAATTACCCAAGCTATTTTGCATTGCCACACAAACCAAGTGCTCTGGGTGCACATATTTCTGAAAGTGCATATGACAACTAAGGAAGGTAGTGTGGTGGTGAATTTCAACTGTCCGAAGAAGCAGCACAGCTCTTCCAGTACGAATACAATTCCACCTGGCTCATGAACTTCACATACCATCAACTGTCCTGGCAGCTATCTAGGAAACCCTGTTTGGTCACTTCAGCTCCAATGCCCATTGGGCTCAGTGTGATGGAATCAAGCAGCTTGAGCACGCAAACACAACGAACATGGAGCTCCTCACTCAAGGAGCTCAAAACTCCATTGCCAAAGACAAGTTCGGCGCCCAATCCATTTCCCGTTGCCATGGAAACCAAGTGCTCTGGCAGCACATATGTCTGAAACTGGATATGACACCTATGGAAGCTAGTGAGCTGGTAAATGGCAACTGCCCGAAGCAGCAGCACAGCTCTTCCAGTACCAAAAGAACTCCACCTGGCTCATGAACTTCACATACCATAGCTGTCCTGGCAGCTATCTAGGAAAACCATTTGGTCACTACTGGTGCAATGACCTTTGAGCCCAGTGGGATCGAATCAAGCATGTTGAGCAAAAACAAAAAACTAACATGGAGCTGCTCACTCAAGGCGCTCAAAACTCCACATCCAAAGACAAGTTCAGCGCCAAAGCCATTTCCCATTGCCATGGAAACCAAGTGCTCTGGTACCACATATGTGTGAAAGTGGATATGACACCTATGGAAGGTAGTGTGGTGGTGAATGGCCGGTGGTAAGGAGGAAGTTTGGATCCCAACCACGAAGACTTCCAGACCTTCACCACAAACTACTAATACGATCAGCAAGGACTATACCCCATCTGCCAAGGAGGCCACAGGGAATTGGATGCCCTCGGAGGCTGAGTACTCTGAGGTCACCCACCCCCAACCGGAGCTTCTGCAGTGGGTGGAAGTCCAAACACTACCGTGCTGAAACCAACGTCATCGGAAAGACAACCAGAAGCCCTGAGCGGTCAGCAGACACAGAAGAACAATAAATGTCCTTCGGGACCAGGGAGGAGAGTTTTCTCTGGTCCGAGCCTGGCTCCACCTCTGGACCCCCGCCCTCTTTCGCAGTGACCACCAGGATCGCTTGGAAAACCCCTCACAGCAAACAAACAATCATACAAACTAAAAAAAACAAACAAAAAAAACCCCTAAAATAAATAGACAAACAACAGAAAATAGAGCTTGAAATCTGACAGGAAAGAGCTGGCATGGATTGGCTCATGCCTTGCTGGGTGGGACACAAAGATTAGTCACTCCTCACCATAGTGTTGAGGATTTTCCTGCACACCCCCACCCCCTCCCAAAAAAATGTTCTGCACATTAAATGTCGACAAATATCTTGTTAGAGTTACAAGCCAGTCTAGATTATCCCAAAATCTGCAAGATCAACAAAATTATACTTCAACACAACAAATGGCTATATACTGAATTGAAATAGACATGAGACAGCTGAATGGTACCCTACAGCCTTTTCATGGTATATAGCAGCCGGTCCGGTCCTGTATATAAACTACAATTGAGATGTCAATGAGCTAATCATAGGTTGTGGTTAGGACTTGTTTTTTGTTTTTTTGTTTGTTTGTTTGTTTGTTTTTTAACATACTGGTTACTCAAAACCATGTCAATTCCATAATATTGCAAATTGCTGTTGATGTTATATTGGGACTCTTAAATGACTGTGATGATATTCTACCAGCTCTGACTTCGGACCAAAAATGGTCTCCCCAAGAAACTGTTCAACCCATCTGGACAAGTAGCTGGACTCCATGCTTAATATATGTTTGTTAAGGTGAGAATCTTGATTGAATTTGAACTGTAATGCTGCATCAAGGTGGAGGAATCCACCAGGGGGGAGGGTAGGGGGAGGGGTAGGGGGATTCCCAAAGCCTATGAAACTGTCACATAATGCTAAATATTAATAAAAAAAAAGAAAGTGTATGTGATCACATGGATTATATTTGTCCAGAAAATGTTTGCTCCTTCCTTCTCCCGTTATGCATGAGTCTATCATATTAGCCCATTGAAGCTGGGCCTGGCCTGGAGAATGACATGACAAGCCATATATATCTCATGAGTAGAAATCCTCAATCTGCTTGCACATACTGGCTTCCTTCTTAGGTTCCTCATGCATATGCATAAAACAGCATGACTCTGTGGCTGGTGATTTGGCCCAGCAGGCTGAGTTGTGAAGCCAGCATCCCTTATGGACATGTTTGTGTACTGGCTGTTCCATTTCTAATCCAGTTCTGTGTGGCCTATGAAATTTGTGGATAATGCCCCAATTCCTTGGGCACCTGCACCCACTTGGGAGGCCCAGAATAAGTTCCTGACTCCTGGCTTTGGATTATGTCACCTCTGGTCTTTGGGGCCGTTTAGAGAGTGAACCAGCAGATGGAAGAACTCTCTCTTCTTTCTGTAAAATCATCCTGTAGGTAAAAAAAAAAAATAGACAAATCTTTTTAAAAAGTCATCAATTGATTCAAAATTATAGATAGCAATTACAATTTAGCATTAGGAAATACAGGGCTGGCATTGTACATCAGGTCAAGCTCAGACTGGCACACCAGTATTTTGGCTACATTGCATCTGATCCAGTTCCCTAGAAACAAGCTAAGAAGCACTGAAACACAGCATGAGTGTTGTGAGTGCTTGGGCTGGAAGGTGCTCCAGGTTGTTGGCTTCAGCATGACCCAGTCCTGGACATTGCAATCATCTGGGGAGTGACCAGAAGAGAAGAGATCTCTCTCTCTTTTTCTCTCTCGCTCTCTCATTCTCTGTGTATCTGTGTGTGCATGTATGTGTCTCCAGCTCTTTTAAATTCTTCACACAAGCAAATACATGTACACAAACATATATATTTTAATTCTTAGTGTAAAGTAGAGATAGAAGCCATTTCAAGTGGGAAACTGATTTCTTCAGATTTGCTTTTAGCAATGTTTTGAAATGATCACTTTCACAAATATGCAATCAAAATGTGTTTCAAAAAATATTTTCCTTATTCGTTTCTGAAAATATCTCCAATATATATAATATCTACAAGACTGAAAAGCCATATTGATATTCCACATGGGTCTGTCATGTGTGCTTCATTTCAAAGTATGGTAATATCATCTGCCCATTTACGCATTGGAACATTCTTTCATCATCAATTTGCAGTTAGTAGCTTATGCATGAATAAAGTCTATGTGTCCTAAATATTATCTATTTTGTCTCTGTTTTACTTATGTTTTCATTTTTAAATTCATCATGATTTAATTTACAAATTCAAAGATAAAATCCAATCAACAGACTTTTCCTTTATGTTTTCTGTATTTGGTGGCAAATAAAGGCTGTAAACCAAGAGTCTTCAATAAGCTTTCATTACGCACTTGCCCTAGCTGACAGTCACAGGGAGCCAATTAAGTATTTGTCCTGCACACATTTTTCAATCCTGTTGCAGAGATGAAAAATAAATGTACATTCACACAACATTAAGAAATGTTTTACCAACTGCAATTCACAACTAAATGTAAATTGATGCAGGGAAAATTGAGAACATATGTGCTAAAACTAAAGGGATGAGAAATTGAATGATACTTCTCAAGAGTGGGAAATTAAAGATAATAAAGCACACAAGGCTTACAAAAAAAAAAAAAAAAAAAAAAAAAAGAAAGTGGATATGACACCTAGGGAAGTTAGTGCGGTGGTGAACTGCCACTGGCCGAAGCAGCAGCACAGCTCTTCCAGTGCCAAAACATCTCCACCTGGCTCATGAACTTGACATACCATAGCTGTCCTGGCAGCTATCTAGGAAACCCTGTTTGGTCACTTCAGCTCCAATGCCCATTGGGCTCAGTGTGATGGAATCAAGCAGCTTGAGCACCCACACACAACGAACATGGAGCTGCTCACTCAAGGCGCTCAAAACTCCATCAGCAAAGACAAGTTCAGCGCCCAAGCCATTTCCCGTTGCCATGGAAACCAAGTGCTCTGGCAGCACATATGTGGAACAGTGGATGTGACACAAAGAGAACACAGTGTGGTGGTGAATGGCAGCTGCTCGAAGCAGCAGCACAGCTCTTCCAGTGCCAAAACACTCCTCCCGGCTCATGAACTACACTTAATATCATCAGCTGTCCTGGTAGCTATCTAGGAAACCCAGTTTGGTCACTTCCGCTCCAATGCCCATTGAGCCCATTGGCATGGAATCAACATGTTGAGCACCCACACACAACTAACATGTAGCTCCACACTCAAAGCACTCAAAATTCCACAGCCAAAGACAAGTTCAGCGCCCAAGGCATTTCCCGTTGCCATGGAATCCAAGTGCTCTGGCAGCACATATGTGGAACAGTGGATGTGACACCAAGAGAACACAGTGTGGTGGTGAATGGCAACTGCTCGAACAAGCAGCACAGCTCTTCCAGTGCCAAAATAGCTCCACCTGGCTCATGAACTTCACATACCATCAGCTGTCCTGGCAGCTTCCTAGGAAACCCTATTTGGTCAATACCACTCCAATGCCTATTGAGCCCAGTGGAATGGAATCAAGCATGTTGCGCAAAAACAAAAAACTAACATTGAAGCTGCTCATTCAATGCGCTCAAAACTCCATCACCAAAGACAAGTTAAGCGCCAAAGCCATTTCCCCTTGCCATGGAAACTAAGTGCTCTGGCAGCATATATGTGGAACAGTGGATGTGACACAAAGAGAACACAGTGTGGTGGTGAATGGCAACTGCTCGAAGCAGCAGCACAGCTCTTCCAGTGCGAAAACAACTCCACCTGGATCATGAATTTCACATAATATCACCAGCTGTCCTGACAGCTATCTAGGAAACCCAGTTTAGTCACTTCCGCTCCAAGGCCCTTTGAGCCCAGTGGCATGGAATCAACATGTTGAGCACCCACACACAACTAACATGTACCTCCTCACTCAAGGCACTCAAAATTCCAGCACCAAAGACAAGTTCAGCGCCCAAGCCATTTCCCGTTGCCATGGAAACCAAGTGCTATGGCAGCAGATATGTGGAACAGTGGATGTGACACAGAGAGAACACAGTGTGGTGGTGAATGGCAACTGCTCGAAGCAGCAGCACAGCTCTACCAGTGCCAAAATAACTGCATCTGGCTCATGAACTTCACATACCATCAGCTGTCCTGACAGCTTCCTAGGAAACCCTGTTTGATCACTGTTGCTCCAATGTCCATTGAGCCAAGTGTGATTTAAACAAGCAGCTTGAGCACCCAGAAAAAACGAACATGTAGCTCCTCTTTAAGGCACTCAAAACTCCACAGCCAAAAACGAGTTCAACGCCCAGAGCTATTTCCCGCTGCCATGGAAACCAAGTGCTGTGGCAGCACATATGTGGAACACTGAATGTGACACCAAGGGAATATATGTTCTCTGATGAATGAGAACTACCAGAAGCAGCAGCACAGCTCTTCCAGTGCCAAAACAACTCCACCTGGCTCAAAACCTTCACATGCAAACAGCTGTCCTGGCAGCTAAATAGGAAACCCTGTTTGGTCAGTACTAGACCAATGCGCTTTGAACCTTGTGGGGTGGAATCAAGCAGCTTGAGCACAAACACACAACTAACATGGAGCTCTTCACTCAAGGCGATCAAAACTCCACAGCCAAAGACAAGTTAATTACCCAAGCTATTTCGCATTGCCATGCAAACCAAGTGCTCTGGCAGCACATATGTCTGTAAGTGGATTTGAAACCAAGGCAAGGTAGTGTTCTGGTGAATAGCCACTGCCCGAAGCAGCAGCACAGCTCTTCCAGTGCCAAAAGAACTCTACCTGTCTCAAAACCTTCACATGCAAACAGCTGTCCTGGCAGCTATCTAGGAAACCCTGTTTGGTCACTTGCGGTTCAATGCCCATTGAGACCAGTGTGATGGAATCAAGCAGCTTGAGCACCCTCACACAACTAACATTTAGCTCCTCATTCAAGGTGCTCAAAACTCCACAGCCAAAGACAAGTTCAGCGTCAAAGCCATTTCCCGTCTGTTAGTGGATATTAAACCAAGGCAAGGTAGAGTTGTGCTGAATAGCCACTACCCGAAGCTGCAGCACAGCTCTTCCAGTGCCAAAACAACTCCACCTGGCTCAAAAATTTTACATACCAAAAGCTGTCCCGGAAGCTATCTAGGAAAACCTGTCTGGTCACTACTGGTCCATTGCCCTTTGAGCCCAGTGGGATGGAATCAAGCATGTTGAGAACCCACACACAACTAACATGGAGCTCTTCACTTAAGGCGATCAAAATTCCACAGCCAAAGACAAGTTTATTGCCCAAGTCATTTCCCATTGCCATGGAAACCAAGTGCTCTGCCAGCACATATTTCTGAAAGTGGATATGACACCAAGGGAAGGTAGTGTGCTGGTGAATGGCCACTCCCAGAAGCAGCAACACAGCGCTTCCAGTGCCAAAACAACTTCATCTGGCTCATGAACTTCACATATAATCAGCTGTCCTGGCAGCTATCTAGGAAACCCTGTTTGGTCACTACCACTCCAATGCCCATTGGGCTCAGTGTGATGGAATCAAGCATGCTGAGCAACCTCACACAACTAACATGAAGTTCCTCACTCAAGGCGCTCAAAACTCCATTGCAAAAGACAAGTTCTGCGCCCAAGCCATTTTCCGTTGCCATGGAAACCAAGTGTTCTGCCAGCACAAATGTGTAAATGTGGATATGACACCTATGGAAGGTAGTGTGGTGGTGAATGGTCACTGCCTGAAGCAGCAACACAGCTCTTCCAATGCCAAAACAACTTCACCTGGCTCATGAACTTCACATATCATCAGCTGTCCTGGCAGCTATCTAGGAAACCCTGTTTGGTCACTACCGCTCCAATGCCCATTGGGCTCAGTGTGATGGAATCAAGCATGCTGAGCACCCTCACAGAACTAACATGGAGTTCCTCACTCAAGGCGCTCAAAACTCCATTGCAAAAGACAAGTTCAGCGCATAAGCCATTTCCCGTTGTCATGGATACCAAGTGTTCTGGCAGCACATATATGGAACACTGAATGTGACACCAAGGGAATGTAGGTTCTCTGATGAATGACAACAACCAGAAGCAGCAGCACAGATCTTCCAATGCCACAACAACTCAACCTGGCTCATCAAGTTCACATACCATTAGCTTTCCTGGCAGTTATCTAGCAAAACACTGTTTGGTCACTTGCGGTTCAAAGCACATTGGCCACAGTGTGATGGAATCAAGAAGCTTGAGCACCCAAACAAAACTAACATGGAGCTCCTCATTAAGGGCACTCAAAACTCCACAGCTAAACACAAGTTCAACGACAAAGCCATTTCCTGCTGCCATGAAGACCAAGTGCTCTGGCAGCACATATATGGAACAGTGGATGTGACACATAAGGAACACAGTTTGGTGGTTAATGGCCACAGCCCGAAGCAGGAGCACAGATCTTCCAGTGCCAAAACAACTCCACCAAAACAACTTCACATACCATCAGCTGTCCTGGCAGCTATCTAGGAAAACCTGTTTGGTCACTTGCGGTCCAATGACCATTGAGCCCAGTGCGATGGAATAAATCAGCTTGAGCACCCACACAAAACTTACATGTAGCTCCTCACTTAAGGCCATCAAAACGCCACAACCAAAGACAAGTTCATCGTCCAAACCATTTCCCGTTGCCATGGAAAGCAAGTGGTCTGGCAGCACATATGTGGGTAAGTGGATATGACACCAATGGAAGGTATTGTGGTGGTGAATGCCCACTGCCTGAAGCAGCAGCACAGCTGCTCCAGTGCCAACATAACTCCACCTGGCTCAAAAACTTCACATAGAAATAGCTCTCCTGGCAGCTATCTAGGAAAACCCTTTTGGTCAGTACTGGTCCAATGCACTTTGAGCCCAGTGGGATGGAATCAAGCATGTTGAGCACCCACACACAACTAACATGAAGCTCCTCACTCAAGGCGCTCAATCTCCACAGCCAAAGACAAGTTCAGCGCCCATGCCATTTCCCGTTGCCATGGAAACCAAGTGCTCTGGCAGCACATAGGTGGAACAGTGGATGTGACACGAAGGGAAGGTAGTGTGGTGGTGAATGGCCACTGCCTGAATCAGCAGCACAGCTCCTCCAGTGCCAAAACAACTCCACCTGGCTCATGAGCTTCACATACCATCAGCTGTCCTGACAGCTATCTAGGAAACCCTGTTTGGTCACTTGCGGTCCAATGCCCATTGGGCCCAGTGTGATGACATCAAGCAGCTTGAGCACTCACAGAAAACTAATATGAAGCTCCTCACTCAAGGCGCCCAAAACTCCACAGCCAAAGATATGTTCAGTGCCAAAGCCACTTCCCGTTGGCATGGAAACCAAGTGCTCTGGCAGCACATATGTGTGAATGTGTATATCACACCTGAGGTCGCTAGTGTGGTGGTGAATTTCAACTCTTCGAAGTAGCAGCACAGCTCTTTCAGTGCAAAAAACTTCACCTGGCTCATGAACTTCACATACCATCAGCTATCCTGAAAGCTATGTAGGAAACATTGCTTGATCACTTGCGGTCCAATTCCCATGGAGCCCAGTGTGATGGAATCAAGCAGTTTGAGCACCCAAAAAAAACTAACATGTAGCTCCTCACTCAAGGTCCTCAAAACTCCACAACAAAAGATAAGTTCCGATCCCAAGCCATTTCCCTTTGCCATGGAAACCAAGTGCTCTGACAGCACATATGTGGAACACTGAATGTGACACCAAGGAAATGTATGTTCTCTGATGAATGACAACAGCCCCAAGGAGCAGCAACACAGCTCTTCCAGTGCCAAAACAACTCCACCCGGCTCATGAACTTCGCATACCATCAGTTGTCCTGGCTGCTATCTAGGAAACCCTGTTTGGTCACTTTAAGTCCAATGCCCTTTAAGACCAGTGGGATGGAATCAAGCAGCTTGAGCACCCAAACAAAACTAACATGGAGCTCCTCACTCAAGGTGCTCAAAATTCCATAGCCAAAGACAAGTTCAGCGCCCTAGCCGTTTCCAGTTGCCATGGAAACCAAGTGCTCTGGCAGAACATATGTGTGTAAGTGGATATGACACCTAGGGAAGGTAGAGTGGTGGTGAATGGCCACTGCCTGAAGCAGCAACACAGCTCTTCCAGTGCCAGAAAAATCCACAAGGCTTATGAACTTCAGAGACCATCAGAATTCCTGGCAGTTATGTAGGAAACGCTGTTTGGTCACTTCTGGTCCAATGCCCATGGAGCCCAGTGGGATGGAATCAAGCAACTTGAGCATCCACACACAACTAACATGTAGCTCTTCACTCAAGGCGCTCAAAATTCCATTGCCAAAGACAAGTTCAGCGTCAAGGCATTTTCCCTTGCCATGGAAACCAAGTGCTATGGCAGCACATATGTCTGAAAGTGGATATGACACCTAAGGAAGGTAGTGTGGTGGTGAATGGCCACTGCCCGAAGCAACACCACAGCTCTTCCAGGGCCAAAACAACTCCACTTGGCTCATGAACTTCACATACCATCAGCTGTCCTGGCAGCTATCTAGGAAACACTGGTCACTTCCAGTCCAATGCCCATTGGTCTCAATGTGATTGAATCAAGTAGCTTGAGCAACCAAACAAAACTAACATGTAACTCCTCACTAAATCGCTCAAAACTTCACAGCCAAAGACAAGTTCTTCGCCCAAACCATTTCCCGTTGCCATGAAACCAAGTGCTCTGGCAGCATATATGTCTCTAAGTGTATATGACACCTATGGTATGTAGTTTGGTGGTGAATGGCCACTGCCCGAAGAAACAGCACAGCTCTTCCAGTGCCAAAAAACTCCACCTGGCTCATCAACGTCACATACCATCAGCTGTCCTAGCAGCTCTCTAGGAAACCCTATTTGGTCACTACTGCTCCAATGCCCATTGAGCCAGTAGGATGGAATCAAGCAGCTTGAGCACCCACACTCAACTAACATGGAGCTCCTCACTAAGTGCACTCAAAACTCCACAGCCAAAGACAAGTTCAGCGCCAGAGCCATTTCCCATTGCCATGGAGACCAAGTGCTCTGGCAGCACATATGTGTGTAAGTGGATATGACATCTATGGAAGGTAGTGTGGTGATGAATGGCCACTGCGCGAAGCAGCAACACAGCTCTTTCAGTGCCAAATCAATTCACCTGGCTCATCCACTTCACATACCATCAGCTGTCCTAGCAGCTATCTAGGAAACCCTGTTTGGTCACTACTGCTCCAATGCCCATTGAGCCCAGTGGGATGGAACCAAGCATGTTGAGCACCCACACAAAACTAACATGGCACTCCTCATGTAAGGCCCTCAAAACTCCACAGCCAAAGACAAGTTCAGTGCCCAAGCCATTTCCTGTTGCCATGGAAACCAAGTGCGCTGACAGCACGTATGTCTGAAACCAGATATGACACCAAGGGAAGGTAGCGTGGTGGTGAATTTCAACTGTCCGAAGCAGCAACACAGCTCTTCCAGTGCAAAAATAACTCCGCCTGACTCATCAACATCAAATACCATCAGCTGTCCTGGCAAGACGTGGCTGAAGTGGGTGATTTACATGTTCTGTCCTCTGTCTTCTCATGGTTAAGGTTCTGAGTGCAGCAGTTTCGATGCGGAGATCCCCAAAGACCTCCTCTGTGTCTGAGGTATTCCCAGTCCAGATTCTGTCTATACTAGCAAGTCCAGGGCCCGGCACAGCCCATCAGCCCGATCAGCTGCTTGTTGCAGTTGCTGGGTTGGTTGTTTTTGCAGGCCTGTTTTCCACTGGAACCAATGGGTCTTGCAGTCCAGCCTGATTCTGCCCAGCACACGCTCGGGCATCACTCTTGCTTCACTCACGTCACTCCCTGTGGCTGTCCTGATGACAGGGAGCATTCTGATTGGCTGCATCTCTAAGACCTCACAGGGCTGTGTGACCCTACAAGCTGTCCAATCAGCAGCTGCCTGGTCATAGCAGCCCGGAATCCTGTAGCCTCAGCATTCTAGAAAAGCCCTGGTGACAGGCAGCCTCCTCTGTGGAGTAGAGAAAGATGGTGAGTGCTTCAAGCTCTGCTTTCTTTGTTCCTTCTCACCACAGGCCCTAGCAGAGAAGATGTGCAGACTCCATGGAAGCCAGCAGAGCGTGAGTGTGTGGGGTTGGGTTTCCCTTGAATGTGAGTTTGGAAATCCGCTGACAATGTAGTGAAGCCTAGGGCCTTTTCAACAGCGGTACCCTGAAAGCATTTCCATTTTCTCTCGATGAGAATCCTTGTGTCTCTTCAAGGAGCCAATCTAATCCTAGTTCTCCATTAGAGGTAGTGTGTGGAATAACCTATGTAATGTGGAAGAGCCAAGCCAAGCTGATTTCCATAGGCAGACCTTACATCCCATTTTCTGTCACGGCTCTCAGTGAAGTTTCCCTAGTGCAGTCCAGTGTCATGTAAGTGGGTCACCACAGTGTAAAAGAGATGACTTGCGGGAGATGGTTGGGATCAATACCATGGTTGGATACAGGGTTGGAATCAGGGTTAGAATGTTATCTAGGCTTATGGTTGCAGTGATGTCAAAGCCTAGATTTCAGGTTAGGGCAAGGTGGAGTGTTAAGGTTCAATTGAGGTTTCTCATTTGGGTTACTAGTAGGAGTAGAGCTAGGATTATGCTTAGGTGGAATTAACGTGAGAGCTAGGTCTAATGCTAAAGGCCAAGTCTAATAGTGAGGTTACTGTTAGGTTTTGAGATTTGAGTTATGGTTATCCCAATGGTTAGGGTTAGGGTTAGGGTTAGGGTTAGGGTTAGGGTGAGGGTGAGTTTGAGGGTTCAACTGACAAATAAGATTAGGTCCAGACTTAGGTTTTGTATGTGGCATGAAGTAGGATTTGTGTGAGGATTAGTACTAGGTAAAGAATAGTGTTTGGATTAATGCTGGATAGAGAGTTTGGGTTCCATTGCTGGTTCAGGCTTGGTTTGTGTTAGTGCTTTGATTGCGGGTTATTGTTAGGACTGTGGAAAGGACTGTGTGGATTCAGAATACAGTTAGGGTTACTCTTGAGGTTACAATGAAAGCTGTGGCTCCATTGAGGATGAAGAGGTTGTTTTGTGTGAATTTGAGTATCATGGTGAGGTTCTAGTCTATGTCCGAATGATTATGCTTAGGGCTAGAGTTCATGTTAGGGTGTGGGCTAATGGTAGTGTGAAAGTTGTTGTAGGATTAAGGTTAGGTCCAAATCTAGTGTTAGGTGCAAATCTTGCGGTGAATTTGTAGGCTACAGTTGGATTTAGGCTTAGTGTTCTAATGAGGGTGATGATTCACATTAGCATTGTGGTTTAGGTTTAAAAATGTCGCTGCGATTGGGTTCAGTGTTAGGGCTAGGCTTAGTATGACAGTGATGTCTCCATCTGTGTCAGGGTTGGAGTAGTGTTGGGACTAGGGATTTGGTTGGGTTTAGGGCTAGGATCACTTTTAGGATTGGGGCTAGAGCTAGAGCTAGAGCTAGTATCAGCATGCGGGTTAGGATGATGGCCAGGGTTGGAGATCAACCTGTCTGGCTTTGGGTGTGCTCTAGGTTGTAATACGTATTTGTGCTAGTCTTCGATCTAGGGGTTGGGTAAGTGCTGTATATCTTACTTTCCAATACAACGTCATAATTGTTAAAAGCAAAAAGAGTTATGCTTATTCCAACTTGAATTTATGACTAGGGTCAACGTGAGGTTTAGGATTAGGCCTATAGCCAGTCTGCTGATTACATCTATGAAAAGTCAAGGGACTCAGTCAGCCTTACAGGCAGGGTTAGTCTCAACTCTTCCTGTAGAAGTAGTCCTAATTCTAATCTTACATCTAGCGCTACTCTCATCGACCTCTGCTAACCTTAATCCTTGTCCATCTCTACTCCTCACCCTAACCTTAGTCCTAGGCCAATGGTCATCCCAACATTTTTACAACAATCTAACTGAAATAGGAGTATTCAAGCTCAACAGAAAGCCAAGCAGAGTCATAGCCCCAAGTGCCAAAAACAACACTAAAGATTCCCTTCATCCTGAACCAGCTGGCTTCCTGAAACAAATCTTCCCTGAGGCCAGCCCTTTCTGTAACTCTAAGCCAAGCACTAGACTTTCCCTGATCATACCCCTAGACCAAATCATGACCCGATTTCTACTACTACTACTAAGTGCATACCTAAATCAAACAGAAATCAAACTCCTAAAGCTAACCCTAACTCCTTTTGTTTTTGTTGAATTCTATTGTTGACAATCTTTATGTAGTTGATTTGGGTCAAAAGGTTCAAGGGCTACAGGACAGTGAGTAAGGGTATTATTTCCACATCCTCTTCTTTGACTGTATCTGGGGATAAATGGGGAGGGAGATAAAGGAAGAAGCCCCACCCAGTGTCCTCCTGACCCCAGGACCCTGATGTGGGGCATGCTGCGAGAGTCCTGCTCAAGTGGGTTTGGGTCTGTTTGTTTGATCCTCAAGTGGTTTTGATAGTCATGAATTGCTGCCAATCATGCAACTGTAAGCACGATGAGGTCTCTGCAGTGTACACTGATAGACACAGTCCATCTTACAGTCTGTGTTTGCCCAGGTTTTCTCTGCCAATACGTGGCTGAAGTGGGTGATTGACTTGTTCTGTCCTCTGTCTTCTCATGGTTAGGGTTCTGAGTGCAGCAGTTTCAATGGGGAGATTCTCAATGATCTCCTCTGTGTCTGAGGTATTCCCAGTCCAGATTCTGTCTATACTAGCAAGTGCAGGACCCGGCACAGCCCATCAGCCCAATCAGCTGGTTGTGGCAGTTGCTGGGTTGGTTGTGTTTGCAGGCCTGTCTTCCACTGGAACCAATGGGTCTTGCAGTCCAGCCTGATTCTGCCCCTGGCGGCCAATCCCGGAGCCTCCAACCCACCACTGTCCCCACCCAACTCACTGAAACCTCAGGTTCTTGCAGTCTGCCTCTTCCTCTGGTGGAAACCCTCGCCGCGGGTGCGTCTCCTGGCTACTGTGTCCGTTGCAGGCCCCTGCGGGTGCAGGATAATGGAACCTGGAGTCTGAGGCTTGTGTAGGTCCCGACGGGGCTTGGCGACCAGGGTGGGCAGATGCCAGCGGGTCCTAATCACCGTCAGTCCTCACGGGCACAGCGTCTGCGGGTTGGTCTGCTGCTTTCAGCGGCTGCACTCAAAGGTGACTCAGCAGGTCAGGAGTGGAAAGTCGTCTTCCCTGCCCTTTGTTTTGTTTTTCCCTGGTTGCTCTTCTGAGTTGTGTGGATTTTTTTGGCTCCACACTGTCCAGGGGACTTCACGTTCTTCTCCCTATAGTTCTATGCTGCTCCACTTACGCTTTTGTCACGTTCTAGTCCTCTCCGTGAGCTCCCTCACAGTCATCCTCCTATGTCGACCATCTTTCGAGTCTCCCCATTAACAACTGCCATGGAAACCAAGTGCTCTGACAGCATATAAGTCTGAAAGAGGATGTGGTACCTAGGGAACACAGTGTCGTGGTGAATGGCAACTACAACAAGCATGAGCACAGGTCTTCAGTGTGAAAACAACTCCACTGGCTCATTCACTTCACCTACCATCAGCTGTCCTAGCAGGAATCCCAGAAACCATGTGTGGTCACATCCTTTCCATTGCCCATTGAGCCCAGGGGGATGGAATCAAGCAGGTTGAGCACACACAGAAAACATAGATGGAAATCCTAACACAAGGAGCGAAAAAATCCAGAGTCAGAGAGAATTTCAGCGCCCAAGCCAGTTTCAGCTGCCATGGAAACCAACTGCTGTGGCAGCACAGATGTCTGAAAGTGGATGTGACACCTAGGAAACTCAGAGTTGTGGTGAATGGAGGCTGTTCGAAAAACCAGCACAGGTCTTCCAGTGCCAAAACAGCTCCAGTTGGCTCATTCACTTCACATACCATCACAGCTATCCTGACAGGTCTCCCAAAAAACCTGTTTGGTCACTTGCTCTCCACTGCCAATTGAGCGCAGTGTGATGCAATCAAGCAGGTTGAGAACACACAGTAAAAATAAATGGAGATCTTCACACAAGGCGCAAAAAAATCCAGAGCCAGAGAGAAGTTCAGCGCCCAAGCCATTTCCAGCTGCCATGAAAACCAAGTGCTCTGGCAGCACATATGTCTGAAAGTGGATGTGACACCTAGGGAACTCAGTGTTGTGGTGAATGGAGGCTGTTCGAAAAACCAGCACAAGTCTTATAGTACCAAAACAACTCTGCCTGGCTCATTCACTTCTCATGCAATCAACTGTCCTGGCAGGTGTCCAATAAACCATGTTTAGTCACTTCCTGCCCAATGCCAATTTAGCAAAATTTGAAAGAATCAAACTGCACTAAACAAAGATGGAGATCCTCACTCAAGGAGCTAAATTTCGAGAACCAGAGAAAAGTTCAGCACCCTAGCCTTTTGCAGCTGCCTTGGAAACAAGTGATCTGGCAGCATATATGTCTGAAAGTGGATGTGAAACCTGGGAAAATCATTTAGGTGGTGGTGAATGGCACCTGCCCGAAGCAGTAGCACAGGCCTCCAATGTGAAAGCAACTCCACGAGTCTGATTCACTTTACATACAATCAGCTCTCTTAGCAGGTCTCCCGGAAATCCTGTTTGGTCATTTTGTGTCCAATGAGCATTGAGCCCAATGGGTTGGAAACATACAAGTTGAGCACACACACTAAACAGAGATTGAGATCTTCACTCAAGGTGCTCAAAAGCCGACATCCAGAGAGACATTCAACGCACAACCCATTTCCACCTACCATGGAAACCAAGTGTTCTGGCAGCACATATGTATCAAAGTAGCTGTGACAACTGGGAAACTCAGTGTAGTGGTGAATGGCAACTGCATGAAGCAGCAGCACAGGTCTTCCAGTGGCAAAACAACTCCATCTGGCTCATTCACTACACATAGAATGAGCTGTCCTCGCAAGTCTCCCGGAAATCCTGTTTGATCACTTCCTATCCAATGACAACAGAGCCCAGTGCAATGGAATCAAGCTGGCTGAGAACCAGCAGAAAACATGGAGGAGATCCTCATTAAGGCGCCAAAAACTCCACCGCAAGAGAGAAATTTAGTGCCCAAGCCATTTCCAGCTGCCATGAAAACCATGTGCTCTGACAGCACATATGTCTGAAAGCAGCTGCGACATCTAGAGAACTCAGTGTGGTAGTGAATTGCAGTTGCCTGAAAGAGCAGCACAGGTCTTCCAGTGCCAAAACAACTCCACCTGGCTCATTCAATTCATATAGAATCAGCAGTCCTATCAAGTTTCCTGCATACCCTATTTGGTCACTTTCTGTCCAAAGCCCACTCAGCCCAGTGTGATGGAATCAGGCTGTCTGAACACCCACACACGTAACAAAGATGGAAATCCTCACTCAAGGTGCTCAAAACTCGATATCCAGAGAGAAATGGAGCGCACAAGCCATTTACAGCTACCATGGAAACCAAGGCCTCATTCATGTCACACACTATCTGCTCTCTTATTAGGTCTTCCAGAAACCCTGTTTGGTCATTTTCTGTCCAGTGACCATTGAGCCTAATGGGATTAAACATGCAGGTTGATCCCCCACACAAAACTCGACAACAAGAGAAAAGTTCAGAAGCCTAGCCGTTTGCAGCTGCCTTGGAAACAAGTGATCTGGCAGCACATATGTCTGAAAGTAGAGGTGAAACCTGGGAAAAACATTTAGGTGGTGAATGGCAACAGCCCGAGGCAGTAGCAGAGGCCTTGCAGTGCCAAAACAACTCCAACAGGGTCAGTCACTTCACATAAAATCAGCTCTCCTAGCAGGTCTCCCGGCAACGTTGTTTGGTCACTTACTGTCCAATGACTATTGAGCCCAAGGGAATGGAATCAAGCATGTTGAGCACACACACAAAACAGATCCTCACTCAATGCGCTAAAAATTCCAGAACCAAAGAACAAGTTTAGCACCCAAGCCATTTCCAACTGCAGTGGAAACCAAGTGCTCTGGCAGCACATATATCAGAAAGTGGATGTGACACCGGGGGAATTCAGTGTGGTGGTGAATTGCAACTGCCCAAAATAGCAGCACAGCTTTTCCAGTTTCAGAAAAACTCGACTCACATCAGTCAAATCACATACCATCAGCTCTCCTTACAGGTCTACCAGATATCCTGTTTGAACACTTCCTGTTCAATGCCAATTGAGCCTTGTGTGATCAAATCAAGCATGTTCAGCATGTGCAAAGAAAAAAGATGGAGATCCTTACACATAACGCTGAAAATTCAAGAGCAAGAGAGGAGTTCAGCATCAAAGCCATTTCCACCTGCCATGGCAACCAAATGCTCTGGCAGCACATATGTTTGAAAGTGGATGGGACACCTAGGGAACAAAGTGTGGTGGTGAATGGCAATTGCATGAAACAACAGCACAGGCCTTCCAGTGCCAAACATCTCCACCTGGCTCATTCATTTCACATACCTTCAGCTATCATTTCTGATCTCCCGGAAACCCTGTTTGGTCACTTCCTGCCCAATGCCCGTTGAGTCCTACGGAATGGAATCAAGCAGATTGGGCACCCACACAAAACAAAGATGGAGATTCACACTCAAGGTGCTCAAAATTCCTCAGAGGGAAGTTTAAGGCCCAAGCCAATTTCAGCTGCCATGGAAACCTAGTACTCTGGCAGCACATATGTTTAACACTGGATGTGCCACCTAGGAAACTCAGTGTGTTGTTGAATGGCCACTGTCCAAGGCAGCCTGATAGGTCTTCCAGTGCCAAAACAACTCCAACTGCCTCATTCACCTCAATTACCTTCAGCTGTCCTTGCAGGTCTCCTGAAACCATGTTTGCTCACTTCCTGTCCAATGCCCATTGACACCAGTGAAAAAGAATCAAGCAGTTTCAGCACACACACAAAACAAGGATGGGGATCCTCACTCAAGGCGCTCATAACTCCAGAGCCAGAGAGAAGTTCAGCTCAAAAAGCCATTTCCAGCTGCCATGAAAACTAAGTGTTCTGGAAGCACGGATGTCTCAAAGTGACTGATAAGCTAGGCAACTCTTTGTGGTGTTGAACGGTAATTGCTCAAAGCAGCAGCACATGTCTTCCAGGGCCAAGACAACTCCACCTGGCTCATTCACCTCCCATACCATCAGCTGTCCTAGCAGCTATCTAGGAAACCCTGTTTGGTCACTTGCTTTCCAATATTCAAAGCCCAGCATTATGGAATCAAGTAGGTGGAGGACACACAGAAAGCAAAGGTGGAGTTTCTCACTCAAGGCACGAAAACACCACAGCCAGAGAGATCAGTGCTCAAGCATTTCCAGCTGCCTTGGAAACCAAGTGCTCTGGCAGCACATATGTCTGACAGTGGATGTGACACTTGGGGATCTAAATTTGGTGTGAATGGCAACTGCCCGAAGCAGCAGCATAGCTCTTCCAGTGCCAAAACAACTCCACCTGGTTCAGGAACTGCAATTACCATCAGCTGTCATAGCAGGCCTCGCGAAAACCCTGTTTGCTCAATTGCTGTCCAGTGCCTATTCAGTACAGTGTGATGGAATGAGGCATGCTGAGCACTCACACGTAACAAAGATGGAGATCCTCACTCAAGGCGCTTAAACTCCACAGCCAGAGAAAAGTTCAGCACTCAAGCCATTTGCAGGTGCCATGGAAACCAAGTGCTCTGGCAGCACATATGTCTGAAAGTGGATGTGACGCTTGGAGAACTCAGTGTGGTATTGAATGATAACTGCCCTAAGCAGAAGCACAGGTCTTCCAGGGCCAAAACAACTCCATCTGACTCATTCACTTCACATATCATCAGCTGCCCTAGCAGGTCTCCCAGAAACCCTGTTTGGACACTTATGTTCCAAATCCATAGCCCAGATGATGGAATGATGTAGGTGGAGCACACACTGAAAAAAAAGGTGGAGATCCTCACACAAGGCACGTAAAACTCCACAGCCAGGTAGAAGTTCAGAACCCAAGATATTTCCAGCTACCATGGAAACCAAGTGCTCTGGCAGCACATATGTCTGAAAATGGATGTGACAAGAATTAAACTCAGTGAGGTGGTGAATGGAAACTGCCCGAATTAGCAGCACAGGACTTCCAGTGCCAAAACAACTCCACCTGAGTCATTCACTTCAGATTTTATCAGCTGTCCTAGTATGTCTCCCAGAAACCCTGTTTGGACCCCTTGTTTAATGCCCATTGAAACCATGGTAACGGAATCAAGCAAATTGAACACCCACAGAAAACAAAGATGGATATCCTCACTCAATGCGCTACAAATTCCAGAGCCAGAGAGAAATTCAGCGCCCAAGCCATTTTTAGCTGCCATGGAAACCAAGTGCTCTAGCAGCACATATATCTGAAAGTGGATGTGACACCTGGGGAACTCAGTGTGGTGGTAATTGCAACTGCCCGAAGTAGGAGCACAGCTTTTCCAGTCCAGAAAAACTTTAACTTCGTCAGTCAAATCACATACCATCGGCTGTCCTTACTGGTCTATCAGAGACTCTGATTGAACAATTCCTGTTCAATGCCGATTGAGCCCCGTGTGATGGAATCAAGCATGTTCAGCATACGCACAGAAAAAAGATGGAGATCCCCACTCAAAACGTTGAAAATTCCAGACCCAGAGAGGATTTCAGCATCAAAGCCATTTTTACCTGCCATGGCAACCAAAAGCTCTGGTAGTACATATGTCTGAAAGTGGATGTGACATCTAGGGAACTCAGTGTAGTGGTGAATGGCAGCGGCAAGAAACAGCAACACAGGCCTTCAAGTGCCAAACATCTCCACCTGGCTCATTCACTTCACATACCTTCAGCTATCATGGCTGATCTCCCGGAAACCCTGTTTGGTCACTTCCTGTCCAATGCCCGTTGGGCCCAGTGTGATGGAATCAAGCAGGTTGAGCACACTCACAAAACAAAGATGGAGATTCACACTCAAGGTGCTCAAAACTCCACCGATAGAGGAAAGTTCAATGCCGAAGCCAGTTTCAGCTGCCATGGAAACCAAGTGCTCTGGCAGCACATATGTGGAACACTGGATGTGCCACCTAGGGAACTCAGTGTGTTTGTGAATGGCAACTTACCGAAGCAGCAGCGCAGGGCTCCTAATGCCAAAACAACACCTGCGGGCTAATTCACTTTACATACAATCAGCTGTCATTTCAGGTTTCCTGGAAAACCCTGTTTGGACACATCCTATTAAATGCTGATTGAGCCCAGGGTAATGGGATCACGAATGTTGAGCACACACACAAAATAAAGATGGAGATCCTCACTCAAGGCGCTAATAACTCCAGAGCCATAGTGAAGTTCAGCGTCCAAGCCACCTCCAGCTGCCATGGAATCCAAAACCTCTGGCAGAACATATGTCTGAAAGTGGATGGGACACCTAGGAGACATAGTGTGGTTGTGAATAGCAACTGCCCAAAGCAGCAGCACAGGTATTCGTTGCAAAACAACTCCACCTGGATCATCCAACTCCCATACCCTCAGCTGTCATTTTAGGTCTCCCGATATCGATGTTTGGTCACTTCCTGCCCAAAAGCACATTGAGCTCAATCAGTTGGAATCAATCAGGTTGAGCACACACACAAAACAAAGTTGGAGATTAACACTCAATGCACATAAATTTCTTGAGCCAGAGAGAATTTCAGTCCCCAACCAATTTCCAGATGCTATGGAAACCAAGTGCTCTGGCAGCACATATGTCTGAAAGCGGATGTGACACATGAGGAACTCAATGTGGTGGTGAATGGCAACTGCCCGAAAAAGAAGAGCTCTCCAGTGCCAAAACAACTCCAATTGGCTCATGAACTTCACACACCATCAGCTGTCCTGGCAGTTCTCCAGGAAACCATGTTTGGTCACTTCCTGTCCAATGCCAATTGAGCCCAGGGGGTACAATAAAGTAGTAGATTGACCACGCACACAAAACAAAGATGAAGATACTCACTCAAGGCACTCACATCTCCGCAGCCAGAGAGAATTTCAGCACCCAAGCCTTTTCCAGCTGTCATGGAAATCAAGTGCTCTGGCAGCACATATTTCTGAAAGTGGCTTGGAGGCAACACTTGGGGAACTCTGTGTGTTGGTGAATGGCAACTACCCGAAGCAGCAGCACAGCTCTCCAGTGCCAAAGCAACTCCACCTGGCTCATTCACTTCACATACCATCAGCTGCCCTGTCACGTCTCCGGGAAAACTTGTTTTGACACTTCCTGTCTAATGCCCATTGAACCCAGTGTTATATAGTCTGTTTGTTCAGCAACACCGCTAAACAAAGATGGAGATCCTCATTCAAGGCCTGACTAACTAGGCAGTCAGAGAGAATTTCAGCGCCCAAGTCATTTCCAGCTACCATGGAAACCAAGTACTCTGGCAGCACATTTGTTTAAAGTGGATGTGACACCTAGGTAACACAGTGTGCTGGTAAATGGCAACTGCCCGAAGCAGCAGCACAGGTCTACCAGTGCCAAAACACCTCCACCTCACTCCTCCAATTCACATACCATCAGCTGTCCTTGCAGGACTCCCAGAAACCCTATCTGGTCACTTCCTGCCCCATGCCCATTGAGGCCAGAGGGATGGAATCAAGCAGGATGATTTCTTCTCCCTGCTCTCAAACGACATTGCACAGAAAGTGACCAGATATGCTTTTCAGGAGACCTTCTAAGGCGTTTATGTAAAATCCTGTTTGGTCACTTCTTTTCCAATGACCATTGAGCCCTGTGGGATGGAATCAAGCAGGTTGAGCACACACAAAAAACAAAGATGGAAATCCTCCCTCAAGGCGTGACAAACTACAAAGCCAGAAAGAAATTCAGCGCCATGACATTTCAGCTGCCATGGAAACCAAGAACTGTGGCAGCGCATATATCTAGCAGTGTTATTAAACCTAGGAAACTCAGTGTGGTGGTGACTTCCAACTGCTCGAAGCAGCAGCACAGCTCGTCTAGTGCCAAAACCACTCCATCTGGCACATTCACTCAAATAGCATCAGTTGTCCTAGCAAATCTCCCAGAAATCTTGTTTGTTCACTGCATGTCCAATGCCCATTGAGCCCTGGGAGGTGGAATTTGTAGGTTGAGCACACACACACAAAACAAAGATGGAGATCTTCACTACTGGCGCTTATAGTCCACAATCAGAGAGAAGTTCAGCACCCAAACCATTTCCAGCTGCCATGGAAATCAAAAATTCTGGCAGCACATATGTCTGAAAGTGGACGTAACACTTGGGGAACTCAGTATGTTGATCAATGGCAACTGCCTGAAGCAGCAGCACAGCTCTTTCAGTGCCAAAACAACTACATCTGAGTCATTCACTTCACATAGCATCAATAATCTTTGCAGGACTCCCGGAATCCCTGTTTGGTTCTTTTCTGTCAAATGCCCAAGGAGCCCAGGGGGATGGAATCAAGCTGCATGAACACACACACAAATAACATAGATGGAGATCCAAACTAAAGGCACTCAAAACTTCAGAGCCAGAGAGAAGTTAAGCGCCCAAGCCAATTCCAGCTGCCATGGAAACAAAAAGCTCTGGCAGCACATAAGTCTGAAAGTGGGCGTGACACATGCTTAACTCTGTCTGTTGGTGAGTGGCTACTGCCCTAACCAGCAGCATAGCTCTTCCAGTGCCAAAACAATTCCACATTGGTTATTCACTTCACATATCATCAGTTGTGCAAACAGGTCTCCAGGAAATCTTGTTTGGTCACTTTCTGTCCAAAGCCCATTGAGCCCCAGCTGATGGAATCTGTATGTTCAACAACCGCACAAAACAAAGATGGAGATCCTCACTAAAGGTGTAACAAACTTGATAGCAAGAGAGAATTTCACTGCCCAAGCCATTTCCAGCTGCCTTGGAAACCAAGTGCTCTGGCAGCACATTTGTCTGAAAGTGGATGTGACACCTAGGGAACACAGTGTGCTGGTAAATGGCAAATGCAAGAAGCAGCATCTCATCTTCCATTGGTAAAACAACTCCACCTGGCTCATTCACTTCACATACCGTCAGCTCTCTTTGCAGTTCTCCTGGAACCGTAGTTGGTCACATCCTGTCCAATGCCCAGTGAACACAGGGGGATGGAATGAAGCAGGTTGAGCACCCACACAAAACAAATATGGAGATCCTCACTCAAAGCGTTCAAAACTTCACAGCGAGAGAGAAGTTCAGTGCCCTAGCCATTTCCAGCTGCCATGGAAACCAAGTGCTCTGGCAGCCCATATGTCTGAAAGTGGCTGGGTCATGACACTTGAAAAACTCAGTTTGTTGGTGAATGGCAACTGTACGAAGCAGCAGCACAGCTCGTCCAGGGAAAAAAACAAATCCACCTGAATCATTCACTTCACATATCATCAGCTGTCCTTGCAGGTCTCCCGGAGCCCTGTCTGGTCACTTCCTATCCAATGCTATTTATGCCGAGGGGATGTAATCATGCAGGATGAGTACACACAGAAATAAAAAATGGAGATACCCCCTCAAGGCGCTCAAAACTCCACAGTCCAGGAGCAGTTTGTAACCCAAACTATTTCCAGCTAAAATGGAAACCAAGTGCTCTGACAGCACATATTTCTGAAAGTGGCTGGGAGGTGACACTTGGGGAACTCTGTGTGTTGGTGAATGGCAACTGCCCGAAGCAGCAGCACAGCTCATCCAGGGAAAAACAACTCCACCTGGCTCATTCACTTCACATACCAACTGCTCTCCTTGCAGGTCTTCTGAAACCCGGTTTGATCCCTTCCAGTCCAATGTCCATTGAACCCAGTGTGATGTTATCAAACAGGTTGAGGACCCACAAAAAACAAAGGTGGAGATCCTCACTCAAGGTGCTCAAAACTCCAAAGCCAGAGAGAATTTCAGCGCCCAAGTCATTTCACGCTGCTGTGGAAACTAAGAACTCTGGCAGCACATATTTCTGAAAGTGGCTGGGAGGTGAACTTGGGGAACTGCTTGTGGTGGTGAATGGCATCTGCCCGAAGCAGCAGCACAGCTCTTCTAGTGCCAAAACAAATGCACCTGGGTTATTCACTTCACATACCATAGCTGTCCTGGCAGCTATCTAGGAAACCCTGTTTGGTCACTTCTCGTCTAATGCCAATTGAGCCCAGTGTGATGGAATCAAGCAGCTTGAGCACCCAAACAAAACTAACATGGAGCTGCCCACTCAAGGCACTCAAAACTCCATTGCCAAAGACAAGTTCATCGCCCAAAGCATTTCCCGTTGCCATGGAAATCAAGTGCTTTGGCAGCAGATATGTCTGAAACAGGATATGACACCAATGGAAGGTAGTATGGTGGTGAATAGTCACGGCCCGAAGCAGCAGCACAGCTCTTCCAGTGTCAAAACAACTCCACCTGGCTCATGAACTTTACATACCATCAGCTGTCCTGGCAGCTATCTAGGAAACCCTCTTTGGTCACTTGGGACCAAATGCCCGTGGAATCCCAATGTGATTTGAACAAGCAGGATGATCACACACACACAACTAACATGGAGCTCCTCACTCAAGGCGCTCAAAACTCCACAACAAAAGACAAGTTCAGCGCCCAAGCCATTTCCCCTTTACATGGAAATGACACCTAAGGAAGGTAGCGTGGTGGTGAATGGCCACTGCCCGAAGCAGTAACACAGCTCTTCCAGTGCCAAAACAACTTCACAGGCTCATCAATTTCACATACCATCATCTGTCCTTGCAGCTATCTAGGAAACCCTGTTTGATTACTTGCATTTCAATGCCCATTGAGCCAAGTGTGATAGAAACAAGCACCTTGAGCACCCACAAAATACTAACATGGAGCTGATCACTAATGGCACTCAAAACTACACAGAATAGACAAATTCATCGCCCAAAGCCATTTCCCGCCGGCATGGAAACCAAGTCATCTCGCAGCACATATGTGGAATAGTGGATGTAACACACAGACAACACCGTTTGGTGGTCAATGGCCACTGACCTAAGCAGCAGCACAGCTCTTCCAGTGCCAAAACAACTCCACCTGGCTCACGAACTTCACATACCATCAGCTGTCCTGGCAGCTATCTAGGAAACCATGTTTTGTCACTTCCGGTCTAATGTCCATTGAGCCCAGTGTGATGGAATCAAGCATGTTGAGCACCCAAACACAAATAACATGCAGCTCCTCACTTAAGGCGCTCAGAACTCCACAGCCAAAGACAAGTTCAGAGCCCAATCCATTTCCCGTTGCTGTCGAAACCAAGTGCTCTGGCAGCACATATGTGTGAAAGTGGATATGTCACCTAAGGAAGCTAGTATGATGGTGAATGGCAACTGCCCGAAGCAGCAGCACAGCTCTTACAGTGCCAAATCAACTCCACCTGGCTCATGAACTTCACATACCATCAGCTGTGCTGGCAGCTATCTAGGAAACCCTGTTTGATCACTTCCGCTCCAATGCCCATTGAGCCAAGTGGGATAGAATCAAGCAGCTTGAGCACCCAGAAAAATCGAACATGTAGCTCATCATTAAGGGCACTCAAAAATCCACAGCCAAACACAAGTTCAACACTCAAAGCCATATCCCGCCAGTATGTAAACCAAGTGCTCTGGCAGCACATAAGTGTAACACTGAATGTGACACCAAGGTATTGTAGGTTCTCTGATGAATGACCACTGCCAGAAGCAGCAGCACAGCTCTTCCAGTGCCAAAACAACTCCACCTGGCTCATTAACTTCACATACCATCAGCTATCCTGGCACCTATCTAGCAAACCCTGTTTGGTCATTTTCGGTCCAATGCCCATGGAGCCCAGTGTGATTGAATCAAGCAGCTTCAGCACCCACACAAAACTAAGATGTATCTCCTCACCCAATACGCTCAAAACTCCACAACCAAAGACAAGTTCAGTGCCCAAAGCCATTTCCAGCTGTCATGGAGTCAAGTGCCCTGGCAGCACATAGGTCTGTAAGTGGATATGCCACCTATGGAAGGTAGTGTGGTGGTGAATGTCCACTTCCCTAAGCTGCGGCACAGCTTTTCAAGTGCCAAAAGAACTCCACATGGCACATCAACTTCACATACCATCAGCTGTCCTGGCAGGTATCTAGGAAACCCTGTTTGGTCACTTCGACTCCAATGCCCATTGAGCCAAGTGTGATAGAAACAAGCAGCTTGAGCACCCACAAAAAACTAACATGGTGCTCCTCACTAAAGGCACTCAAAAATTTACAGCCAAAGACAAATTCAACGCCCAAAGCCATTTCCCTCCGGCGTGGAAACCAAGTCATCTAGCAGCACATATGTGGAACACTGATTGTGACACCAAGGTAATGTAGGTTCTCTGATGAATGACAACTGCCCGAAGCGGAAGCACAGCTCTTCCAGGGCCAAAACAACTCCACCTGGCTCATTAACTTCACATATCTTCAGCTGTCCTGGCAGCTATCTAGGAAACCATGTTTGGTCACTTGGGTCACATGCCTATTGTTCCAAAGTGATGGAATCAAGCAGGTTGAGCACCCACACAAATTAAGATGGAGTTCCTCACTCAAGGCGCTAAATACACCACAGCAAAAGACAATTTCAGCGCCCAAGCCATTTCCCGTTGGCATGGAAACCAAGTGCTCTGGCAGCAGATACGTGTGTAAGTGGATATGACACCTATGGAAGGAAGTGTGGTGGTGAATGGCCACTGCCCGAAGCAGCAGCACAGCTCTTCCAGTGCCAAAACAACTCCACCTGGCACATCAACTTCACATACCATCAGCTGTCCTGGCAGCTATCTAGGAAACCCTGTTTGATCACTTGCGCTCCAATGCCCATTGAGCCAAGTGGCATGGAATCAAGCATGTTGAGCACCCAAACACAACTAAAATGTAGCTCCTCTCTCAAGGCGCTCAAAACTCCACAGCCAAAGACAAGTTCAGCGCCCAAGACATTTCCCGATACTATGGAAACCAAGTGCTTTGGCTGTACTTATGTGTGAAACTGGAAATGACACCTAAGGAAGGTAGCGTGGTGTTGAATGGCCACTGACCTAAACAGCAGCACATCTCTTCCACTGCCAAGACAACTCCACCTGGCTCATAAACTTCACATACCATCAGCTGTCCTTGCAGCTATCTAGGAAACCCTGTTTGATTACTTGCATTTCAATGTCCATTGAGCCAAGTGTGATAGAAACAAGCAGCTTGAGCGCCCACAAAAAACTAACATGGAGCTCCTCACTAAGGGCACTCAAAACTACACAGAATAGACAAGTTCATCGCCCAAAGCCATTTCCCGCCAGCATGGAAACCAAGTCATCTCGCAGCACATATGTGGAACAGTGGATGTAACACATAGAGAATACAGCTTGGTGGTCAATGGCCACAAATTAAGATGGAGTTCCTCACTGAAGGCGGTAAAAACCCCACAGCAAAAGACAAATTCAGCGCCCAAGCCATTTCCCGTTGAAATTGAAACCAAGTGCTCTGTCAGCACATACGTCTGTAAGTGGATATGCCACCTAAGAAAGGTAGTGTGGTGGTGAATGGCCACTGCCCGAAGCAGCAACACAGCTCTTCCTGAGCCAAAAAAACTACACCTGGGTCATGAACTTCACATACCATCAGCTGTCCTGGCACACTTCGAGGAAACCCTGTATGGTCACTTGCGGTCCAATGCCCATTGAACACAATGGTATGGAAACAAACATGTTGAGCACCCAAACAAAACTAACACGGAGCTCCTCATTCAAGGAACTCAAAACTCCATAGCCAAAGACAAGTTCAGCTCCCAAGCCATTTCCCGTTGGCATGGAAACCAAGTACTCTGGCAGCACATAAGTCTGAACCTGGATGTGACACCTAAGGAAGGTAGTGTGGTGGTGAATGGCCACTGCCCGAAGCAGCAGCGCAGCTCTTCCAGTGCCAAAACAACTCCACCTGGCTCATCAACTTCACATGCCATCATCTGTCCTAGCAGCTATCTAGCAAACCCTGTTTGATCATTCCGCTACAATACCCATTGAGCCAAGTGGGATGGAATCAAGCAGCTTGAGCACCCTCAAAAAACTAACATTGAGTTCCTCACTCAAGGCGCTCAAAACTCCACAGCCAAACACAAGTTCAACACCCAAAGCCATTTCCCGCCGCCAGAGAAACCAAGTGCTTTGGCAGCACATAAGTTTAACAGTTGATGTAACACCTAAGGAATGTACGTTCTCTGATGAATTACAACTGCCAGAATCAGCAGCACAGCTCTTCCAGTGCCAAAACAACTCCACCTGGCTCATCAACTTCAGATACCATTATCTCTCCTGGCAGCTATCTAGGAAACCCTCTTTGCTCACTTCTGCTCCAATGCCCAGTGGGCCCAGTGGGATGGATTCAAGCAGCTTGAGCTTCCACACACTACTAAGATGGAGCTCCTCCCTCAAGGCGCTCAAAACTTCACAGCCAAAGACATGTCCAGTGCCCAAGCCATTTCCCGCTGCCATGAAAACCAAATGCTCTGGCAGAACATACATCTGTAAGTGGATATGACACCAAGGGAAGGTAGTGTGGTGGTGAATGGCCACTGCCCGAAGCAGCAGCACAGCTCTTCCAGTGCCAAAACAACTCCACCTGAATCATGAACTTCAGATACCATCACCTGTCCTGGCAGCTATCTAGGAAACCCTGTTTGGTACCTACTGGTCCAAGGCCCATTGAGTCCAGTGGGAAGGAATCAAGCATGTTGACATGGAACTGCCCGAAGCTACAGCACAGCTCATCCAGTGCCAAAAAACTCCACCTTGCACATGAACTTCACATAGTCTTAGCTGTCCTGGCAGGTAGCTAGGAAACCCTGTTTGGTCACTTCCGCTCCATTGCACATTGAGCCCTGTGTGATTTAAACAAGCAGGATGATCACACACACACAAACCTAACTTGGAGCTCCTCACTTAATGCGTTCAAAACTCCACAGCAAAAGACAAGTTCAGCGCCAGAGCCATTTCCCGTTGCCATGGAAACCAAGTGCTCTGGCAGAACATACCTCTGTATGTGGATATGACACCTATGGAAGGAAGTGTGGTGGTGAATGGCCACTGACCAAAGCAGCAGCACAGCTCTTCCAGTGCCAAAACAACTCCAACTGGCTCATGAACTTCACATACCATCAGCTGTCCTGGCAGCTATCTAGGAAACCCTGTTTGGTCACTTCTGGTCCAATGCCCTTTGAGACCAGTGTGATGAAATCAAGCATGTTGAGCAACCACACAAAACTAACATGTAACTCCTCACTCAAGGCGTTCAACACTCCACAGCCAAAGAGAGGTTCATCGACCTAGCCATTTCCCGTTGCTGTCGAAACCAAGTGCTCTGGCAGCATATATGTCTCTCAGTGGAAATGACACCAATGGAAGGTAGTGTGGTGGTGAATGGGCACTGACTGAAGCAGCAGCACAGCTCTTCCTTCTAAAACATCTCCATCTGTCTCATCAACTTCACATACCATCAGCTGTCCTGGCAATATGTGGTTGAAGTGGGTGATTGACTTGTTCTGTCCTCTGTCTTCTCGTGGTTAGGGTTCTGAGTGTAGCAGTTTCAATGGGGAGATCCACAAAGACCTCCTCTGTGTCTGAGGTATTCCCAGTCCAGATTCTGTCTATACTAGCAAGTTCAGGCCCGGCACAGCCCATCAGCACAATCAGCTGCTTGTGGCAGTTTGCTGGGTTGGTTGTGTTTGCAGGCCTGTCTTCAACTGGAACCAATGGGTCTTGCAGTCCAGCCTGATTCTACCCAGCACACGCTCGGGCATCACTCTTGCTTCACTCATGTCACTCCCTGTGGCTGTCCTGATGACACGGAGCATTCTGATTGGCTGCATCTCTAAGACCTCACAGGGCTGTGTGGCCCTACAAGCTGTCCAATCAGCAGCTGCCTGGTCATAGCAGCCCAGAATCCTGTAGCCTCAGCATTCTAGAAAAGCCCTGGTGACAGGCAACCTCCTCTGTGGAGTAGAGAAAGATGGTGAGTGCTTCAAGCTCTGCTTTCTTTGTTCCTTCTCGCCACAGGCCCTATCAGAGAAGACGTGCAGACTCCATGGAAGCCAGCAGAGCGTGAGTGTGTGGGGTTGGGTTTCCCTTGAATGTGAGTTTGCAAATCCGCTGACAATGTGTTGAAGCCTAGGACCTTTTCAACACCGGTACTATGAAAGCATTTCCATTTTCCGTCGATGAGAATCCTAGTGTCTCTTCAAGGAGCCGATCTAATCCTAGTTCTCCATTAGAGGCAGTGTGTGGAATAACCTATGTAATGTGGAAGAGCCAAGCCAAGCTGATTTCCATAGGCAGACCTTACATCCCATTTTCTGTCACGGCTCTCAGTGAAGTTTCCCTAGTGCAGTCCAGTGTCATGTAAGTGGGTCACCATAGTGTAAAAGAGATGACTTCCGGGAGATGGTTGGGATCAATACCATGGTTGGATACAGGGTTGGAATCAGGGTTACAATGCTATCTAGGCTTATGGTTGCAGTGATGTCAAAGCCTAGATTTCAGGATAGGGCAAGGTGGAGTGTTAAGGTTCAATTGAGGTTTCTGATTTGGGTTACTAGTAGGAATAGAGCTAGGATTATGCTTAGGTGGAATTAACGTGAGAGCTAGGTCTAATGCTAAAGGTCAAGTCTAGTAGTGAGGTTACTGTTAGGTTTTGAGATTTGAGTTATGGTTATCCCAATGGTTAGGGTTAGGGTTAGGGTTAGGGTTAGGGTTAGGATTAGGGTGAGGGCGAGGGTTCAACTGACAAATAAGATTAGGTCCAGACTTAGGTTTTGTATGTGGCATGAAGTAGGATTTGTGTGAGGATTAGTACTAGGTAAAGAATAGTGTTTGGATTAATGCTGGATAGAGAGTTTGGGTTCCATTTCTGGTTCAGGCTTGGTTTGAGTTAGTGCTTTGAGTGAGGGTTATTGTTAGGACTGTGGAATGGACTGTGTGGATTCAGAATACAGTTAGGGTTACTCTTGAGGTTACGATGAAAGCTGTGGCTCCATTGAGGATGAAGAGGTTGTTTTGTGTGAATTTGAGTATCATGGTGAGGTTCTAGTCTATGTCCGAATGATTATGCTTAGAGCTAGAGTTCATGTTAGGGTGTGGGCTAATGGTAGTGTGAAAGTTGTTGTAGGATTAAGGTTAGGTCCAAATCTAGTGTTAGGTGCAAATCTTGTGGTGAAGTTTTAGGCTACAGTTGGATTTAGGCTTAGTGTTCTAATGAGGGTGATGATTCACATTAGCATTGCGGTTTAGGTTTAGAAATGTCGCTGGGATTGCGTTCAGTGTTAGGGCTAGGCTTAGTATGACAGTGATGTCTCCATCTGTGTCAGGGTTGGAGTTGGTGTTGGGACTAGGGATTTGGTTGGGTTTAGGAATAGGATCACTTTTAGGATTGGGGCTAGAGCTAGAGCTAGAGCTAGTATCAGCATGCGGGTTAGGATGATGGCCAGGGTTGGAGATCAACCTGTCTGGCGTTGGGTGTGCTCTAGGTTGTAATACGTATTTGTGCTAGTATTCGATCTAGGGGTTGGGTAAGTGCTGTATATCTTACTTTCCAATACAACATCATAATTGTTTTTTTTTAATTATTTATAATTTAACTTCAGTAATTACATTGTATTGTATGACAGAATTACATAGATACTTGGGTTCTCCCCATCCCTCCCCAAACCCTCCCACCAGAGTGGATTCCTCCACCTAGTTGCATAACCACAGCTCAAGTTCAGTTGAGATTCCCCCATTCCAAGCGTATACCAAACATAGAGTCTAGCATTTTATTGTCCAGTAGGTTGAACGGCTTCTTAGGTATACCCTCTCTGGTCTGAAGACAGAGCCAGCAGAGTATCATCCCAGTCAATTGAAAGCTCCAACATACCATCAGCAAAAACTTACATCATTATGGAATTAATTGACATAGTAATGAGTAACCAATATGTCAAAAGTAAAGGCGAATTCCCAGTCACCTTCTGTGACCACCTCACCTATACTTCACTTTTAGTTTATACACAACATAAAACATTCATTCAAAACATAACATGTTATACATAACATCATATCATTTTAAATTAAGGCAACCTATAGCATTTCCCTGTTATTTTGGATGGTATCTTGCTGGTTAGGTCTTTTTCCATCTTAGGGCTATTTACATACACTATGGCTGTTGACTTTTGTTCAGGCGTGGAGTAGCAGGGTGTGGGTATTTTCAAGGCACTTTTGGTGCGTCTCCAGAACACTGGACCTCAGGGCACCACTTCCAGGGCCCAGCGGATTCAAAGTGCACTCTCAGCTCGTCCCCTACAGGTATGCTACCACAGGGCGTCGGGGAGTGAAGGCACTCACTGTGCGCGCCCCCAGTGTGCGGGATCACAGGGCTCGGAGGATTCTAGGTGTTTTCTCAGTGTGTCCCCAGTGCCAGGGACTGCAGGGCGTGTAGGTTCCAGGTGCTCTCTGGGAACGCCTCCTGCACGCGGGTCCACAGTGCTCTCCTGGTGCGTCTCCCCAGCTAGGGACTATAGGGCGTGGGGTGTTCCAGGTGCTCTCTGGAAGCGCCTCCTGCGCAGGCCTGCCCACCCCAGTGCTTGCAGGGGACCGACCGCCCCAGCGCTAGCACGGGACTGCCCAGCCCAGAGGCGTGCTTGTGTTCCTGTGGGATAGCACCGCCCAGCTGAGTGCCAGGCCGCAAAGGCATGGGGGACTATTCAGTGTGCCTTTTGCCTTTCTCCTCAGCGCACAGGACCACTGTGCGTCACCTCCCAGACACAGTTTTGGCAGTTTCAAGGCACTTGCCCTGTGTCCCTAGATGCTGATGTCGGGGGGGAGGGGCGGGGAGACGAGCACCAATTGTGTTCAGGCTCTGTGCATGCCCCTGGAGGGCCAACTCCCGGAGCCTTCAACCCACCACTGTCCCCACCCAACTCACTGAAACCTCAGGTTCTTGCAGTCTGCCTCTTCCTCTGGTGGGAACCCTCACCGCAGGTGCATCTCCTGGCTACTGTGGTAGTTGCAGTTCCCAGCGGGTGCAGGCGGATGGAACCTGGAGGCTGAGGCTGGTGCAGGTCCCGGCGGGGCTTGGCGACCAGGGTTGGTGGATGCCGGCGGGTCCCGATGACTTCAGGTCCTGATGTCCACAGCGGGTGCAGGTCCTGGCGGGTCCTGGTGACCAGGGTGAGCAGATGCCAGCGGGTCCCAATCACCGCCGGTCCTCACGGCCACAGTGTCTGCGGGTCGGTCAGCGGGTCAGTCTGAGGCTTTCAGCAGCTGCACTCAAAGGTGACTCAGCAGGTCAGGAGCGGAAAGTCGTCTTCCCTGCCATTTGTTTTGTTTTTCCCTGATTGCTCTTCCGAGTTGTGTGGATTTTTTTGGCTCCACACTGTCCAGGGGACTTCACGTTCTTCTCCCTATAGTTCTATGCTGCTCCACTTACGCTTTTGTCATGTTCTAGCCCTCTCTGAGAGCTCCCTCACAGTCTTCCTCCTATGTCGGCCATCTTGCGAGTCTCCTCATTTACAACTGCCATGGAAACCAAGTGCTCTGACAGCATATAAGTCTGAAAGAGGATGTGGTAACTAGGGAACACAGTGTAGTGGTGAATGGCAACTAAAACAAGCATGAGCACAGGTCTTCAGTGTGAAAACAACTCCACTGGCTCATTCACTTCACCTACCATCAGCTGTCCTAGCAGGAATCCCAGAAACCATGTGTGGTCACTTCCTTTCCAATGCCCATTGAGCCCAGGGGAATGGAATCAAGCAGGTTGAGAACACACAGTAAACATAAATGGAGATCCTCACACAAGGCGCGAAAAAATCCAGAGCCAGAGAGAAGTTCAGCGCCCAAGCCATTTCCAGCTGCCATGAAAACCAAGTGCTGTGGCAGCACATATGTCTGAAAGTGGATGTGACACCTAGGGAACTCAGTGTTGTGGTGAAAGGAAACTGCCTGAAGCAGCAGCACAGGTCTTATAGTACCAAAACAACTCTGCCTGGCTCATTCACTTCTCATGCAATCAACTGTCCTGGCAGGTGCCCAATAAACCATGTTTAGTCACTTCCTGTCCAATGCCAATTTAGCAAAATTTGAAAGAATCAAACTGCACTAAACAAAGATGGAGATCCTCACTCAAGGAGCTAAATTTCGAGAACCAGAGAAAAGTTCAGCACCCTAGCCTTTTGCAGCTGCCTTGGAAACAAGTGATCTGGCAGCATATATGTCTAAAAGTGGATGTGAAACCTGGGAAAATCATTTAGGTGGTGGTGAAGGGCACCTGCCCGAAGCAGTAGCACAGGCCATCCAATGCGAAAGCAACTCCACGAGTCTGATTCACTTCACATACAATCAGCTCTCTTAGCAGGTCTCCCGGAAATCCTGTTTGGTCATTTTGTGTCCAAAGAGCATGGAGCAAAATGGCTTGGAAACATACAGGTTGAGCACACACACTAAACAAAGATGGAGATCTTCACTCAAGGCACTCAAAAGCCGACATCCAGAGAGACATTCAACGCACAACCCATTTCCACCTACCATGGAAACCAAGTGCTCTGGCAGCACATATGTATCAAAGTAGCTGTGACAACTGGGAAACTCAGTGTAGTGGTGAATGGCAACTGCATGAAGCAGCAGCACAGGTCTTCCAGTGGCAAAACAACTCCATCTGGCTCATTCACTACACATAGAATGAGCTGTCCTCGCAAGTCTCCCGGAAATCCTGTTTGATCACTTCCTATCCAATGACAACAGAGCCCAGTGCAATGGAATCAAGCTGGCTGAGAACCAGCAGAAAACATGGAGGAGATCCTCATTAAGGCGCCAAAAACTCCACCGCAAGAGAGAAATTTAGTGCCCAAGCCATTTCCAGCTGCCATGGAAACCAAGTGCTCTGGCAGCACATATGTCTGAAAGCGGCTGCGACATCTAGAGAACTCAGTGTGGTAGTGAACTGCAGTTGCCTGAAAGAGCAGCATAGGTCTTCCAGTGCCAAAACAACTCTACCTGGCTCATTCAATTCATATAGAATCAGCAGTCCTATTAGCTTTCCTGCATACCCTATTTGGTCACTTTCTGTCCAAAGCCCACTCAGCCCAGTGTGATGGAATCAGGCTGTCTGAACACCCACACATGTAACAAAGATGGAAATCCTCACTCAAGGTGCTCAAAATTCGATATCCAGAGAGAAATGGAGCGCACAAGCCATTTACAGCTACCATGGAAACCAAGGCCTCATTCATGTCACATACTATCTGCTCTCTTATTAGGTCTCCCAGATACCCTGTTTGGTTATTTTCTGTCCAGTGACCATTGAGCCTAATGGGATTAAACATGCAGGTTGATCCCCCACACAAAACTCGACAACAAGAGAAAAGTTCAGAAGCCTAGCCATTTGCAGCTGCCTTGGAAAAAAGTGATCTGGCAGCACATATGTCTGAAAGTGGAGGTGAAACCTGGGAAAAACATTTAGGTGGTGAATGGCAACAGCCCGAGGCAGTAGCAGAGGCCTTGCAGTGCCAAAACAACTCCAACAGGGTCAGTCACTTCACATAAAATCAGCTCTCCTAGCAGGTCTCCCGGCAACGTTGTTTGGTCACTTACTGTCCAATGACTATTGAGCCCAAGGGAATGGAATCAAGCATGTTGAGCACACACACAAAACAGATCCTCACTCAATGCGCTAAAAATTCCAGAACCAAAGAACAAGTTTAGCACCCAAGCCATTTCCAACTGCAGTGGAAACCAAGTGCTCTGGCAGCACATATATCAGAAAGTGGATGTGACACCTGGGGAATTCAGTGTGGTGGTGAATTGCAACTGCCCAAAATAACAGCACAGCTTTTCCAGTTTCAGAAAAACTCGACTCACATCAGTCAAATCACATACCATCAGCTCTCCTTACAGGTCTACCAGATATCCTGTTTGAACACTTCCTGTTCAATGCCAATTGAGCCTTGTGTGATCAAATCAAGCGTGTTCAGCATGTGCAAAGAAAAAAGATGGAGATCCTTACACATAACGCTGAAAATTTAAGAGCAAGAGAGGAGTTCAGCATCAAAGCCATTTCCACCTGCCATGGCAACCAAATGCTCTGGCAGCACATATGTTTGAAAGTGGATGGAACACCTAGGGAACAAAGTGTGGTGGTGAATGGCAATTGCATGAAACAACAGCACAGGCCTTCCAGTGCCAAACATCTCCACCTGGCTCATTCACTTCACATACCATCAAGATCATGGCTGATCTCCCGGAAACCCTGTTTGGTCACTTCCTGCCCAATGCCCGTTGAGCCCTATGGAATGGAATCAAGCAGATTGGGCACCCACACAAAACAAAGATGGAGATTCACACTCAAGGTGCTCAAAACTCCTCAGACAGAGGGAAGTTTAAGGCCCAAGCCAATTTCAGCTGCCATGGAAACCTAGTACTCTGGCAGCACATATGTTTAACACTGGATGTGCCACCTAGGAAACTCAGTGTGTTGTTGAATGGCCACTGTCCAAGGCTGCCTGATAGGTCTTCCAGTGCCAAAACAACTCCAACTGCCTCATTCACATCAATTACTTTCAGCTGTCCTTGCAGGTCTCCTGAAACCATGTTTGCTCACTTCCTGTCCAATGCCCATTGACACCAGTTTAAAAGAATCAAGCAGTTTCAGCACACACACAAAACAAGGATGGAGATCCTCACTCAAGGCGCTCATAACTCCAGAGCCAGAGAGAAGTTCAGCTCAAAAAGCCATTTCCAGCTGCCAGGGAAACTAAGTGTTCTGGAAGCACGATGTCTCAAAGTGGCTGATAAGCTAGGCAACTCTTTGTGGTGTTGAACGGTAATTGCTCAAAGCAGCAGCACATGTCTTCCAGGGCCAAGACAACTCCACCTGGCTCATTCACCTCCCATACCATCAGCTGTCCTGGCAACTATCTAGGAATCCCTGTTTGGTCACTTGCTTTCCAATATTCAAAGCCCAGCATTATGGAATCAAGTAGGTGGAGGACACACAGAAAACAAAGGTGGAGTTTCTCACTCAAGGCACGAAAACGCCACAGCCAGAGAGATCAGTGCTCAAGCATTTCCAGCTGCCTTGGTAAACAAGTGCTCTGGCAGCACATATGTCTGACAGTGGATGTGACACTTGGGGATCTAAATTTGGTGTGAATGGCAACTGCCCGAAGCAGCAGCACAGCTCTTCCAGTGCCAAAACAACTCCACCTGGTTCAGGAACTGCAATTACCATCAGCTGTCATAGCAGGCCTCGCGAAAACCCTGTTTGCTCAATTGCTGTCCAGTGCCTATTCAGTACAGTGTGATGGAATGAGGCATGCTGAGCACTCACAAGTAACAAAGATGGAGATCCTCACTCAAGGCGCTTAAACTCCGCAGCCAGAGTGAAGTTCAGCACTCAAGCCATTTGCAGGTGCCATGGAAACCAAGTGCTCTGGCAGCACATATGTCTGAAAGTGGATGTGACGCTTGGAGAACTCAGTGTGGTATTGAATGATAACTGCCCTAAGCAGAAGCACAGGTCTTCCAGGGCCAAAACAACTCCATCTGACTCATTCACTTCACATATCATCAGCTGCCCAAGCAGGTCTCCCAGAAACCCTGTTTGGACACTTATGTTCCAAATCCATAGCCCAGATGATGGAATGATGTAGGTGGAGCACACACTTAAAAAAAAGGTGGAGATCGTCACACAAGGCACGTAAAACTCCACAGCCAGGTAGAAGTTCAGAACCCAAGATATTTCCAACTACCATGGAAACCAAGTGCTCTGGCAGCACATATGTCTGAAAATGGATGTGACAAGAATTAAACTCAGTGAGGTGGTGAATGGAAACTGCCCGAATTAGCAGCACAGGACTTCCAGTGCCAAAACAACTCCACCTGAGTCATTCACTTCAGATTTTATCAGCTGTCCTAGTATGTCTCCCAGAAACCCTGTTTGGACCCCTTGTTTAATGCCCATTGAAACCATGGTAACAGAATCAAGCAAATTGAACACCCACAGAAAACAAAGATGGATATCCTCACTCAATGCGCTAAAAATTCCAGAGCCAGAGAGAAATTCAGCGTCCAAGCCATTTTTAGCTGCCATGGAAACCAAGTGCTCTGGCAGCACATATATCTGAAAGTGGATGTGACACCTGGGGAACTCAGTGTGGTGGTAATTGCAACTGCCCGAAGTAGGAGCACAGCTTTTCCAGTCCAGAAAAACTTTAACTTCGTCAGTCAAATCACATACCATCGGCTGTCCTTACTGGTCTATCAGAGACCCTGATTGAACAATTCCTGTTCAATGCCGATTGAGCCCCGTGTGATGGAATCAAGCATGTTCAGCATACGCACAGAAAAAAGATGGAGATCCCCACTCAAAACGTTGAAAATTCCAGACCCAGAGAGGATTTCAGCATCAAAGCCATTTCCACCTGCCATGGCAACCAAAAGCTCTGGCAGTACATATGTCTGAAAGTGGATGTGACATCTAGGGAACTCAGTGTAGTGGTAAATGGCAACCGCAAGAAACAGCAACACAGGCCTTCCAGTGCCAAACATCTCCACCTGGCTCATTCACTTCACATACCATCAGCTATCATGGCTGATCTCCCGGAAACCCTGTTTGGTCACTTCCTGTCCAATGCCCGTTGAGCCCAGTGTGATGGAATCAAGCAGGTTGAGCACACTCACAAAACAAAGATGGAGATTCACACTCAAGGTGCTCAAAACTCCACCGACAGAGGAAAGTTCAATGCCGAAGCCAGTTTCAGCTGCCATGGAAACCAAGTGCTCTGGCAGCACATATGTGGAACACTGGATGTGCCACCTAGGGAACTCAGTGTGTTTGTGAATGGCAACTTACCGAAGCAGCAGCGCAGGGCTCCTAATGCCAAAACAACACCTGCGGGCTAATTCACTTTACATACAATCAGCTGTCATTTCAGGTTTCCTAGAAAACCCTGTTTGGACACATCCTATTAAATGCTGATTGAGCCCAGGGTAATGGGATCACGAATGTTGAGCACACACACAAAATAAAGATGGAGATCCTCACTCAAGGCGCTAATAACTCCAGAGCCATAGTGAAGTTCAGCATCCAAGCCACCTCCAGCTGCCATGGAATCCAAAACCTCTGGCAGAACATATGTCTGAAAGTGGATGGGACACCTAGGAGACATAGTGTGGTTGTGAATAGCAACTGCCCAAAGCAGCAGCACAGGTATTCGTTGCAAAACAACTCCACCTGGATCATCCAACTCCCATACCCTCAGCTGTCATTTTAGTTCTCCCGATATCGATGTTTGGTCACTTCCTGCCCAAAAGCACATTGAGCTCAATCAGTTGGAATCAATCAGGTTGGTCACACACACAAAACAAAGTTGGAGATTAACACTCAATGCACATAAATTTCTTGAGCCAGAGAGAATTTCAGTCCCCAACCAATTTCCAGATGCTATGGAAACCAAGTGCTCTGGCAGCACATATGTCTGAAAGCGGATGTGACACATGAGGAACTCAATGTGGTGGTGAATGGCAACTGCCCGAAAAAGCAGAAGAGCTCTCCAGTGCCAAAACAACTCCAATTGGCTCATGAACTTCACATACCATCAGCTGTCCTAGCAGGTCTCCAGGAAACCGTGTTTGGTCACTTCCTGTCCAATGCCCATTGAGCCCAGAGGGTACAATAAAGTAGGTTGACCACGCACACAAAACAAAGATGAAGATACTCACTCAAGGCACTCACATCTCTGCAGCCAGAGAGAATTTCAGCACCCAAGTCTTTTCCAGCTGTCATGGAAATCAAGTGCTCTGGCAGCACATATTTCTGAAAGTGACTGGAAGGTGACACTTGAGGAACTCAGTGCGGTGGTATATGTCAACTGCCTGAGGAAGCAACACACTTCTTCCAGGACCCAAACAACTCCACCTGGCTCATTCACTTCACATACCATCAGCTGTCCTAGCAGGTCTTCCGGAAACACTGTTTGGTCACTTCCTGTCCAAAGCCCATTAAGCCCCAGGGGGATAGAATCATACAGGTTGAGCACACACTCAATACAAAGATGGAGATCCTCAGTCAAGGTGCTCTAAACTCCACAGCCAGAGAGAAGATCAGCATACAAGATATTTCCCAGCTGCTTCAGAAACCAAGTGCTCTGGCAGCGCCTATTTCTGAAAGAGCCTGGGACATGACACTTGGGGAAATCAGTCCGTGGAGAAAGGCAACTGCCCAAAGCAGCAGCACAGCTTGTCCAGTGCCAAAACAACTCCACCTGGCTCATTCATTCACATACCTTCAGCTGTCCCTGCAGGTCTCCAGGATTTCTTGTTTGGTCACTTCCTGTCCAATGCCCATTGAACCCAGTGTGATGTAATATATAGGTTCAACATCCGCACAAAATAAAGACTGAGATTCTCACAGAATTCATATAAAACTCCACAGCCAGACAAGAGGTCAGCGTCCAAGCCATTTTCAGCTGCCATGGAAGCCAAATGCTCTGGCAACAAAAAACAAAGTGGATGTGACACCTATGGAAAACTGTGTTGGTGAATGGCAACTGCCAAAAGCAGCAGCAGAGCTCTCCAGTGCCAAAACAACAACACCTAGCTCATTCACTTCCCATACCATCAGTTGTCCAGCAGGTGTCCAGGAAATCTTGCTTGATCATGTCCTGTCCAATGATCATTGAGCGCAGTGTGATGGAATCTGTAGGTTCAGCAACCGCACAAAGCAAAGATGGAGATCATAACTAAAGGCGCTCAAAACTCCACACCCAGGGAGAAGTTCAGAGATCAAGCCATTTACAGCTGCTATGGAAACCAAGTGCTGTGGCAACACATTTGTCTGAAACTGGCTGGGACGTGACACTTGGGAAAGCAGTGTGGTGGTGAATGGCAACTGCCCGAAATAGCAGCACAGAACTTCCACTACCAAAATTACTCCACCTTGCTCATTCACTTCACATACCATCAGCACTCCGTGAGGTCTCCCTGAAACCCTGTTTGGTCACTTCCTGTCTAATGCCCATTGAGCTCAATGTGATGTAATCTGGAGTTTCAGCAACCGCACTAAACAAAGAAGTAGATCCTCAATCAAGGCGTGACAACCTCTACAACACGATATAAGTTCAGTGCCCAAGCCATTTCCAGCTGCCATGGAAACCAAGTGCTCTGGCTGCACATATGTCTGAAAGTGGCTGTCACACCTATTAAACACAGTGGATTGTTAAATGACAACTGCCCGAAGCAGCATCACAGCTTTTCCAGTGCCAAAACAGCTCAACCTGGCTCATTCATTTCACATACCAACAGCAGTCCCTGCAGGTCTCCCCCAAATCCTGGTTGGTCACTTCCTGTCAAGTGCCCATTGATCCCAGGTGGATACAATCAAGCAGTTTGAGCACACTCACAAAACAAAGATGGGGATCCTCACAGAATTCATGTAAAAGTCAACAGACAGAGAAGAATTCAGCGATCAAGGCATTTCCAGTTTACATGAAAATCAATTGCTGCGGCAGCACATATGTCTGTAATTGGATGTGACACTTGAGGAAATCAGTGTGGTGGTGAATGGCAACTGGCCCAAAAAGCAGAAGAACAGTTCGTCCAGTGGCAAAACAAATGCACCTGGGTCATTCACTTCACATACCATCAGCTGTCCAATCAGGTCTTTGGGAAATCTTGTTTGGTCCATTCTGTCCAATGCCTATTGAGCCCAGTGTTATGTAGATCCTCACAGAATTCATATAAAACTGCACAGCCAGAGAAGATTTCGATGCGCCAGCTATTTCCAGCTACAATGGAAAAAAAGTGCTCTGACAACACACATGTCTGAACATGAACGTGACACTCCAACTCGCTCCTTCACTCCACATACCATCAGCTGTCCCTGAAGACCTCCCTGAAACCCTGTTTGTTCACTTCCTTTCCAATGCCCATTTAGCCCAGAGGGATGGAATCAAGCAGGTTGAGCACACAAACAAAGCAAAGATGGAGATACTCACTCAAGGCGCTCAAATCTCCACAGCCAGGGAGAACCTCAGCACCCTAGACATTCCCAGCTGCCATGGAAACCAAGTGCTCTGGCAGCACATATTTCTGAAAGTGGCTTGGAGGCAACACTTGGGGAACTCTGTGTGTTGGTTAATGGCAACTACCCAAAGCAGCAGCACTGCTCTCCAGTGCCAAAACAACTCCACCTGGCTCATTCACTTCACATACCATCAGCTGCCCTGTCACGTCTCCGGGAAATCTTGTTTGGGCACTTCCTGTCTAATGCCCATTGAGCCCAGTGTGATACAGTCTGTTTGTTCAGCAACCCCGCTAAACAAAGATGGAGATCCTCATTCAAGGCGTGACTAACTAGGCAGTCAGAGAGAATTTCAGCGCCCAAGTCATTTCCAGCTACCATGGAAACCAAGGGCTCTGGCAGCACATTTGTTTAAAGTGGATGTGACACCTAGGTAACACAGTGTGCTGGTAAATGGCAACTTCCCGAAGCAGCAGCACAGGTCTAACAGTGCTAAAACTCCTCCACCTGGCTCTTCCAATTCACATACCATCAGCTGTCTTTGCAGGTCTCCCAGAAACCCTATCTGGTCACTTCCTGCCCCATGCCCATTGAGGCCAGTGGGATGGAATCAAGCAGGATGATTTCTTCCCCCTGCTCTCAAACGACATTGCACAGGAAGTGACCAGACATGCTTTTCATGAGTCCTTCTAAGGCGTTTATGTAAAATCCTGTTTGGTCACTTCTTGTCCAATTCCCATTGAGCCCTGTGGGATGGAATCAAGCAGGTTGAGCACACACAAAAGACAAAGATGGAAATCCTCACTCAAGGCGTGACAAATTACACAGCCAGAAAGAAATTCAGCGCCATGACATTTCAGCTGCCATGGAAACCAAGAACTGTGGCAGCGCATATATCTAGCAGTGTTATTGCACCTAGGAAACTCAGTGTGGTGCTGACTTCCAACTGCTCGAAGCAGCAGCACAGCTCGTCTAGTGCCAAAACAACTCCATCTGGCACATTCACTCAAATAACATCAGTTGTCCTAGCAAATCTCCCAGAAATCTTGTTTGTTCACTGCATGTCCAATGCCCATTGAGCTCTGGGAGGTGGAATTTGTAGGTTGAGCACACACACACAAAACAAAGATGGAGATCTTCACTACTGGCGCTTATAGTCCACAATCAGAGAGAAGTTCAGCACCCAAACCATTTCCAGCTGCCATGGAAACCAAAAATTCTGGCAGCACATATGTCTGAAAGTGGACGTGACGCTTGGGGAACTCAGTATGTTGATCAATGGCAACTGCCTGAAACAGCAGCACAGCTCTTCCAGTGCCAAAACAACTACATCTGAGTCATTCACTTCACATAACATCAATAATCTTTGCAGGTCTCCCGGAATCCCTGTTTGGTTCTTTTCTGTCAAATGCCCAAGGAGCCCAGGGGGATGGAATCAAGCTGGATGAACACACACACAAATAACATAGATGGAGATCCAAACTAAAGGCACTCAAAACTTCAGAGCCAGAGAGAAGTTAAGCGCCCAAGCCAATTCCAGCTGCCATGGAAACAAAAAGCTCTGGCAGCACATAAGTCTGAAAGTGGGCGTGACACATGCTTAACTCTGTCTGTTGGTGAGTGGCTACTGCCCTAATCAGCAGCATAGCTCTTCCAGTGCCAAAACAATTCCACATGGGTTATTCACTTCACATATCATCAGTTGTCCAAACAGGTCTCCAGGAAATCTTGTTTGGTCACTTTCTGTCCAAAGCCCATTGAGCCCCAGCTGATGGAATCTGTATGTTCAACAACCGCACAAAACAAAGATGGAGATGATCACCAAAATCGTAACAAACTTGATAGCCAGAGAGAATTTCAGTGCCCAAGCCATTTCCAGCTGCCTTGGAAACCAAGTGCTCTGGCAGCACATTTGTCTGAAAGTGGATGTGACACCTAGGGAACACAGTGTGCTGGTAAATGGCAAATGCAAGAAGCAGCATCTCATCTTCCATTGGTAAAACAACTCCACCTGGCTCATTCACTTCACATACCGTCAGCTCTCTTTGCAGTTCTCCTGGAACCGTAGTTGGTCACATCCTGTCCAATGCCCAGTGAACACAGGGGGATGGAATGAAGCAGGTTGAGCACCCACACAAAACAAATATGGAGATCCTCACTCAAAGCGTTCAAAACTTCACAGCGAGAGAGAAGTTCAGTGCCCTAGCCATTTCCAGCTGCCATGGAAACCAAGTGCTCTGGCAGCCCATATGTCTGAAAGTGGCTGGGTCATGACACTTGAAAAACTCAGTTTGTTGGTGAATGGCAACTGTACGAAGCAGCAGCACAGCTCGTCCAGGGAAAAAAACAAATCCACCTGAATCATTCACTTCACATATCATCAGCTGTCCTTGCAGGTCTCCCGGAGCCCTGTCTGGTCACTTCCTATCCAATGCTATTTATGCCGAGGGGATGTAATCATGCAGGATGAGTACACACAGAAATAAAAAATGGAGATACCCCCTCAAGGCGCTCAAAACTCCACAGTCCAGGAGCAGTTTGTAACCCAAACTATTTCCAGCTAAAATGGAAACCAAGTGCTCTGACAGCACATATTTCTGAAAGTGGCTGGGAGGTGACACTTGGGGAACTCTGTGTGTTGGTGAATGGCAACTGCCCGAAGCAGCAGCACAGCTCATCCAGGGAAAAACAACTCCACCTGGCTCATTCACTTCACATACCAACTGCTCTCCTTGCAGGTCTTCTGAAACCCGGTTTGATCCCTTCCAGTCCAATGTCCATTGAACCCAGTGTGATGTTATCAAACAGGTTGAGGACCCACAAAAAACAAAGGTGGAGATCCTCACTCAAGGTGCTCAAAACTCCAAAGCCAGAGAGAATTTCAGCGCCCAAGTCATTTCACGCTGCTGTGGAAACTAAGAACTCTGGCAGCACATATTTCTGAAAGTGGCTGGGAGGTGAACTTGGGGAACTGCTTGTGGTGGTGAATGGCATCTGCCCGAAGCAGCAGCACAGCTCTTCTAGTGCCAAAACAAATGCACCTGGGTTATTCACTTCACATACCATAGCTGTCCTGGCAGCTATCTAGGAAACCCTGTTTGGTCACTTCTCGTCTAATGCCAATTGAGCCCAGTGTGATGGAATCAAGCAGCTTGAGCACCCAAACAAAACTAACATGGAGCTGCCCACTCAAGGCACTCAAAACTCCATTGCCAAAGACAAGTTCATCGCCCAAAGCATTTCCCGTTGCCATGGAAATCAAGTGCTTTGGCAGCAGATATGTCTGAAACAGGATATGACACCAATGGAAGGTAGTATGGTGGTGAATAGTCACGGCCCGAAGCAGCAGCACAGCTCTTCCAGTGTCAAAACAACTCCACCTGGCTCATGAACTTTACATACCATCAGCTGTCCTGGCAGCTATCTAGGAAACCCTCTTTGGTCACTTGGGACCAAATGCCCGTGGAATCCCAATGTGATTTGAACAAGCAGGATGATCACACACACACAACTAACATGGAGCTCCTCACTCAAGGCGCTCAAAACTCCACAACAAAAGACAAGTTCAGCGCCCAAGCCATTTCCCCTTTACATGGAAATGACACCTAAGGAAGGTAGCGTGGTGGTGAATGGCCACTGCCCGAAGCAGTAACACAGCTCTTCCAGTGCCAAAACAACTTCACAGGCTCATCAATTTCACATACCATCATCTGTCCTTGCAGCTATCTAGGAAACCCTGTTTGATTACTTGCATTTCAATGCCCATTGAGCCAAGTGTGATAGAAACAAGCAGCTTGAGCACCCACAAAATACTAACATGGAGCTGATCACTAATGGCACTCAAAACTACACAGAATAGACAAATTCATCGCCCTAAGCCATTTCCCGCCGGCATGGAAACCAAGTGCTCTGGCAGCACATATGTGGAACAGTGGATGTAACACACAGACAACACCGTTTGGTGGTCAATGGCCACTGACCTAAGCAGCAGCACAGCTCTTCCAGTGCCAAAACAACTCCACCTGGCTCACGAACTTCACATACCATCAGCTGTCCTGGCAGCTATCTAGGAAACCATGTTTTGTCACTTCCGGTTTAATGCCCATTAGCCCAATGGGATGGAATCAAGCATGTTGAGCACCCAAACACAAATAACATGCAGCTCCTCACTCAAGGCGCTCAGAACTCCACAGCCAAAGACAAGTTCAGAGCCCAATCCATTTCCCCTTGCCATGGAAACCAAGTGCTCTGGCAGCACATATGTGTGAAAGTGGATATGTCACCTAAGGAAGCTAGTATGATGGTGAATGGCAACTGCCCGAAGCAGCAGCACAGCTCTTACAGTGCCAAATCAACTCCACCTGGCTCATGAACTTCACATACCATCAGCTGTGCTGGCAGCTATCTAGGAAACCCTGTTTGATCACTTCCGCTCCAATGCCCATTGAGCCAAGTGGGATAGAATCAAGCAGCTTGAGCACCCAGAAAAATCGAACATGTAGCTCATCATTAAGGGCACTCAAAAATCCACAGCCAAACACAAGTTCAACACCCAAAGCCAGTATGGAAACCAAGTGCTCTGGCAGCACATAAGTGTAACACTGAATGTGACACCAAGGTATTGTAGGTTCTCTGATGAATGACAACTGCCCGAAGTGGCAGCACAGCTCTTCCAGGGCCAAAACAACTCCTATGGCTCATTAACTTCACATACCTTCAGCTGTCCTGGCAGCTATCTAGGAAACCATGTTTGGTCACTTGGGTCACATGCCTATTGTTCCAAAGTGATGGAATCAAGCAGGTTGAGCACCCACACAAATTAAGATGGAGTTCCTCACTCAAGGCGCTAAATACTCCACAGCAAAAGACAATTTCAGCGCCCAATCATTTCCCGTTGGCATGGAAACCAAGTGCTCTGGCAGCACATACGTGTGTAAGTGGATATGACACCTATGGAAGGAAGTGTGGTGGTGAATGGCCACTGCCCGAAGCAGCAGCACAGCTCTTCCAGTGCCAAAACAACTCCACCTGGCACATCAACTTCACATACCATCAGCTGTCCTGGCAGCTATCTAGGAAACCCTGTTTGATCACTTGCGCTCCAATGCCCATTGAGCCAAGTGGCATGGAATCAAGCATGTTGAGCACCCAAACACAACTAAAATGTAGCTCCTCACTCAAGGCGCTCAAAACTCCACAGCCAAAGACAAGTTCAGCGCCCAAGACATTTCCCGATACTATGGAAACCAAGTGCTTTGGCTGTACTTATGTGTGAAACTGGAAATGAAACCTAAGGAAGGTAGCGTGGTGTTGAATGGCCACTGACCTAAACAGCAGCACATCTCTTCCACTGCCAAAACAACTCCACCTCGCTCATAAACTTCACATACCATCAGCTGCCCTGGCAGCTATCTAGGAAACCCTGTTTGATTACTTGCATTTCAATGTCCATTGAGCCAAGTGTGATAGAAACAAGCAGCTTGAGCACCCACAAAAAACTAACATGGAGCTCCTCACTAAGGGCACTCAAAACTACACAGAATAGACAAGTTCATCGCCCAAAGCCATTTCCCGCCGGCATGGAAACCAAGTCATCTCGCAGCACATATGTGGAACAGTGGATGTAACACATAGAGAACACAGCTTGGTGGTCAATGGTCACAAATTAAGATGGAGTTCCTCACTGAAGGCGGTAAAAACCCCACAGCAAAAGACAAATTCAGCGCCCAAGCCATTTCCCGTTGAAATTGAAACCAAGTGCTCTGGCAGCACATACGTCTGTAAGTGGATATGACACCTAAGAAAGGTAGTGTGGTGGTGAATGGCCACTGCCCGAAGCAGCAACACAGCTCTTCCTGAGCCAAAAAAACTACACCTGGGTCATGAACTTCACATACCATCAGCTGTCCTGGCACACTTCGAGGAAACCCTGTATGGTCACTTGCGGTCCAATGCCCATTGAGCACAATGGTATGGAAACAAACATGTTGAGCACCCAAACAAAATTAACACGGAGCTCCTCATTCAAGGAGCTCAAAACTCCATCACCAAAGACAAGTTCAGCGCCAAAGCCATTTTCCCTTGCCATGGAAACAAAGTGCTCTGGCAGCACATATGTGGAACAGGATGTGACACAAAGAGAACACAGTGTGGTGGTGAATGGCAACCTCTCGAAGCAGCAGCACAGCTCTTCCAGTGCCAAAACAACTCCACCTGGATCATGAATTTCACATAATATCATCAGCTGTCCTGACAACTATCTAGGAAACCCAGTTTAGTCACTTCCGCTGCAAAGCCCTTTGAGCCCAGTGGAATGGAATCAACATGTTGAGCACCCACACACAACTAACATGTACCTCCTCACTCAAGGCACTCAAAATTCCAGCACCAAAGACAAGTTCAGCGCCCAAGCCATTTCCCGTTGCCATGGAAACCAAGTGCTATGGCAGCACATATGTGGAACAGTGGATGTGACACATAGAGAACACAGTGTGGTGGTGAATGGCAACTGCTCGAAGCAGCAGCACAGCTCTTCCAGTGCCAAAATAACTGCATCTGGCTCATGAACTTCACATACCATCAGCAGTCCTGACAGCTTAATAGGAAACCCTGTTTGATCACTGCTGTTCCAATGCCCATTGAGCCAAGTGTGATTTAAACAAGCAGCTTGAGCACCCAGAAAAAACGAACATGTAGCTCCTCTTTAAGGCACTCAAAACTCCACAGCCAACAACAAGTTCAACGCCCAGAGCTATTTCCCGCTGCCATGGAAACCAAGTGCTGTGGCAGCACATATGTGGAACACTGAATGTGACACCAAGGGAATATATGTTCTCTGATGAATGATAACTACCAGAAGCAGCAGCACAGCTCTTCCAGTGCCAAAACAACTCCACCTGGCTCAAAACCTTCACATGCAAACAGCTGTCCTGGCAGCTAAATAGGAAACCCTGTTTGGTCAGTACTAGACCAATGCGCTTTGAACCCTGTGGGATGGAATCAAGCAGCTTGAGCACAAACACACAACTAACATGAAGCTCTTCACTCAAGGCGATCAAAACTCCACAGCCAAAGACAAGTTAATTACGCAAGGTATTTCGCATTGCCATGCAAACCAAGTGCTCTGGCAGCACATACGTCTGTAAGTGGATTTGACACCAAGGCAAGGTAGTGTTCTGGTGAATAGCCACTGCCCGAAGCAGCAGCACAGCTCTCCAGTGCCAAAACAACTCCACCTGGCTCAAAACCTTCACATGCAAACAGCTGTCCTGGCAGATATCTAGGAAACCCTTTTTGGTCACTACTGGACCAATGTGGTTTGAACCCTGTGGGATGGATTCAAGCATGTTGAGCACCCACACAGAACTAACATGTAGCTCTTCACTCAAGGCGATCAAAACTCCACAGCCAAAGACAAGTTAATTGCCCAAGATATTTCCCATTGCCATGCAAACCAAGTGCTCTGGCAGCACATATTTCTGAAAGTGGATATGACAACTAAGGAAGGTAGTGTGGTGGTGAATTTCAACTGTCCGTAGAAGCAGCACAGCTCTTCCAGTACGAGTACAATTCCACCTGGCTCATGAACTTCACATACCATCAGCTGTCCTGGCAGCTCTCTAGGAAACCCTGTTTGGTCACCTCAGTTCCAATGCCCATTGGGCTCAGTGTGATGGAATCAAGCAGCTTGAGCACGCAAACACAACGAACATGGAGCTCCTCACTCAAGGAGCTCAAAACTCCATTGCCAAAGACAAGTTCGGCGCCCAATCCATTTCCCGTTGCCATGGAAACCAAGTGCTCTGGCAGCACATATGTCTGAAACTGGATATGACACCTATGGAAGCTAGTGAGCTGGTAAATGGCAACTGCCCGAAGCAGCAGCACAGCTCTTCCAGTGCCAAAACATCTCCACCTGGCTCATCAACTTCACACACCATCACCTATCCTCGCAGCTATCTAGCAAACCCTGTTTGGTCACTACCACTCCAATGCCCATTGAGCCCAGTGGCATGGAATCAAGCACGTTGAGCAAAAACAAAAAACTAACATGGAGCTGCTCACTCAACGCGCTCAAAACTAAACACAGCCAAAGACAGGTTCAGCGCCCAAGGCATTTCCCGTTGCCATGGAAACCAAGTGCTCTGGCAGCACATATGTGGAACAGTGGATGTGACACCAAGAGAACAGAGTGTGATGGTGAATGGCAACTGCTCGAACCAGCAGCACAGCTCTTCCAGTGCCAAAATAGCTCCACCTGGCTCATGAACTTCACATACCATCAGCTGTCCTCTCGGCTTCCTAGGAAACCCTATTTGGTCACTACCACTGCAATGCCCATTGAGCCCAATGGAATGGAATCAAGCATGTTGCGCAAAAACAAAAAACTAACATGGAGCTGCTCACTCAAGGCGCTCAAAACTCCATCAGCAAACAAGTTCAGCGCCCAAGCCATTTCCTGTTGCCATGGAAACCAAGTGCTCTGGCAACACATATGTGGAACAGTGGATGTAACACAAAGAGAACACAGTGTGGTGGTGAATGGCAACTGCTCGAAGCAGCAGCACAGCTCTTCCAGTGCGAAAACAACTCCACCCGGCTCATGAACTTCACATACCATCAGCTGTCCTGGCAGCTATCTAGGAAACCCTGTTTGATCACGGCTGCTCCAATGCCCAGAGCCAAGTGTGATAGAAACAAGCAGCTTGAGCACCCAGAAAAAACTAACATGGAGCTCCTCTTTAAGGCACTGAAAACTCCAAAGCCAAAGACAAGTTCAACGCCCAAAGCTATTTCCCGCCTCCATGGAAACCAAGTGCTCTGGCAGCACATATGTGGAACACTGAATGTGACACCAAGGGAATGTAGGTTCTCTGATGAATGACAACTACCAGAAGCAGCAGCACAGCTCTTCCAGTGCCAAAACAACTCCAACTGGCTCATCAACTTCACATACCATCATCTGTCTTGGCAGCTATCTAGGAAACCCTGTTTGGTCACTTGCGGTCAAATGCCCATTGGGCCCAGTGTGATGGAATCAATCAGCCTGAGCAAATACCAAAAACTAACATGGAGCTGCTCACTCAAGGCATTCAAAACTCCACAGCCAAAGAAAAGTTCAGTGCCAAAGCCTTTTCCCGTTGCCATGGAAACCAAGTGCTCTGGCAGCACATACGTCTGTAAGTGGATTTGACACCAAGGCAAGGTAGTGTTCTGGTGAACAGAAACTGCACGAAGCAGCAGCACAGCTCTTCCAGTACCAAAAGAACTCCACCTGGCTCATGAACTTCACATACCATAGCTGTCCTGGCAGCTATCTAGGAAAACCGTTTGGTCACTACTGGTGCAATGACCTTTGAGCCCAGTGGGATCGAATCAAGCATGTTGAGCAAAAACAAAAAACTAACATGGAGCTGCTCACTCAAGGCGCTCAAAACTCCACAGCCAAAGACAGGTTCAGCGCCCAAGCCATTTCCCGTTGCCATGGAAACCAAGTGCTTTGAAAGCACATATGTGGAACAGTGGATGTGACACACAGAGAACACAGTGTGGTGGTGAATGGCAACAGCTCGAAGCAGCAGCACAGCTCTTCCAGTGCCAAAACAACTCCAACCGGCTCATGAACTTCACTTAATATCATCAGCTGTCCTGGCAGCTATATAGAAAACCCAGTTTGGTCACTTCCGCTCCAATGCCCATTGAGCCCCGTGGCATGGAATCAACATATTGAGCACTCACACACAACTAACATGTAGCTCCTCACTCAAGGCACTCAAAATTCCAGCACCAAAGAGAAGTTCAGCGCCCAAGCCAATTCTCGTAGCCATGGAAACCAAGTGCTATGGCAGCACATATGTGGAACAGTGGATGTGACACATAGAGAACACCGTGTGGGGGTGAATGGCAACTGCTCGAAGCAGCAGCACAGCTCTTCCAGTGCCAAAATAACTGCATCTGGCTCATGAACTTCACATACCATCAGCTGTCCTGGCAGCTATCTAGGAAACCCTGTTTGATCACTGCTGCTCCAATGCCCATTGAGCCAAGTGTGATAGAAACAAGCAGCTTGAGCACCCAGAAAAAACTAACATGGAGCTTCTCTTTAAGGCACTCAAAACTCCAAAGCCAAAGCCAAATTTCAACGCCCAAAGCTATTTCCCGCTGCCATGGAAACCAAGTGCTCTGGCAGCATATATGTGGAACACTGAATTTGACACCAAGGGAATGTAGGTTCTCTGATGAATGAGAACTACCAGAAGCAGCAGCACAACTCTTCCAGTGCCAATACAGCTCCACCTGGCTCATCAACTTCACATACCATCATCTGTCTTGGCATCTATCTAGGAAACCATGTTTGGTCACTTGCGGTCAAATGCCCATTGGGCCCAGTGTGGTGGAATCAAGCAGCACGAGCAAAAACACACAACTAACATAGAGCTGCTCACTCAACGCGCTCAAAACTCCACAGCCAAAGACAAATTCAGCGCCCAAGCCATTTCCCGTTGCCATGGAAACCAAGTGCTCTGGCAGCACATATGTCTGTAAGTGGATTTGACACCAGGCAAGGTAGTGTTCTGGTGAATTTTCACTGCCCGAAGCAGAAGCACAGCTCTTCCAGTGCCAAAACAACTCCACCTGGCTCAAAACCTTCACATGCAAACAGCTGTCCTAGCAGCGATCTGGAAAACCTGTTTGGTCACTTGCGCTCGAATGCCCATTGTGACCAGTGTGATGGAATCAAGCAGCTTGAGCACCATCACACAACTAACATGGAGCTCCTCATTCAAGGCGCTCAAAACGCCACAGCCAAAGACAAGTTCAGCGTCAAAGCCATTTCCCCTCTGTAAGTGTATATGACACCAAGGCAAGGTAGACTTGTGCTGAATAGCCACTGCCCGAAGCAGCAGCACAGCTCTTCAAGTGCCAGAATAACTCCATCTGGCTCAAAAACTTCACATACCAAAAGCTGTCCTGGCAGCTATCCAGGAAAACCTGTTTGGTCACTACTGCTCCAATGCCCTTTGAGCCCAGTGGGATGGAATCAAGCAGCATGTTGAGCACCCACACAGAACTAACATGCAACTCTTCACTCAGGCGATCAAAATTCCACAGCCAAGGAAAGTTTATTTCCCAAGCCATTTCCCATTGCCATGGAAACCAAGTGCTCTGGCAGCACATATTTCTGAAAGTGGATATGACACCTGTGGAAGGTAGCGTTGTGGTGAATGGCCACTGCCCGAAGCAGCAGCACAGCATTCCAGTGCCAAAACAACTTCACCTGGCTCATCAACCTCACATACCATCAGCTGTCCTGGCAGCTATCTAGGAAACCCTGTTTGCTCACCTGCGGTCGAATGCCCATTGAGCCCATTGGCATGGAATCCACATGTTGAGCACCCACACACAACTAACATGGAGCTCTTCACTCAAGGAGATCAAAAATCCATTGCCAAAGACAAGTTCGGCGCCCAATCCATTTCCCGTTGCCATGGAAACCAAGTGCTCTGGCAGCACATATGTCTGAAACTGGATATGACGCCTATGGAAGGAAGTGTGTTGGTAAATGGCAACTGCCCGAAGCAGCAGCACAGCTCTTCCAGTGCCAAAACATCTCCACCTGGCTCATCAACTTTACACACCATCAGCTGTCCTCGCAGCTATCTAGGAAACCCTGTTTGGTCACTACCACTCCAATGCCCATTGAGCCCAGTGGAATGGAATCAAGCATGTTGAGCAAAAACAAAAAACTAACATGAAGCTCCTCATTCAATGCGCTCAAAACTCCATCAGCAAAGACAAGTTCAGCGCCCAAAGCCATTTTCCCTTGCCATGGAAACCAAGTGCTCTGGCAGCACATATGTGGAACAGTGGATGTGACACAAAGAGAACACAGTGTGGTGGTGAATGGCAACTGCTCGAAGCAGCAGCACAGCTCTTCCAGTGCCAAAATAACTGCATCTGGCTCATGAACTTCACATACCATCAGCTGTCCTGACAGCTTCCTAGGAAACCCTGTTTGATCACTGTTGCTCCAATGCCCATTGAGCCAAGTGTGATTTAAACACGCAGCTTGAGCACCCAGAAAAAACGAACATGTAGCTCCTCTTTAAGGCACTCAAAACTCCACAGCCAACAACAAGTTCAACGCCCAAAGCTATTTCCCGCTGCCATGGAAACCAAGTGCTGTGGCAGCACATATGTGGAACACTGAATGTGACACCAAGGGAATATATGTTCTCTGATGAATGACAACTACCAGAAGCAGCAGCACAGCTCTTCCAGTGCCAAAACAACTCCACCTGGCTCAAAACCTTCACATGCAAACAGCTGTCCTGGCAGCTAAATAGGAAACCCTGTTTGCTAAGTACTAGACCAATGCGCTTTGAACCTTGTGGGATGGAATCAAGCAGCTTGAGCACAAACACACAACTAACATGGAGCTCTTCACTCAAGGCGATCAAAACTCCACAGCCAAAGACAAGTTAATTACCCAAGCTATTTTGCATTGCCACACAAACCAAGTGCTCTGGCAGCACATATTTCTGAAAGTGCATATGACAACTAAGGAAGGTAGTGTGGTGGTGAATTTCAACTGTCCGAAGAAGCAGCACAGCTCTTCCAGTACGAATACAATTCCACCTGGCTCATGAACTTCACATACCATCAGCTGTCCTGGCAGCTATCTAGGAAACCCTGTTTGGTCACTTCAGCTCCAATGCCCATTGGGCTCAGTGTGATGGAATCAAGCAGCTTGAGCACGCAAACACAACGAACATGGAGCTCCTCACTCAAGGAGCTCAAAACTCCATTGCCAAAGACAAGTTCGGCGCCCAAGCCATTTCCCGTTGCCATGGAAACCAAGTGCTCTGGCAGCACATATGTCTGAAACTGGATATGACACCTATGGAAGCTAGTGAGCTGGTAAATGGCAACTGCCCGAAGCAGCAGCACAGCTCTTCCAGTACCAAAAGAACTCCACCTGGCTCATGAACTTCACATACCATAGCTGTCCTGGCAGCTATCTAGGAAAACCGTTTGGTCACTACTGGTGCAATGACCTTTGAGCCCAGTGGGATCGAATCAAGCATGTTGAGCAAAAACAAAAAACTAACATGGAGCTGCTCACTCAAGGCGCTCAAAACTCCACATCCAAAGACAAGTTCAGCGCCAAAGCCATTTCCCATTGCCATGGAAACCAAGTGCTCTGGTAGCACATATGTGTGAAAGTGGATATGACACCTATGGAAGGTAGTGTGGTGGTGAATGGCCGGTGGTAAGGAGGAAGTTTGGATCCCAACCACGAAGACTTCCAGACCTTCACCACAAACTACTAATACGATCAGCAAGGACTATACCCCATCTGCCAAGGAGGCCACAGGGAATTGGATGCCCTCGGAGGCTGAGTACTCTGAGGTCACCCACCCCCAACCGGAGCTTCTGCAGTGGATGGAAGTCCAAACACTACCGTGCTGAAACCAACGTCATCGGAAAGACAACCAGAAGCCCTGAGCGGTCAGCAGACACAGAAGAACAATAAATGTCCTTCGGGACCAGGGAGGAGAGTTTTCTCTGGTCCGAGCCTGGCTCCACCTCTGGACCCCCGCCCTCTTTCGCAGTGACCATCAGGATCGCTTGGAAAACCCCTCACAGCAAACAAACAATCATACAAACTAAAAAAAACAAACAAAAAAAACCCCTAAAATAAATAGACAAACAACAGAAAATAGAGCTTGAAATCTGACAGGAAAGAGCTGGCATGGATTGGCTCATGCCTTGCTGGGTGGGACACAAAGATTAGTCACTCCTCACCATAGTGTTGAGGATTTTCCTTGCACACCCCCACCCCCTCCCAAAAAAATGTTCTGCACATTAAATGTCGACAAATATCTTGTTAGAGTTACAAGCCAGTCTAGATTATCCCAAAATCTGCAAGATCAACAAAATTATACTTCAACACAACAAATGGCTATGTACTGAATTGAAATAGACATGAGACAGCTGAATGGTACCCTATAGCCTTTTCATGGTATATAGCAGCCGGTCCGGTCCTGTATATAAACTACAATTGAGATGTCAATGAGCTAATCATAGGTTGTGGTTAGGACTTGTTTTTTGTTTTTTTGTTTGTTTGTTTGTTTGTTTTTTAACATACTGGTTACTCAAAACCATGTCAATTCCATAATATTGCAAATTGCTGTTGATGTTATATTGGGACTCTTAAATGACTGTGATGATATTCTACCAGCTCTGACTTCGGACCAAAAATGGTCTCCCCAAGAAACTGTTCAACCCATCTGGACAAGTAGCTGGACTCCATGCTTAATATATGTTTGCAAGGTGAGAATCTTGATTGAATTTGAACTGTAATGCTGCATCAAGGTGGAGGAATCCACCAGGGGGGAGGGTAGGGGGAGGGGTAGGGGGATTCCCAAAGCCTATGAAACTGTCACATAATGCTAAATATTAATAAAAAAAAGAAAGTGTATGTGATCACATGGATTATATTTGTCCAGAAAATGTTTGCTCCTTCCTTCTCCCGTTATGCATGAGTCTATCATATTAGCCCATTGAAGCTGGGCCTGGCCTGGAGAATGACATGACAAGCCATATATATCTCATGAGCAGAAATCCTCAATGTGCTTGCACATACTGGCTTCCTTCTTAGGTTCCTCATGCATATGCATAAAACAGCATGACTCTGTGGCTGGTGATTTGGCCCAGCAGGCTGAGTTGTGAAGCCAGCATCCCTTATGGACATGTTTGTGTACTGGCTGTTCCATTTCTAATCCAGTTCTGTGTGGCCTATGAAATTTGTGGATAATGCCCCAATTCCTTGGGCACCTGCACCCACTTGGGAGGCCCAGAATAAGTTCCTGACTCCTGGCTTTGGATTATGTCACCTCTGGTCTTTGGGGCCGTTTAGAGAGTGAACCAGCAGATGGAAGAACTCTCTCTTCTTTCTGTAAAATCATCCTGTAGGTAAAAAAAAAATAGACAAATCTTTTTAAAAAGTCATCAATTGATTCAAAATTATAGATAGCAATTACAATTTAGCATTAGGAAATACAGGGCTGGCATTGTACATCAGGTCAAGCTCAGACTGGCACACCAGTATTTTGGCTACATTGCATCTGATCCAGTTCCCTAGAAACAAGCTAAGAAGCACTGAAACACAGCATGAGTGTTGTGAGTGCTTGGGCTGGAAGGTGCTCCAGGTTGTTGGCTTCAGCATGACCCAGTCCTGGACATTGCAATCATCTGGGGAGTGACCAGAAGAGAAGAGATCTCTCTCTCTTTTTCTCTCTCGCTCTCTCATTCTCTGTGTATCTGTGTGTGCATGTATGTGTCTCCAGCTCTTTTAAATTCTTCACACAAGCAAATACATGTACACAAACATATATATTTTAATTCTTAGTGTAAAGTAGAGATAGAAGCCATTTCAAGTGGGAAACTGATTTCTTCAGATTTGCTTTTAGCAATGTTTTGAAATGATCACTTTCACAAATATGCAATCAAAATGTGTTTCAAAAAATATTTTCCTTATTCATTTCTGAAAATATCTCCAATATATATAATATCTACAAGACTGAAAAGCCATATTGATATTCCACATGGGTCTGTCATGTGTGCTTCATTTCAAAGTATGGTAATATCATCTGCCCATTTACGCATTGGAACATTCTTTCATCATCAATTTGCAGTTAGTAGCTTATGCATGAATAAAGTCTGTGTCCTAAATATTATCTATTTTGTCTCTGTTTTACTTATGTTTTCATTTTTAAATTCATCATGATTTAATTTACAAATTCAAAGATAAAATCCAATCAACAGACTTTTCCTTTATGTTTTCTGTATTTGGTGGCAAATAAAGGCTGTAAACCAAGAGTCTTCAATAAGCTTTCATTACGCACTTGCCCTAGCTGACAGTCACAGGGAGCCAATTAAGTATTTGTCCTGCACACATTTTTCAATCCTGTTGCAGAGATGAAAAATAAATGTACATTCACACAACATTAAGAAATGTTTTACCAGCTGCAATTCACAACTAAATGTAAATTGATGCAGGGAAAATTGAGAACATATGTGCTAAAACTAAAGGGATGAGAAATTGAATGATACTTCTCAAGAGTGGGAAATTAAAGATAATAAAGCACACAAGGCTTACAAAAAAAAAAAAAAAAAAGAAAGTGGATATGACACCTAGGGAAGTTAGTGCGGTGGTGAACTGCCACTGGCCGAAGCAGCAGCACAGCTCTTCCAGTGCCAAAACATCTCCACCTGGCTCATGAACTTGACATACCATCAGCTGTCCTGGCAGCTATCTAGGAAACCCTGTTTGGTCACTTCAGCTCCAATGCCCATTGGGTTCAGTGTGGTGGAATCAAGCAGCTTGAGCACCCACACACAACGAACATGGAGCTGCTCACTCAAGGCGCTCAAAACTCCATCAGCAAAGACAAGTTCAGCGCCCAAGCCATTTCCCGTTGCCATGGAAACCAAGTGCTCTGGCAGCACATATGTGGAACAGTGGATGTGACACAAAGAGAACACAGTGTGGTGGTGAATGGCAGCTGCTCGAAGCAGCAGCACAGCTCTTCCAGTGCCAAAACACTCCTCCCGGCTCATGAACTACACTTAATATCATCAGCTGTCCTGGTAGCTATCTAGGAAACCCAGTTTGGTCACTTCCGCTCCAATGCCCATTGAGCCCATTGGCATGGAATCAACATGTTGAGCACCCACACACAACTAACATGTAGCTCCACACTCAAAGCACTCAAAATTCCACAGCCAAAGACAAGTTCAGCGCCCAAGGCATTTCCCGTTGCCATGGAATCCAAGTGCTCTGGCAGCACATATGTGGAACAGTGGATGTGACACCAAGAGAACACAGTGTGATGGTGAATGGCAACTGCTCGAACAAGCAGCACAGCTCTTCCAGTGCCAAAATAGCTCCACCTGGCTCATGAACTTCACATACCATCAGCTGTCCTGGCAGCTTCCTAGGAAACCCTATTTGGTCAATACCACTCCAATGCCCATTGAGCCCAGTGGAATGGAATCAAGCATGTTGCGCAAAAACAAAAAACTAACATTGAAGCTGCTCATTCAATGCGCTCAAAACTCCATCACCAAAGACAAGTTAAGCGCCAAAGCCATTTCCCCTTGCCATGGAAACTAAGTGCTCTGGCAGCATATATGTGGAACAGTGGATGTGACACAAAGAGAACACAGTGTGGTGGTGAATGGCAACTGCTCGAAGCAGCAGCACAGCTCTTCCAGTGCGAAAACAACTCCACCTGGATCATGAATTTCACATAATATCACCAGCTGTCCTGACAGCTATCTAGGAAACCCAGTTTAGTCACTTCCGCTCCAAGGCCCTTTGAGCCCAGTGGCATGGAATCAACATGTTGACCACCCACACACAACTAACATGTACCTCCTCACTCAAGGCACTCAAAATTCCAGCACCAAAGACAAGTTCAGCGCCCAAGCCATTTCCCGTTGCCATGGAAACCAAGTGCTATGGCAGCAGATATGTGGAACAGTGGATGTGACACATAGAGAACACAGTGTGGTGGTGAATGGCAACTGCTCGAAGCAGCAGCACAGCTCTTCCAGTGCCAAAATAACTGCATCTGGCTCATGAACTTCACATACCATCAGCTGTCCTGACAGCTTCCTAGGAAACCCTGTTTGATCACTGTTGCTCCAATGTCCATTGAGCCAAGTGTGATTTAAACAAGCAGCTTGAGCACCCAGAAAAAACGAACATGTAGCTCCTCTTTAAGGCACTCAAAACTCCACAGCCAAAAACGAGTTCAACGCCCAGAGCTATTTCCCGCTGCCATGGAAACCAAGTGCTGTGGCAGCACATATGTGGAACACTGAATGTGACACCAAGGGAATATATGTTCTCTGATGAATGAGAACTACCAGAAGCAGCAGCACAGCTCTTCCAGTGCCAAAACAACTCCACCTGGCTCAAAACCTTCACATGCAAACAGCTGTCCTGGCAGCTAAATAGGAAACCCTGTTTGGTCAGTACTAGACCAATGCGCTTTGAACCTTGTGGGGTGGAATCAAGCAGCTTGAGCACAAACACACAACTAACATGGAGCTCTTCACTCAAGGCGATCAAAACTCCACAGCCAAAGACAAGTTAATTACCCAAGCTATTTCGCATTGCCATGCAAACCAAGTGCTCTGGCAGCACATACGTCTGTAAGTGGATTTGAAACCAAGGCAAGGTAGTGTTCTGGTGAATAGCCACTGCCTGAAGCAGCAGCACAGCTCTTCCAGTGCCAAAAGAACTCTACCTGTCTCAAAACCTTCACATGCAAACAGCTGTCCTGGCAGCTATCTAGGAAACCCTGTTTGGTCTCTTGCGGTTCAATGCCCATTGAGACCAGTGTGATGGAATCAAGCAGCTTGAGCACCCTCACACAACTAACATTTAGCTCCTCATTCAAGGTGCTCAAAACTCCACAGCCAAAGACAAGTTCAGCGTCAAAGCCATTTCCCGTCTGTTAGTGGATATTAAACCAAGGCAAGGTAGAGTTGTGCTGAATAGCCACTACCCGAAGCTGCAGCACAGCTCTTCCAGTGCCAAAACAACTCCACCTGGCTCAAAAATTTTACATACCAAAAGCTGTCCCGGAAGCTATCTAGGAAAACCTGTCTGGTCACTACTGGTCCATTGCCCTTTGAGCCCAGTGGGATGGAATCAAGCATGTTGAGAACCCACACACAACTAACATGGAGCTCTTCACTTAAGGCGATCAAAATTCCACAGCCAAAGACAAGTTTATTGCCCAAGTAATTTCCCATTGCCATGGAAACCAAGTGCTCTGCCAGCACATATTTCTGAAAGTGGATATGACACCAAGGGAAGGTAGTGTGCTGGTGAATGGCCACTCCCAGAAGCAGCAACACAGCGCTTCCAGTGCCAAAACAACTTCATCTGGCTCATGAACTTCACATATAATCAGCTGTCCTGGCAGCTATCTAGGAAACCCTGTTTGGTCACTACCACTCCAATGCCCATTGGGCTCAGTGTGATGGAATCAAGCATGCTGAGCAACCTCACACAACTAACATGAAGTTCCTCACTCAAGGCGCTCAAAACTCCATTGCAAAAGACAAGTTCTGCGCCCAAGCCATTTTCCGTTGCCATGGAAACCAAGTGTTCTGCCAGCACAAATGTGTAAATGTGGATATGACACCTATGGAAGGTAGTGTGGTGGTGAATGGTCACTGCCTGAAGCAGCAACACAGCTCTTCCAGTGCCAAAACAACTTCACCTGGCTCATGAACTTCACATATCATCAGCTGTCCTGGCAGCTATCTAGGAAACCCTGTTTGGTCACTACCGCTCCAATGCCCATTGGGCTCAGTGTGATGGAATCAAGCATGCTGAGCACCCTCACAGAACTAACATGGAGTTCCTCACTCAAGGCGTTCAAAACTCCATTGCAAAAGACAAGTTCAGCGCATAAGCCATTTCCCGTTGTCATGGATACCAAGTGTTCTGGCAGCACATATATGGAACACTGAATGTGACACCAAGGGAATGTAGGTTCTCTGATGAATGACAACAACCAGAAGCAGCAGCACAGATCTTCCAATGCCACAACAACTCAACCTGGCTCATCAAGTTCACATACCATTAGCTTTCCTGGCAGTTATCTAGCAAAACACTGTTTGGTCACTTGCGGTTCAAAGCACATTGGCCACAGTGTGATGGAATCAAGAAGCTTGAGCACCCAAACAAAACTAACATGGAGCTCCTCATTAAGGGCACTCAAAACTCCACAGCTAAACACAAGTTCAACGACAAAGCCATTTCCTGCTGCCATGAAGACCAAGTGCTCTGGCAGCACATATATGGAACAGTGGATGTGACACATAAGGAACACAGTTTGGTGGTTAATGGCCACAGCCCGAAGCAGGAGCACAGATCTTCCAGTGCCAAAACAACTCCACCTGTCTCATGGACTTCACATACCATCAGCTGTCCTGGCAGCTATCTAGGAAAACCTGTTTGGTCACTTGCGGTCCAATGACCATTGAGCCCAGTGCGATGGAATAAATCAGCTTGAGCACCCACACAAAACTTACATGTAGCTCCTCACTTAAGGCCATCAAAACGCCACAACCAAAGACAAGTTCATCGTCAAACCATTTCCCGTTGCCATGGAAAGCAAGTGGTCTGGCAGCACATATGTGGGTAAGTGGATATGACACCAATGGAAGGTATTGTGGTGGTGAATGCCCACTGCCTGAAGCAGCAGCACAGCTGCTCCAGTGCCAACATAACTCCACCTGGCTCAAAAACTTCACATAGAAATAGCTCTCCTGGCAGCTATCTAGGAAAACCCTTTTGGTCACTACTGGTCCAATGCACTTTGAGCCCAGTGGGATGGAATCAAGCATGTTGAGCACCCACACACAACTAACATGAAGCTCCTCACTCAAGGCGCTCAATCACCACAGCCAAAGACAAGTTCAGCGCCCATGCCATTTCCCGTTGCCATGGAAACCAAGTGCTCTGGCAGCACATAGGTGGAACAGTGGATGTGACACGAAGGGAAGGTAGTGTGGTGGTGAATGGCCACTGCCTGAATCAGCAGCACAGCTCCTCCAGTGCCAAAACAACTCCACCTGGCTCATGAGCTTCACATACCATCAGCTGTCCTGACAGCTATCTAGGAAACCCTGTTTGGTCACTTGCGGTCCAATGCCCATTGGGCCCAGTGTGATGACATCAAGCAGCTTGAGCACTCACAGAAAACTAATATGAAGCTCCTCACTCAAGGCGCCCAAAACTCCACAGCCAAAGATATGTTCAGTGCCAAAGCCACTTCCCGTTGGCATGGAAACCAAGTGCTCTGGCAGCACATATGTGTGAATGTGTATATCACACCTGAGGTCGCTAGTGTGGTGGTGAATTTCAACTCTTCGAAGTAGCAGCACAGCTCTTTCAGTGCAAAAAACTTCACCTGGCTCATGAACTTCACATACCATCAGCTATCCTGAAAGCTATGTAGGAAACATTGCTTGATCACTTGCGGTCCAATTCCCATGGAGCCCAGTGTGATGGAATCAAGCAGTTTGAGCACCCAAAAAAAACTAACATGTAGCTCCTCACTCAAGGTGCTCAAAACTCCACAACAAAAGATAAGTTCCGATCCCAAGCCATTTCCCTTTGCCATGGAAACCAAGTGCTCTGACAGCACATATGTGGAACACTGAATGTGACACCAAGGAAATGTATGTTCTCTGATGAATGACAACAGCCCCAAGGAGCAGCAACACAGCTCTTCCAGTGCCAAAACAACTCCACCCGGCTCATGAACTTCGCATACCATCAGTTGTCCTGGCTGCTATCTAGGAAACCCTGTTTGGTCACTTTAAGTCCAATGCCCTTTAAGACCAGTGGGATGGAATCAAGCAGCTTGAGCACCCAAACAAAACTAACATGGAGCTCCTCACTCAAGGTGCTCAAAATTCCATAGCCAAAGACAAGTTCAGCGCCCTAGCCGTTTCCAGTTGCCATGGAAACCAAGTGCTCTGGCAGAACATATGTGTGTAAGTGGATATGACACCTAGGGAAGGTAGAGTGGTGGTGAATGGCCACTGCCTGAAGCAGCAACACAGCTCTTCCAGTGCCAGAAAAATCCACAAGGCTTATGAACTTCAGAGACCATCAGAATTCCTGGCAGTTATGTAGGAAACGCTGTTTGGTCACTTCTGGTTCAATGCCCATGGAGCCCAGTGGGATGGAATCAAGCAACTTGAGCATCCACACACAACTAACATGTAGCTCTTCATTCAAGGCGCTCAAAACTCCATTGCCAAAGACAAGTTCAGCGCCAAGGCATTTCCCCTTGCCATGGAAACCAAGTGCTATGGCAGCACATATGTCTGAAAGAGGATATGACACCTAAGGAAGGTAGTGTGGTGGTGAATGGCCACTGCCCGAAGCAACACCACAGCTCTTCCAGGGCCAAAACAACTCCACTTGGCTCATGAACTTCACATACCATCAGCTGTCCTGGCAGCTATCTAGGAAACACTGGTCACTTCCAGTCCAATGCCCATTGGTCTCAATGTGATGGAATCAAGTAGCTTGAGCAACCAAACAAAACTAACATGTAACTCCTCACTAAATCGCTCAAAACTTCACAGCCAAAGACAAGTTCTTCGCCCAAACCATTTCCCGTTGCCATGAAACCAAGTGCTCTGGCAGCATATATGTCTCTAAGTGTATATGACACCTATGGTATGTAGTTTGGTGGTGAATGGCCACTGCCCGAAGAAACAGCACAGCTCTTCCAGTGCCAAAAAACTCCACCTGGCTCATCAACGTCACATACCATCAGCTGTCCTAGCAGCTCTCTAGGAAACCCTATTTGGTCACTACTGCTCCAATGCCCATTGAGCCAGTAGGATGGAATCAAGCAGCTTGAGCACCCACACTCAACTAACATGGAGCTCCTCACTAAGTGCACTCAAAACTCCACAGCCAAAGACAAGTTCAGCGCCCAAGCCATTTCCCATTGCCATGGAGACCAAGTGCTCTGGCAGCACATATGTGTGTAAGTGGATATGACATCTATGGAAGGTAGTGTGGTGATGAATGGCCACTGCGCGAAGCAGCAACACAGCTCTTTCAGTGCCAAATCAATTCACCTGGCTCATCCACTTCACATACCATCAGCTGTCCTAGCAGCTATCTAGGAAACCCTGTTTGGTCACTACTGCTCCAATGCCCATTGAGCCCAGTGGGATGGAACCAAGCATGTTGAGCACCCACACAAAACTAACATGGCACTCCTCATGTAAGGCCCTCAAAACTCCACAGCCAAAGACAAGTTCAGTGCCCAAGCCATTTCCTGTTGCCATGGAAACCAAGTGCGCTGACAGCACGTATGTCTGAAACCAGATATGACACCAAGGGAAGGTAGCGTGGTGGTGAATTTCAACTGTCCGAAGCAGCAACACAGCTCTTCCAGTGCAAAAATAACTCCGCCTGACTCATCAACATCAAATACCATCAGCTGTCCTGGCAAGACGTGGCTGAAGTGGGTGATTTACATGTTCTGTCCTCTGTCTTCTCATGGTTAAGGTTCTGAGTGCAGCAGTTTCGATGCGGAGATCCCCAAAGACCTCCTCTGTGTCTGAGGTATTCCCAGTCCAGATTCTGTCTATACTAGCAAGTCCAGGGCCCGGCTCAGCCCATCAGCCCGATCAGCTGCTTGTTGCAGTTGCTGGGTTGGTTGTGTTTGCAGGCCTGTTTTCCACTGGAACCAATGGGTCTTGCAGTCCAGCCTGATTCTGCCCAGCACACGCTCGGGCATCACTCTTGCTTCACTCACGTCACTCCCTGTGGCTGTCCTGATGACAGGGAGCATTCTGATTGGCTGCATCTCTAAGACCTCACAGGGCTGTGTGACCCTACAAGCTGTCCAATCAGCAGCTGCCTGGTCATAGCAGCCCGGAATCCTGTAGCCTCAGCATTCTAGAAAAGCCCTGGTGACAGGCAGCCTCCTCTGTGGAGTAGAGAAAGATGGTGAGTGCTTCAAGCTCTGCTTTCTTTGTTCCTTCTCACCACAGGCCCTAGCAGAGAAGATGTGCAGACTCCATGGAAGCCAGCAGAGCGTGAGTGTGTGGGGTTGGGTTTCCCTTGAATGTGAGTTTGGAAATCCGCTGACAATGTAGTGAAGCCTAGGGCCTTTTCAACAGCGGTACCCTGAAAGCATTTCCATTTTCTCTCGATGAGAATCCTTGTGTCTCTTCAAGGAGCCAATCTAATCCTAGTTCTCCATTAGAGGTAGTGTGTGGAATAACCTATGTAATGTGGAAGAGCCAAGCCAAGCTGATTTCCATAGGCAGACCTTACATCCCATTTTCTGTCACGGCTCTCAGTGAAGTTTCCCTAGTGCAGTCCAGTGTCATGTAAGTGGGTCACCACAGTGTAAAAGAGATGACTTGCGGGAGATGGTTGGGATCAATACCATGGTTGGATACAGGGTTGGAATCGGGGTTACAATGCTCTCTAGGCTTATGGTTGCAGTGATGTCAAAGCCTAGATTTCAGGTTAGGGCAAAGTGGAGTGTTAAGGTTCAATTGAGGTTTCTCATTTGGGTTACTAGTAGGAGTAGAGCTAGGATTATGCTTAGGTGGAATTAACGTGAGAGCTAGGTCTAATGCTAAAGGCCAAGTATAATAGTGAGGTTACTGTTAGGTTTTGAGATTTGAGTTATGGTTATCCCAATGGTTAGGGTTAGGGTTAGGGTTAGGGTGAGGGTGAGTTTGAGGGTTCAACTGACAAATAAGATTAGGTCCAGACTTAGGTTTTGTATGTGGCATGAAGTAGGATTTGTGTGAGGATTAGTACTAGGTAAAGAATAGTGTTTGGATTAATGCTGGATAGAGAGTTTGGGTTCCATTGCTGGTTCAGGCTTGGTTTGAGTTAGTGCTTTGATTGCGGGTTATTGTTAGGACTGTGGAAAGGACTGTGTGGATTCAGAATACAGTTAGGGTTACTCTTGAGGTTACAATGAAAGCTGTGGCTCCATTGAGGATGAAGAGGTTGTTTTGTGTGAATTTGAGTATCATGGTGAGGTTCTAGTCTATGTCCGAATGATTATGCTTAGGGCTAGAGTTCATGTTAGGGTGTGGGCTAATGGTAGTGTGAAAGTTGTTGTAGGATTAAGGTTAGGTCCAAATCTAGTGTTAGGTGCAAATCTTGCGGTGAATTTGTAGGCTACAGTTGGATTTAGGCTTAGTGTTCTAATGAGGGTGATGATTCACATTAGCATTGTGGTTTAGGTTTAAAAATGTCGCTGCGATTGGGTTCAGTGTTAGGGCTAGGCTTAGTATGACAGTGATGTCTCCATCTGTGTCAGGGTTGGAGTAGTGTTGGGACTAGGGATTTGGTTGGGTTTAGGGCTAGGATCACTTTTAGGATTGGGGCTAGAGCTAGAGCTAGAGCAAGTATAAGCATGCGGGTTAGGATGATGGCCAGGGTTGGAGATCAACCTGTCTGGCTTTGGGTGTGCTCTAGGTTGTAATACGTATTTGTGCTAGTCTTCGATCTAGGGGTTGGGTAAGTGCTGTATATCTTACTTTCCAATACAACGTCATAATTGTTAAAAGCAAAAAGAGTTATGCTTATTCCAACTTGAATTTATGACTAGGGTCAACGTGAGGTTTAGGATTAGGCCTATAGCCAGTCTGCTGATTACATCTATGAAAAGTCAAGGGACTCAGTCAGCCTTACAGGCAGGGTTAGTCTCAACTCTTCCTGTAGAAGTAGTCCTAATTCTAATCTTACATCTAGCGCTACTCTCATCGACCTCTGCTAACCTTAATCCTTGTCCATCTCTACTCCTCACCCTAACCTTAGTCCTAGGCCAATGGTCATCCCAACATTTTTACAACAATCTAACTGAAATAGGAGTATTCAAGCTCAACAGAAAGCCAAGCAGAGTCATAGCCCCAAGTGCCAAAAACAACACTAAAGATTCCCTTCATCCTGAACCAGCTGGCTTCCTGAAACAAATCTTCCCTGAGGCCAGCCCTTTCTGTAACTCTAAGCCAAGCACTAGACTTTACCTGATCATACCCCTAGACCAAATCATGACCCGATTTCTACTACTACTACTAAGTGCATACCTAAATCAAACAGAAATCAAACTCCTAAAGCTAACCCTAACTCCTTTTGTTTTTGTTGAATTCTATTGTTGACAATCTTTATGTAGTTGATTTGGGTCAAAAGGTTCAAGGGCTACAGGACAGTGAGTAAGGGTATTATTTCCACATCCTCTTCTTTGACTGTATCTGGGGATAAATGGGGAGGGAGATAAAGGAAGAAGCCCCACCCAGTCTCCTCCTGACCCCAGGACCCTGATGTGGGGCATGCTGCGAGAGTCCTGCTCAAGTGGGTTTGGGTCTGTTTGTTTGATCCTCAAGTGGTTTTGATAGTCATGAATTGCTGCCAATCATGCAACTGTAAGCACGATGAGGTCTCTGCAGTGTCCACTGATAGACACAGTCCATCTTACAGTCTGTGTTTGCCCAGGTTTTCTCTGCCAATACGTGGCTGAAGTGGGTGATTGACTTGTTCTGTCCTCTGTCTTCTCATGGTTAGGGTTCTGAGTGCAGCAGTTTCAATGGGGAGATTCTCAATGATCTCCTCTGTGTCTGAGGTATTCCCAGTCCAGATTCTGTCTATACTAGCAAGTGCAGGACCCGGCACAGCCCATCAGCCCAATCAGCTGGTTGTGGCAGTTGCTGGGTTGGTTGTGTTTGCAGGCCTGTCTTCCACTGGAACCAATGGGTCTTGCAGTCCAGCCTGATTCTGCCCCTGGCGGCCAATCCCGGAGCCTCCAACCCACCACTGTCCCCACCCAACTCACTGAAACCTCAGGTTCTTGCAGTCTGCCTCTTCCTCTGGTGGAAACCCTCGCCGCGGGTGCGTCTCCTGGCTACTGTGTCCGTTGCAGGCCCCTGCGGGTGCAGGATAATGGAACCTGGAGTCTGAGGCTTGTGTAGGTCCCGACGGGGCTTGGCGACCAGGGTGGGCAGATGCCAGCGGGTCCTAATCACCGTCAGTCCTCACGGGCACAGCGTCTGCGGGTTGGTCTGCTGCTTTCAGCGGCTGCACTCAAAGGTGACTCAGCAGGTCAGGAGTGGAAAGTCGTCTTCCCTGCCCTTTGTTTTGTTTTTCCCTGGTTGCTCTTCTGAGTTGTGTGGATTTTTTTGGCTCCACACTGTCCAGGGGACTTCACATTCTTCTCCCTATAGTTCTATGCTGCTCCACTTACGCTTTTGTCACGTTCTAGTCCTCTCCGTGAGCTCCCTCACAGTCATCCTCCTATGTCGACCATCTTTCGAGTCTCCCCATTAACAACTGCCATGGAAACCAAGTGCTCTGACAGCATATAAGTCTGAAAGAGGATGTGGTACCTAGGGAACACAGTGTCGTGGTGAATGGCAACTACAACAAGCATGAGCACAGGTCTTCAGTGTGAAAACAACTCCACTGGCTCATTCACTTCACCTACCATCAGCTGTCCTAGCAGGAATCCCAGAAACCATGTGTGGTCACATCCTTTCCATTGCCCATTGAGCCCAGGGGGATGGAATCAAGCAGGTTGAGCACACACAGAAAACATAGATGGAAATCCTAACACAAGGAGCGAAAAAATCCAGAGTCAGAGAGAATTTCAGCGCCCAAGCCAGTTTCAGCTGCCATGGAAACCAACTGCTGTGGCAGCACAGATGTCTGAAAGTGGATGTGACACCTAGGAAACTCAGAGTTGTGGTGAATGGAGGCTGTTCGAAAAACCAGCACAGGTCTTCCAGTGCCAAAACAGCTCCAGTTGGCTCATTCACTTCACATACCATCACAGCTATCCTGACAGGTCTCCCAAAAAACCTGTTTGGTCACTTGCTCTCCACTGCCAATTGAGCGCAGTGTGATGCAATCAAGCAGGTTGAGAACACACAGTAAACATAAATGGAGATCTTCACACAAGGCGCAAAAAAATCCAGAGCCAGAGAGAAGTTCAGCGCCCAAGCCATTTCCAGCTGCCATGAAAACCAAGTGCTCTGGCAGCACATATGTCTGAAAGTGGATGTGACACCTAGGGAACTCAGTGTTGTGGTGAATGGAGGCTGTTCGAAAAACCAGCACAGGTCTTATAGTACCAAAACAACTCTGCCTGGCTCATTCACTTCTCATGCAATCAACTGTCCTGGCAGGTGTCCAATAAACCATGTTTAGTCACTTCCTGCCCAATGCCAATTTAGCAAAATTTGAAAGAATCAAACTGCACTAAACAAAGATGGAGATCCTCACTCAAGGAGCTAAATTTCGAGAACCAGAGAAAAGTTCAGCACCCTAGCCTTTTGCAGCTGCCTTGGAAACAAGTGATCTGGCAGCATATATGTCTGAAAGTGGATGTGAAACCTGGGAAAATCATTTAGGTGGTGGTGAATGGCACCTGCCCGAAGCAGTAGCACAGGCCTCCAATGTGAAAGCAACTCCACGAGTCTGATTCACTTTACATACAATCAGCTCTCTTAGCAGGTCTCCCGGAAATCCTGTTTGGTCATTTTGTGTCCAATGAGCATTGAGCCCAATGGGTTGGAAACATACAGGTTGAGCACACACACTAAACAGAGATTGAGATCTTCACTCAAGGTGCTCAAAAGCCGACATCCAGAGAGACATTCAACGCACAACCCATTTCCACCTACCATGGAAACCAAGTGTTCTGGCAGCACATATGTATCAAAGTAGCTGTGACAACTGGGAAACTCAGTGTAGTGGTGAATGGCAACTGCATGAAGCAGCAGCACAGGTCTTCCAGTGGCAAAACAACTCCATCTGGCTCATTCACTACACATAGAATGAGCTGTCCTCGCAAGTCTCCCGGAAATCCTGTTTGATCACTTCCTATCCAATGACAACAGAGCCCAGTGCAATGGAATCAAGCTGGCTGAGAACCAGCAGAAAACATGGAGGAGATCCTCATTAAGGCGCCAAAAACTCCACCGCAAGAGAGAAATTTAGTGCCCAAGCCATTTCCAGCTGCCATGGAAACCATGTGCTCTGACAGCACATATGTCTGAAAGCAGCTGCGACATCTAGAGAACTCAGTGTGGTAGTGAATTGCAGTTGCCTGAAAGAGCAGCACAGGTCTTCCAGTGCCAAAACAACTCCACCTGGCTCATTCAATTCATATACAATCAGCAGTCCTATCAGGTTTCCTGCATACCTTATTTGGTCACTTTCTGTCCAAAGCCCACTCAGCCCAGTGTGATGGAATCAGGCTGTCTGAACACCCACACACGTAACAAAGATGGAAATCCTCACTCAAGGTGCTCAAAACTCGATATCCAGAGAGAAATGGAGCGCACAAGCCATTTGCAGCTACCATGGAAACCAAGGCCTCATTCATGTCACACACTATCTGCTCTCTTATTAGGTCTTCCAGAAACCCTGTTTGGTCATTTTCTGTCCAGTGACCATTGAGCCTAATGGGATTAAACATGCAGGTTGATCCCCCACACAAAACTCGACAACAAGAGAAAAGTTCAGAAGCCTAGCCGTTTGCAGCTGCCTTGGAAACAAGTGATCTGGCAGCACATATGTCTGAAAGTAGAGGTGAAACCTGGGAAAAACATTTAGGTGGTGAATGGCAACAGCCCAAGGCAGTAGCAGAGGCCTTGCAGTGCCAAAACAATTCCAACAGGGTCAGTCACTTCACATAAAATCAGCTCTCCTAGCAGGTCTCCCGGCAACGTTGTTTGGTCACTTACTGTCCAATGACTATTGAGCCCAAGGGAATGGAATCAAGCATGTTGAGCACACACACAAAACAGATCCTCACTCAATGCGCTAAAAATTCCAGAACCAAAGAACAAGTTTAGCACCCAAGCCATTTCCAACTGCAGTGGAAACCAAGTGCTCTGGCAGCACATATATCAGAAAGTGGATGTGACACCGGGGGAATTCAGTGTGGTGGTGAATTGCAACTGCCCAAAATAGCAGCACAGCTTTTCCAGTTTCAGAAAAACTCGACTCACATCAGTCAAATCACATACCATCAGCTCTCCTTACAGGTCTACCAGATATCCTGTTTGAACACTTCCTGTTCAATGCCAATTGAGCCTTGTGTGATCAAATCAAGCATGTTCAGCATGTGCAAAGAAAAAAGATGGAGATCCTTACACATAACGCTGAAAATTCAAGAGCAAGAGAGGAGTTCAGCATCAAAGCCATTTCCACCTGCCATGGCAACCAAATGCTCTGGCAGCACATATGTTTGAAAGTGGATGGGACACCGAGGGAACAAAGTGTGGTGGTGAATGGCAATTGCATGAAACAACAGCACAGGCCTTCCAGTGCCAAACATCTCCACCTGGCTCATTCACTTCACATACCTTCAGCTATCATGGCTGATCTCCCGGAAACCCTGTTTGGTCACTTCCTGCCCAATGCCCGTTGAGTCCTACGGAATGGAATCAAGCAGATTGGGCACCCACACAAAACAAAGATGGAGATTCACACTCAAGGTGCTCAAAATTCCTCAGAGGGAAGTTTAAGGCCCAAGCCAATTTCAGCTGCCATGGAAACCTAGTACTCTGGCAGCACATATGTTTAACACTGGATGTGCCACCTAGGAAACTCAGTGTGTTGTTGAATGGCCACTGTCCAAGGCAGCCTGATAGGTCTTCCAGTGCCAAAACAACTCCAACTGCCTCATTCACCTCAATTACCTTCAGCTGTCCTTGCAGGTCTCCTGAAACCATGTTTGCTCACTTCCTGTCCAATGCCCATTGACACCAGTGAAAAAGAATCAAGCAGTTTCAGCACACACACAAAACAAGGATGGGGATCCTCACTCAAGGCGCTCATAACTCCAGAGCCAGAGAGAAGTTCAGCTCAAAAAGCCATTTCCAGCTGCCATGAAAACTAAGTGTTCTGGAAGCACGGATGTCTCAAAGTGACTGATAAGCTAGGCAACTCTTTGTGGTGTTGAACGGTAATTGCTCAAAGCAGCAGCACATGTCTTCCAGGGCCAAGACAACTCCACCTGGCTCATTCACCTCCCATACCATCAGCTGTCCTAGCAGCTATCTAGGAAGCCCTGTTTGGTCACTTGCTTTCCAATATTCAAAGCCCAGCATTATGGAATCAAGTAGGTGGAGGACACACAGAAAGCAAAGGTGGAGTTTCTCACTCAAGGCACGAAAACACCACAGCCAGAGAGATCAGTGCTCAAGCATTTCCAGCTGCCTTGGAAACCAAGTGCTCTGGCAGCACATATGTCTGACAGTGGATGTGACACTTGGGGATCTAAATTTGGTGTGAATGGCAACTGCCCGAAGCAGCAGCATAGCTCTTCCAGTGCCAAAACAACTCCACCTGGTTCAGGAACTGCAATTACCATCACCTGTCATGGCAGGCCTCGCGAAAACCCTGTTTGCTCAATTGCTGTCCAGTGCCTATTCAGTACAGTGTGATGGAATGAGGCATGCTGAGCACTCACACGTAACAAAGATGGAGATCCTCACTCAAGGCGCTTAAACTCCACAGCCAGAGAAAAGTTCAGCACTCAAGCCATTTGCAGGTGCCATGGAAACCAAGTGCTCTGGCAGCACATATGTCTGAAAGTGGATGTGACGCTTGGAGAACTCAGTGTGGTATTGAATGATAACTGCCCTAAGCAGAAGCACAGGTTTTCCAGGGCCAAAACAACTCCATCTGACTCATTCACTTCACATATCATCAGCTGCCCTAGCAGGTCTCCCAGAAACCCTGTTTGGACACTTATGTTCCAAATCCATAGCCCAGATGATGGAATGATGTAGGTGGAGCACACACTGAAAAAAAAGGTGGAGATCCTCACACAAGGCATGTAAAACTCCACAGCCAGGTAGAAGTTCAGAACCCAAGATATTTCCAGCTACCATGGAAACCAAGTGCTCTGGCAGCACATATGTCTGAAAATGGATGTGACAAGAATTAAACTCAGTGAGGTGGTGAATGGAAACTGCCCGAATTAGCAGCACAGGACTTCCAGTGCCAAAACAACTCCACCTGAGTCATTCACTTCAGATTTTATCAGCTGTCCTAGTATGTCTCCCAGAAACCCTGTTTGGACCCCTTGTTTAATGCCCATTGAAACCATGGTAACGGAATCAAGCAAATTGAACACCCACAGAAAACAAAGATGGATATCCTCACTCAATGCGCTACAAATTCCAGAGCCAGAGAGAAATTCAGCGCCCAAGCCATTTTTAGCTGCCATGGAAACCAAGTGCTCTAGCAGCACATATATCTGAAAGTGGATGTGACACCTGGGGAACTCAGTGTGGTGGTAATTGCAACTGCCCGAAGTAGGAGCACAGCTTTTCCAGTCCAGAAAAACTTTAACTTCGTCAGTCAAATCACATACCATCGGCTGTCCTTACTGGTCTATCAGAGACTCTGATTGAACAATTCCTGTTCAATGCCGATTGAGCCCCGTGTGATGGAATCAAGCATGTTCAGCATACGCACAGAAAAAAGATGGAGATCCCCACTCAAAACGTTGAAAATTCCAGACCCAGAGAGGATTTCAGCATCAAAGCCATTTTCACCTGCCATGGCAACCAAAAGCTCTGGTAGTACATATGTCTGAAAGTGGATGTGACATCTACGGAACTCAGTGTAGTGGTGAATGGCAGCGGCAAGAAACAGCAACACAGGCCTTCCAGTGCCAAACATCTCCACCTGGCTCATTCACTTCACATACCTTCAGCTATCATGGCTGATCTCCCGGAAACCCTGTTTGGTCACTTCCTGTCCAATGCCCGTTGGGCCCAGTGTGATGGAATCAAGCAGGTTGAGCACACTCACAAAACAAAGATGGAGATTCACACTCAAGGTGCTCAAAACTCCACCGATAGAGGAAAGTTCAATGCCGAAGCCAGTTTCAGCTGCCATGGAAACCAAGTGCTCTGGCAGCACATATGTGGAACACTGGATGTGCCACCTAGGGAACTCAGTGTGTTTGTGAATGGCAACTTACCGAAGCAGCAGCGCAGGGCTCCTAATGCCAAAACAACACCTGCGGGCTAATTCACTTTACATACAATCAGCTGTCATTTCAGGTTTCCTGGAAAACCCTGTTTGGACACATCCTATTAAATGCTGATTGAGCCCAGGGTAATGGGATCACGAATGTTGAGCACACACACAAAATAAAGATGGAGATCCTCACTCAAGGCGCTAATAACTCCAGAGCCATAGTGAAGTTCAGCGTCCAAGCCACCTCCAGCTGCCATGGAATCCAAAACCTCTGGCAGAACATATGTCTGAAAGTGGATGGGACACCTAGGAGACATAGTGTGGTTGTGAATAGCAACTGCCCAAAGCAGCAGCACAGGTATTCGTTGCAAAACAACTCCACCTGGATCATCCAACTCCCATACCCTCAGCTGTCATTTTAGGTCTCCCGATATCGATGTTTGGTCACTTCCTGCCCAAAAGCACATTGAGCTCAATCAGTTGGAATCAATCAGGTTGAGCACACACACAAAACAAAGTTGGAGATTAACACTCAATGCACATAAATTTCTTGAGCCAGAGAGAATTTCAGTCCCCAACCAATTTCCAGATGCTATGGAAACCAAGTGCTCTGGCAGCACATATGTCTGAAAGCGGATGTGACACATGAGGAACTCAATGTGGTGGTGAATGGCAACTGCCCGAAAAAGAAGAGCTCTCCAGTGCCAAAACAACTCCAATTGGCTCATGAACTTCACACACCATCAGCTGTCCTGGCAGTTCTCCAGGAAACCATGTTTGGTCACTTCCTGTCCAATGCCAATTGAGCCCAGGGGGTACAATAAAGTAGTAGATTGACCACGCACACAAAACAAAGATGAAGATACTCACTCAAGGCACTCACATCTCCGCAGCCAGAGAGAATTTCAGCACCCAAGCCTTTTCCAGCTGTCATGGAAATCAAGTGCTCTGGCAGCACATATTTCTGAAAGTGGCTTGGAGGCAACACTTGGGGAACTCTGTGTGTTGGTGAATGGCAACTACCCGAAGCAGCAGCACAGCTCTCCAGTGCCAAAGCAACTCCACCTGGCTCATTCACTTCACATACCATCAGCTGCCCTGTCACGTCTCCGGGAAAACTTGTTTTGACACTTCCTGTCTAATGCCCATTGAACCCAGTGTTATATAGTCTGTTTGTTCAGCAACACCGCTAAACAAAGATGGAGATCCTCATTCAAGGCCTGACTAACTAGGCAGTCAGAGAGAATTTCAGCGCCCAAGTCATTTCCAGCTACCATGGAAACCAAGTACTCTGGCAGCACATTTGTTTAAAGTGGATGTGACACCTAGGTAACACAGTGTGCTGGTAAATGGCAACTGCCCGAAGCAGCAGCACAGGTCTACCAGTGCCAAAACACCTCCACCTCACTCCTGCAATTCACATACCATCAGCTGTCTTTGCAGGTCTCCCAGAAACCCTATCTGGTCACTTCCTGCCCCATGCCCATTGAGGCCAGTGGGATGGAATCAAGCAGGATGATTTCTTCCCCCTGCTCTCAAACGACATTGCACAGGAAGTGACCAGACATGCTTTTCATGAGTCCTTCTAAGGCGTTTATGTAAAATCCTGTTTGGTCACTTCTTGTCCAATTCCCATTGAGCCCTGTGGGATGGAATCAAGCAGGTTGAGCACACACAAAAGACAAAGATGGAAATCCTCACTCAAGGCGTGACAAATTACACAGCCAGAAAGAAATTCAGCGCCATGACATTTCAGCTGCCATGGAAACCAAGAACTGTGGCAGCGCATATATCTAGCAGTGTTATTGCAGCTAGGAAACTCAGTGTGGTGCTGACTTCCAACTGCTCGAAGCAGCAGCACAGCTCGTCTAGTGCCAAAACAACTCCATCTGGCACATTCACTCAAATAACATCAGTTGTCCTAGCAAATCTCCCAGAAATCTTGTTTGTTCACTGCATGTCCAATGCCCATTGAGCTCTGGGAGGTGGAATTTGTAGGTTGAGCACACACACACAAAACAAAGATGGAGATCTTCACTACTGGCGCTTATAGTCCACAATCAGAGAGAAGTTCAGCACCCAAACCATTTCCAGCTGCCATGGAAACCAAAAATTCTGGCAGCACATATGTCTGAAAGTGGACGTGACGCTTGGGGAACTCAGTATGTTGATCAATGGCAACTGCCTGAAACAGCAGCACAGCTCTTCCAGTGCCAAAACAACTACATCTGAGTCATTGACTTCACATAACATCAATAATCTTTGCAGGTCTCCCGGAATCCCTGTTTGGTTCTTTTCTGTCAAATGCCCAAGGAGCCCAGGGGGATGGAATCAAGCTGGATGAACACACACACAAATAACATAGATGGAGATCCAAACTAAAGGCACTCAAAACTTCAGAGCCAGAGAGAAGTTAAGCGCCCAAGCCAATTCCAGCTGCCATGGAAACAAAAAGCTCTGGCAGCACATAAGTCTGAACGTGGGCGTGACACATGCTTAACTCTGTCTGTTGGTGAGTGGCTACTGCCCTAATCAGCAGCATAGCTCTTCCAGTGCCAAAACAATTCCACATGGGTTATTCACTTCACATATCATCAGTTGTCCAAACAGGTCTCCAGGAAATCTTGTTTGGTCACTTTCTGTCCAAAGCCCATTGAGCCCCAGCTGATGGAATCTGTATGTTCAACAACCGCACAAAACAAAGATGGAGATGATCACCAAAATCGTAACAAACTTGATAGCCAGAGAGAATTTCAGTGCCCAAGCCATTTCCAGCTGCCTTGGAAACCAAGTGCTGTGGCAGCACATTTGTCTGAAAGTGGATGTGACACCTAGGGAACACAGTGTGCTGGTAAATGGCAAATGCAAGAAGCAGCATCTCATCTTCCATTGGTAAAACAACTCCACCTGGCTCATTCACTTCACATACCGTCAGCTCTCTTTGCAGTTCTCCTGGAACCGTAGTTGGTCACATCCTGTCCAATGCCCAGTGAACACAGGGGGATGGAATGAAGCAGGTTGAGCACCCACACAAAACAAATATGGAGATCCTCACTCAAAGCGTTCAAAACTTCACAGCGAGAGAGAAGTTCAGTGCCCTAGCCATTTCCAGCTGCCATGGAAACCAAGTGCTCTGGCAGCCCATATGTCTGAAAGTGGCTGGGTCATGACACTTGAAAAACTCAGTTTGTTGGTGAATGGCAACTGTACGAAGCAGCAGCACAGCTCGTCCAGGGAAAAAAACAAATCCACCTGAATCATTCACTTCACATATCATCAGCTGTCCTTGCAGGTCTCCCGGAGCCCTGTCTGGTCACTTCCTATCCAATGCTATTTATGCCGAGGGGATGTAATCATGCAGGATGAGTACACACAGAAATAAAAAATGGAGATACCCCCTCAAGGCGCTCAAAACTCCACAGTCCAGGAGCAGTTTGTAACCCAAACTATTTCCAGCTAAAATGGAAACCAAGTGCTCTGACAGCACATATTTCTGAAAGTGGCTGGGAGGTGACACTTGGGGAACTCTGTGTGTTGGTGAATGGCAACTGCCCGAAGCAGCAGCACAGCTCATCCAGGGAAAAACAACTCCACCTGGCTCATTCACTTCACATACCAACTGCTCTCCTTGCAGGTCTTCTGAAACCCGGTTTGATCCCTTCCAGTCCAATGTCCATTGAACCCAGTGTGATGTTATCAAACAGGTTGAGGACCCACAAAAAACAAAGGTGGAGATCCTCACTCAAGGTGCTCAAAACTCCAAAGCCAGAGAGAATTTCAGCGCCCAAGTCATTTCACGCTGCTGTGGAAACTAAGAACTCTGGCAGCACATATTTCTGAAAGTGGCTGGGAGGTGAACTTGGGGAACTGCTTGTGGTGGTGAATGGCATCTGCCCGAAGCAGCAGCACAGCTCTTCTAGTGCCAAAACAAATGCACCTGGGTTATTCACTTCACATACCATAGCTGTCCTGGCAGCTATCTAGGAAACCCTGTTTGGTCACTTCTCGTCTAATGCCAATTGAGCCCAGTGTGATGGAATCAAGCAGCTTGAGCACCCAAACAAAACTAACATGGAGCTGCCCACTCAAGGCACTCAAAACTCCATTGCCAAAGACAAGTTCATCGCCCAAAGCATTTCCCGTTGCCATGGAAATCAAGTGCTTTGGCAGCAGATATGTCTGAAACAGGATATGACACCAATGGAAGGTAGTATGGTGGTGAATAGTCACGGCCCGAAGCAGCAGCACAGCTCTTCCAGTGTCAAAACAACTCCACCTGGCTCATGAACTTTACATACCATCAGCTGTCCTGGCAGCTATCTAGGAAACCCTCTTTGGTCACTTGGGACCAAATGCCCGTGGAATCCCAATGTGATTTGAACAAGCAGGATGATCACACACACACAACTAACATGGAGCTCCTCACTCAAGGCGCTCAAAACTCCACAACAAAAGACAAGTTCAGCGCCCAAGCCATTTCCCCTTTACATGGAAATGACACCTAAGGAAGGTAGCGTGGTGGTGAATGGCCACTGCCCGAAGCAGTAACACAGCTCTTCCAGTGCCAAAACAACTTCACAGGCTCATCAATTTCACATACCATCATCTGTCCTTGCAGCTATGTAGGAAACCCTGTTTGATTACTTGCATTTCAATGCCCATTGAGCCAAGTGTGATAGAAACAAGCACCTTGAGCACCCACAAAATACTAACATGGAGCTGATCACTAATGGCACTCAAAACTACACAGAATAGACAAATTCATCGCCCAAAGCCATTTCCCGCCGGCATGGAAACCAAGTCATCTCGCAGCACATATGTGGAATAGTGGATGTAACACACAGACAACACCGTTTGGTGGTCAATGGCCACTGACCTAAGCAGCAGCACAGCTCTTCCAGTGCCAAAACAACTCCACCTGGCTCACGAACTTCACATACCATCAGCTGTCCTGGCAGCTATCTAGGAAACCATGTTTTGTCACTTCCGGTCTAATGTCCATTGAGCCCAGTGTGATGGAATCAAGCATGTTGAGCACCCAAACACAAATAACATGCAGCTCCTCACTTAAGGCGCTCAGAACTCCACAGCCAAAGACAAGTTCAGAGCCCAATCCATTTCCCGTTGCTGTCGAAACCAAGTGCTCTGGCAGCACATATGTGTGAAAGTGGATATGTCACCTAAGGAAGCTAGTATGATGGTGAATGGCAACTGCCCGAAGCAGCAGCACAGCTCTTACAGTGCCAAATCAACTCCACCTGGCTCATGAACTTCACATACCATCAGCTGTGCTGGCAGCTATCTAGGAAACCCTGTTTGATCACTTCCGCTCCAATGCCCATTGAGCCAAGTGGGATAGAATCAAGCAGCTTGAGCACCCAGAAAAATCGAACATGTAGCTCATCATTAAGGGCACTCAAAAATCCACAGCCAAACACAAGTTCAACACTCAAAGCCATATCCCGCCAGTATGTAAACCAAGTGCTCTGGCAGCACATAAGTGTAACACTGAATGTGACACCAAGGTATTGTAGGTTCTCTGATGAATGACCACTGCCAGAAGCAGCAGCACAGCTCTTCCAGTGCCAAAACAACTCCACCTGGCTCATTAACTTCACATACCATCAGCTATCCTGGCACCTATCTAGCAAACCCTGTTTGGTCATTTTCGGTCCAATGCCCATGGAGCCCAGTGTGATTGAATCAAGCAGCTTCAGCACCCACACAAAACTAAGATGTATCTCCTCACCCAATACGCTCAAAACTCCACAACCAAAGACAAGTTCAGTGCCCAAAGCCATTTCCAGCTGTCATGGAGTCAAGTGCCCTGGCAGCACATAGGTCTGTAAGTGGATATGCCACCTATGGAAGGTAGTGTGGTGGTGAATGTCCACTTCCCTAAGCTGCGGCACAGCTTTTCAAGTGCCAAAAGAACTCCACATGGCACATCAACTTCACATACCATCAGCTGTCCTGGCAGGTATCTAGGAAACCCTGTTTGGTCACTTCGACTCCAATGCCCATTGAGCCAAGTGTGATAGAAACAAGCAGCTTGAGCACCCACAAAAAACTAACATGGTGCTCCTCACTAAGGGCACTCAAAAATTTACAGCCAAAGACAAATTCAACGCCCAAAGCCATTTCCCTCCGGCGTGGAAACCAAGTCATCTAGCAGCACATATGTGGAACACTGATTGTGACACCAAGGTAATGTAGGTTCTCTGATGAATGACAACTGCCCGAAGCGGAAGCACAGCTCTTCCAGGGCCAAAACAACTCCACCTGGCTCATTAACTTCACATATCTTCAGCTGTCCTGGCAGCTATCTAGGAAACCATGTTTGGTCACTTGGGTCACATGCCTATTGTTCCAAAGTGATGGAATCAAGCAGGTTGAGCACCCACACAAATTAAGATGGAGTTCCTCACTCAAGGCGCTAAATACACCACAGCAAAAGACAATTTCAGCGCCCAAGCCATTTCCCGTTGGCATGGAAACCAAGTGCTCTGGCAGCAGATACGTGTGTAAGTGGATATGACACCTATGGAAGGAAGTGTGGTGGTGAATGGCCACTGCCCGAAGCAGCAGCACAGCTCTTCCAGTGCCAAAACAACTCCACCTGGCACATCAACTTCACATACCATCAGCTGTCCTGGCAGCTATCTAGGAAACCCTGTTTGATCACTTGCGCTCCAATGCCCATTGAGCCAAGTGGCATGGAATCAAGCATGTTGAGCACCCAAACACAACTAAAATGTAGCTCCTCTCTCAAGGCGCTCAAAACTCCACAGCCAAAGACAAGTTCAGCGCCCAAGACATTTCCCGATACTATGGAAACCAAGTGCTTTGGCTGTACTTATGTGTGAAACTGGAAATGACACCTAAGGAAGGTAGCGTGGTGTTGAATGGCCACTGACCTAAACAGCAGCACATCTCTTCCACTGCCAAGACAACTCCACCTGGCTCATAAACTTCACATACCATCAGCTGTCCTTGCAGCTATCTAGGAAACCCTGTTTGATTACTTGCATTTCAATGTCCATTGAGCCAAGTGTGATAGAAACAAGCAGCTTGAGCGCCCACAAAAAACTAACATGGAGCTCCTCACTAAGGGCACTCAAAACTACACAGAATAGACAAGTTCATCGCCCAAAGCCATTTCCCGCCAGCATGGAAACCAAGTCATCTCGCAGCACATATGTGGAACAGTGGATGTAACACATAGAGAATACAGCTTGGTGGTCAATGGCCACAAATTAAGATGGAGTTCCTCACTGAAGGCGGTAAAAACCCCACAGCAAAAGACAAATTCAGCGCCCAAGCCATTTCCCGTTGAAATTGAAACCAAGTGCTCTGTCAGCACATACGTCTGTAAGTGGATATGCCACCTAAGAAAGGTAGTGTGGTGGTGAATGGCCACTGCCCGAAGCAGCAACACAGCTCTTCCTGAGCCAAAAAAACTACACCTGGGTCATGAACTTCACATACCATCAGCTGTCCTGGCACACTTCGAGGAAACCCTGTATGGTCACTTGCGGTCCAATGCCCATTGAACACAATGGTATGGAAACAAACATGTTGAGCACCCAAACAAAACTAACACGGAGCTCCTCATTCAAGGAACTCAAAACTCCATAGCCAAAGACAAGTTCAGCTCCCAAGCCATTTCCCGTTGGCATGGAAACCAAGTACTCTGGCAGCACATAAGTCTGAACCTGGATGTGACACCTAAGGAAGGTAGTGTGGTGGTGAATGGCCACTGCCCGAAGCAGCAGCGCAGCTCTTCCAGTGCCAAAACAACTCCACCTGGCTCATCAACTTCACATGCCATCATCTGTCCTAGCAGCTATCTAGCAAACCCTGTTTGATCATTCCGCTACAATACCCATTGAGCCAAGTGGGATGGAATCAAGCAGCTTGAGCACCCTCAAAAAACTAACATTGAGTTCCTCACTCAAGGCGCTCAAAACTCCACAGCCAAACACAAGTTCAACACCCAAAGCCATTTCCCGCCGCCAGAGAAACCAAGTGCTTTGGCAGCACATAAGTTTAACAGTTGATGTAACACCTAAGGAATGTACGTTCTCTGATGAATTACAACTGCCCGAATCAGCAGCACAGCTCTTCCAGTGCCAAAACAACTCCACCTGGCTCATCAACTTCAGATACCATTATCTCTCCTGGCAGCTATCTAGGAAACCCTCTTTGCTCACTTCTGCTCCAATGCCCAGTGGGCCCAGTGGGATGGATTCAAGCAGCTTGAGCTTCCACACACTACTAAGATGGAGCTCCTCCCTCAAGGCGCTCAAAACTTCACAGCCAAAGACATGTCCAGTGCCCAAGCCATTTCCCGCTGCCATGAAAACCAAATGCTCTGGCAGAACATACATCTGTAAGTGGATATGACACCAAGGGAAGGTAGTGTGGTGGTGAATGGCCACTGCCCGAAGCAGCAGCACAGCTCTTCCAGTGCCAAAACAACTCCACCTGAATCATGAACTTCAGATACCATCACCTGTCCTGGCAGCTATCTAGGAAACCCTGTTTGGTACCTACTGGTCCAAGGCCCATTGAGTCCAGTGGGAAGGAATCAAGCATGTTGACATGGAACTGCCCGAAGCTACAGCACAGCTCATCCAGTGCCAAAAAACTCCACCTTGCACATGAACTTCACATAGTCTTAGCTGTCCTGGCAGGTAGCTAGGAAACCCTGTTTGGTCACTTCCGCTCCATTGCACATTGAGCCCTGTGTGATTTAAACAAGCAGGATGATCACACACACACAAACCTAACTTGGAGCTCCTCACTTAATGCGTTCAAAACTCCACAGCAAAAGACAAGTTCAGCGCCAGAGCCATTTCCCGTTGCCATGGAAACCAAGTGCTCTGGCAGAACATACCTCTGTATGTGGATATGACACCTATGGAAGGAAGTGTGGTGGTGAATGGCCACTGACCAAAGCAGCAGCACAGCTCTTCCAGTGCCAAAACAACTCCAACTGGCTCATGAACTTCACATACCATCAGCTGTCCTGGCAGCTATCTAGGAAACCCTGTTTGGTCACTTCTGGTCCAATGCCCTTTGAGACCAGTGTGATGAAATCAAGCATGTTGAGCAACCACACAAAACTAACATGTAACTCCTCACTCAAGGCGTTCAACACTCCACAGCCAAAGAGAGGTTCATCGACCTAGCCATTTCCCGTTGCTGTCGAAACCAAGTGCTCTGGCAGCATATATGTCTCTCAGTGGAAATGACACCAATGGAAGGTAGTGTGGTGGTGAATGGGCACTGACTGAAGCAGCAGCACAGCTCTTCCTTCTAAAACATCTCCATCTGTCTCATCAACTTCACATACCATCAGCTGTCCTGGCAATATGTGGTTGAAGTGGGTGATTGACTTGTTCTGTCCTCTGTCTTCTCGTGGTTAGGGTTCTGAGTGTAGCAGTTTCAATGGGGAGATCCACAAAGACCTCCTCTGTGTCTGAGGTATTCCCAGTCCAGATTCTGTCTATACTAGCAAGTTCAGGCCCGGCACAGCCCATCAGCACAATCAGCTGCTTGTGGCAGTTTGCTGGGTTGGTTGTGTTTGCAGGCCTGTCTTCAACTGGAACCAATGGGTCTTGCAGTCCAGCCTGATTCTACCCAGCACACGCTCGGGCATCACTCTTGCTTCACTCATGTCACTCCCTGTGGCTGTCCTGATGACACGGAGCATTCTGATTGGCTGCATCTCTAAGACCTCACAGGGCTGTGTGGCCCTACAAGCTGTCCAATCAGCAGCTGCCTGGTCATAGCAGCCCAGAATCCTGTAGCCTCAGCATTCTAGAAAAGCCCTGGTGACAGGCAGCCTCCTCTGTGGAGTAGAGAAAGATGGTGAGTGCTTCAAGCTCTGCTTTCTTTGTTCCTTCTCGCCACAGGCCCTATCAGAGAAGACGTGCAGACTCCATGGAAGCCAGCAGAGCGTGAGTGTGTGGGGTTGGGTTTCCCTTGAATGTGAGTTTGCAAATCCGCTGACAATGTGTTGAAGCCTAGGACCTTTTCAACACCGGTACTATGAAAGCATTTCCATTTTCCGTCGATGAGAATCCTAGTGTCTCTTCAAGGAGCCGATCTAATCCTAGTTCTCCATTAGAGGCAGTGTGTGGAATAACCTATGTAATGTGGAAGAGCCAAGCCAAGCTGATTTCCATAGGCAGACCTTACATCCCATTTTCTGTCACGGCTCTCAGTGAAGTTTCCCTAGTGCAGTCCAGTGTCATGTAAGTGGGTCACCATAGTGTAAAAGAGATGACTTCCGGGAGATGGTTGGGATCAATACCATGGTTGGATACAGGGTTGGAATCAGGGTTACAATGCTATCTAGGCTTATGGTTGCAGTGATGTCAAAGCCTAGATTTCAGGATAGGGCAAGGTGGAGTGTTAAGGTTCAATTGAGGTTTCTGATTTGGGTTACTAGTAGGAATAGAGCTAGGATTATGCTTAGGTGGAATTAACGTGAGAGCTAGGTCTAATGCTAAAGGTCAAGTCTAGTAGTGAGGTTACTGTTAGGTTTTGAGATTTGAGTTATGGTTATCCCAATGGTTAGGGTTAGGGTTAGGGTTAGGGTTAGGGTTAGGATTAGGGTGAGGGCGAGGGTTCAACTGACAAATAAGATTAGGTCCAGACTTAGGTTTTGTATGTGGCATGAAGTAGGATTTGTGTGAGGATTAGTACTAGGTAAAGAATAGTGTTTGGATTAATGCTGGATAGAGAGTTTGGGTTCCATTTCTGGTTCAGGCTTGGTTTGAGTTAGTGCTTTGAGTGAGGGTTATTGTTAGGACTGTGGAATGGACTGTGTGGATTCAGAATACAGTTAGGGTTACTCTTGAGGTTACGATGAAAGCTGTGGCTCCATTGAGGATGAAGAGGTTGTTTTGTGTGAATTTGAGTATCATGGTGAGGTTCTAGTCTATGTCCGAATGATTATGCTTAGAGCTAGAGTTCATGTTAGGGTGTGGGCTAATGGTAGTGTGAAAGTTGTTGTAGGATTAAGGTTAGGTCCAAATCTAGTGTTAGGTGCAAATCTTGTGGTGAAGTTTTAGGCTACAGTTGGATTTAGGCTTAGTGTTCTAATGAGGGTGATGATTCACATTAGCATTGCGGTTTAGGTTTAGAAATGTCGCTGGGATTGCGTTCAGTGTTAGGGCTAGGCTTAGTATGACAGTGATGTCTCCATCTGTGTCAGGGTTGGAGTTGGTGTTGGGACTAGGGATTTGGTTGGGTTTAGGAATAGGATCACTTTTAGGATTGGGGCTAGAGCTAGAGCTAGAGCTAGTATCAGCATGCGGGTTAGGATGATGGCCAGGGTTGGAGATCAACCTGTCTGGCGTTGGGTGTGCTCTAGGTTGTAATACGTATTTGTGCTAGTATTCGATCTAGGGGTTGGGTAAGTGCTGTATATCTTACTTTCCAATACAACATCATAATTGTTTTTTTTTAATTATTTATAATTTAACTTCAGTAATTACATTGTATTGTATGACAGAATTACATAGATACTTGGGTTCTCCCCATCCCTCCCCAAACCCTCCCACCAGAGTGGATTCCTCCACCTAGTTGCATAACCACAGCTCAAGTTCAGTTGAGATTCCCCCATTCCAAGCGTATACCAAACATAGAGTCTAGCATTTTATTGTCCAGTAGGTTGAACGGCTTCTTAGGTATACCCTCTCTGGTCTGAAGACAGAGCCAGCAGAGTATCATCCCAGTCAATTGAAAGCTCCAACATACCATCAGCAAAAACTTACATCATTATGGAATTAATTGACATAGTAATGAGTAACCAATATGTCAAAAGTAAAGGCGAATTCCCAGTCACCTTCTGTGACCACCTCACCTATACTTCACTTTTAGTTTATACACAACATAAAACATTCATTCAAAACATAACATGTTATACATAACATCATATCATTTTAAATTAAGGCAACCTATAGCATTTCCCTGTTATTTTGGATGGTATCTTGCTGGTTAGGTCTTTTTCCATCTTAGGGCTATTTACATACACTATGGCTGTTGACTTTTGTTCAGGCGTGGAGTAGCAGGGTGTGGGTATTTTCAAGGCACTTTTGGTGCGTCTCCAGAACACTGGACCTCAGGGCACCACTTCCAGGGCCCAGCGGATTCAAAGTGCACTCTCAGCTCGTCCCCTACAGGTATGCTACCACAGGGCGTCGGGGAGTGAAGGCACTCACTGTGCGCGCCCCCAGTGTGCGGGATCACAGGGCTCGGAGGATTCTAGGTGTTTTCTCAGTGTGTCCCCAGTGCCAGGGACTGCAGGGCGTGTAGGTTCCAGGTGCTCTCTGGGAACGCCTCCTGCACGCGGGTCCACAGTGCTCTCCTGGTGCGTCTCCCCAGCTAGGGACTATAGGGCGTGGGGTGTTCCAGGTGCTCTCTGGAAGCGCCTCCTGCGCAGGCCTGCCCACCCCAGTGCTTGCAGGGGACCGACCGCCCCAGCGCTAGCACGGGACTGCCCAGCCCAGAGGCGTGCTTGTGTTCCTGTGGGATAGCACCGCCCAGCTGAGTGCCAGGCCGCAAAGGCATGGGGGACTATTCAGTGTGCCTTTTGCCTTTCTCCTCAGCGCACAGGACCACTGTGCGTCACCTCCCAGACACAGTTTTGGCAGTTTCAAGGCACTTGCCCTGTGTCCCTAGATGCTGATGTCGGGGGGGAGGGGCGGGGAGACGAGCACCAATTGTGTTCAGGCTCTGTGCATGCCCCTGGAGGGCCAACTCCCGGAGCCTTCAACCCACCACTGTCCCCACCCAACTCACTGAAACCTCAGGTTCTTGCAGTCTGCCTCTTCCTCTGGTGGGAACCCTCACCGCAGGTGCATCTCCTGGCTACTGTGGTAGTTGCAGTTCCCAGCGGGTGCAGGCGGATGGAACCTGGAGGCTGAGGCTGGTGCAGGTCCCGGCGGGGCTTGGCGACCAGGGTTGGTGGATGCCGGCGGGTCCCGATGACTTCAGGTCCTGATGTCCACAGCGGGTGCAGGTCCTGGCGGGTCCTGGTGACCAGGGTGAGCAGATGCCAGCGGGTCCCAATCACCGCCGGTCCTCACGGCCACAGTGTCTGCGGGTCGGTCAGCGGGTCAGTCTGAGGCTTTCAGCAGCTGCACTCAAAGGTGACTCAGCAGGTCAGGAGCGGAAAGTCGTCTTCCCTGCCATTTGTTTTGTTTTTCCCTGATTGCTCTTCCGAGTTGTGTGGATTTTTTTGGCTCCACACTGTCCAGGGGACTTCACGTTCTTCTCCCTATAGTTCTATGCTGCTCCACTTACGCTTTTGTCATGTTCTAGCCCTCTCTGAGAGCTCCCTCACAGTCTTCCTCCTATGTCGGCCATCTTGCGAGTCTCCTCATTTACAACTGCCATGGAAACCAAGTGCTCTGACAGCATATAAGTCTGAAAGAGGATGTGGTAACTAGGGAACACAGTGTAGTGGTGAATGGCAACTAAAACAAGCATGAGCACAGGTCTTCAGTGTGAAAACAACTCCACTGGCTCATTCACTTCACCTACCATCAGCTGTCCTAGCAGGAATCCCAGAAACCATGTGTGGTCACTTCCTTTCCAATGCCCATTGAGCCCAGGGGAATGGAATCAAGCAGGTTGAGAACACACAGTAAACATAAATGGAGATCCTCACACAAGGCGCGAAAAAATCCAGAGCCAGAGAGAAGTTCAGCGCCCAAGCCATTTCCAGCTGCCATGAAAACCAAGTGCTGTGGCAGCACATATGTCTGAAAGTGGATGTGACACCTAGGGAACTCAGTGTTGTGGTGAAAGGAAACTGCCTGAAGCAGCAGCACAGGTCTTATAGTACCAAAACAACTCTGCCTGGCTCATTCACTTCTCATGCAATCAACTGTCCTGGCAGGTGCCCAATAAACCATGTTTAGTCACTTCCTGTCCAATGCCAATTTAGCAAAATTTGAAAGAATCAAACTGCACTAAACAAAGATGGAGATCCTCACTCAAGGAGCTAAATTTCGAGAACCAGAGAAAAGTTCAGCACCCTAGCCTTTTGCAGCTGCCTTGGAAACAAGTGATCTGGCAGCATATATGTCTAAAAGTGGATGTGAAACCTGGGAAAATCATTTAGGTGGTGGTGAAGGGCACCTGCCCGAAGCAGTAGCACAGGCCATCCAATGCGAAAGCAACTCCACGAGTCTGATTCACTTCACATACAATCAGCTCTCTTAGCAGGTCTCCCGGAAATCCTGTTTGGTCATTTTGTGTCCAAAGAGCATGGAGCAAAATGGCTTGGAAACATACAGGTTGAGCACACACACTAAACAAAGATGGAGATCTTCACTCAAGGCACTCAAAAGCCGACATCCAGAGAGACATTCAACGCACAACCCATTTCCACCTACCATGGAAACCAAGTGCTCTGGCAGCACATATGTATCAAAGTAGCTGTGACAACTGGGAAACTCAGTGTAGTGGTGAATGGCAACTGCATGAAGCAGCAGCACAGGTCTTCCAGTGGCAAAACAACTCCATCTGGCTCATTCACTACACATAGAATGAGCTGTCCTCGCAAGTCTCCCGGAAATCCTGTTTGATCACTTCCTATCCAATGACAACAGAGCCCAGTGCAATGGAATCAAGCTGGCTGAGAACCAGCAGAAAACATGGAGGAGATCCTCATTAAGGCGCCAAAAACTCCACCGCAAGAGAGAAATTTAGTGCCCAAGCCATTTCCAGCTGCCATGGAAACCAAGTGCTCTGGCAGCACATATGTCTGAAAGCGGCTGCGACATCTAGAGAACTCAGTGTGGTAGAGAACTGCAGTTGCCTGAAAGAGCAGCATAGGTCTTCCAGTGCCAAAACAACTCTACCTGGCTCATTCAATTCATATAGAATCAGCAGTCCTATTAGCTTTCCTGCATACCCTATTTGGTCACTTTCTGTCCAAAGCCCACTCAGCCCAGTGTGATGGAATCAGGCTGTCTGAACACCCACACATGTAACAAAGATGGAAATCCTCACTCAAGGTGCTCAAAATTCGATATCCAGAGAGAAATGGAGCGCACAAGCCATTTACAGCTACCATGGAAACCAAGGCCTCATTCATGTCACATACTATCTGCTCTCTTATTAGGTCTCCCAGATACCCTGTTTGGTTATTTTCTGTCCAGTGACCATTGAGCCTAATGGGATTAAACATGCAGGTTGATCCCCCACACAAAACTCGACAACAAGAGAAAAGTTCAGAAGCCTAGCCATTTGCAGCTGCCTTGGAAAAAAGTGATCTGGCAGCACATATGTCTGAAAGTAGAGGTGAAACCTGGGAAAAACATTTAGGTGGTGAATGGCAACAGCCCGAGGCAGTAGCAGAGGCCTTGCAGTGCCAAAACAACTCCAACAGGGTCAGTCACTTCACATAAAATCAGCTCTCCTAGCAGGTCTCCCGGCAACGTTGTTTGGTCACTTACTGTCCAATGACTATTGAGCCCAAGGGAATGGAATCAAGCATGTTGAGCACACACACAAAACAGATCCTCACTCAATGCGCTAAAAATTCCAGAACCAAAGAACAAGTTTAGCACCCAAGCCATTTCCAACTGCAGTGGAAACCAAGTGCTCTGGCAGCACATATATCAGAAAGTGGATGTGACACCTGGGGAATTCAGTGTGGTGGTGAATTGCAACTGCCCAAAATAACAGCACAGCTTTTCCAGTTTCAGAAAAACTCGACTCACATCAGTCAAATCACATACCATCAGCTCTCCTTACAGGTCTACCAGATATCCTGTTTGAACACTTCCTGTTCAATGCCAATTGAGCCTTGTGTGATCAAATCAAGCGTGTTCAGCATGTGCAAAGAAAAAAGATGGAGATCCTTACACATAACGCTGAAAATTTAAGAGCAAGAGAGGAGTTCAGCATCAAAGCCATTTCCACCTGCCATGGCAACCAAATGCTCTGGCAGCACATATGTTTGAAAGTGGATGGAACACCTAGGGAACAAAGTGTGGTGGTGAATGGCAATTGCATGAAACAACAGCACAGGCCTTCCAGTGCCAAACATCTCCACCTGGCTCATTCACTTCACATACCATCAAGATCATGGCTGATCTCCCGGAAACCCTGTTTGGTCACTTCCTGCCCAATGCCCGTTGAGCCCTATGGAATGGAATCAAGCAGATTGGGCACCCACACAAAACAAAGATGGAGATTCACACTCAAGGTGCTCAAAACTCCTCAGACAGAGGGAAGTTTAAGGCCCAAGCCAATTTCAGCTGCCATGGAAACCTAGTACTCTGGCAGCACATATGTTTAACACTGGATGTGCCACCTAGGAAACTCAGTGTGTTGTTGAATGGCCACTGTCCAAGGCTGCCTGATAGGTCTTCCAGTGCCAAAACAACTCCAACTGCCTCATTCACATCAATTACTTTCAGCTGTCCTTGCAGGTCTCCTGAAACCATGTTTGCTCACTTCCTGTCCAATGCCCATTGACACCAGTTTAAAAGAATCAAGCAGTTTCAGCACACACACAAAACAAGGATGGAGATCCTCACTCAAGGCGCTCATAACTCCAGAGCCAGAGAGAAGTTCAGCTCAAAAAGCCATTTCCAGCTGCCAGGGAAACTAAGTGTTCTGGAAGCACGATGTCTCAAAGTGGCTGATAAGCTAGGCAACTCTTTGTGGTGTTGAACGGTAATTGCTCAAAGCAGCAGCACATGTCTTCCAGGGCCAAGACAACTCCACCTGGCTCATTCACCTCCCATACCATCAGCTGTCCTGGCAACTATCTAGGAATCCCTGTTTGGTCACTTGCTTTCCAATATTCAAAGCCCAGCATTATGGAATCAAGTAGGTGGAGGACACACAGAAAACAAAGGTGGAGTTTCTCACTCAAGGCACGAAAACGCCACAGCCAGAGAGATCAGTGCTCAAGCATTTCCAGCTGCCTTGGTAAACAAGTGCTCTGGCAGCACATATGTCTGACAGTGGATGTGACACTTGGGGATCTAAATTTGGTGTGAATGGCAACTGCCCGAAGCAGCAGCACAGCTCTTCCAGTGCCAAAACAACTCCACCTGGTTCAGGAACTGCAATTACCATCAGCTGTCATAGCAGGCCTCGCGAAAACCCTGTTTGCTCAATTGCTGTCCAGTGCCTATTCAGTACAGTGTGATGGAATGAGGCATGCTGAGCACTCACAAGTAACAAAGATGGAGATCCTCACTCAAGGCGCTTAAACTCCGCAGCCAGAGTGAAGTTCAGCACTCAAGCCATTTGCAGGTGCCATGGAAACCAAGTGCTCTGGCAGCACATATGTCTGAAAGTGGATGTGACGCTTGGAGAACTCAGTGTGGTATTGAATGATAACTGCCCTAAGCAGAAGCACAGGTCTTCCAGGGCCAAAACAACTCCATCTGACTCATTCACTTCACATATCATCAGCTGCCCAAGCAGGTCTCCCAGAAACCCTGTTTGGACACTTATGTTCCAAATCCATAGCCCAGATGATGGAATGATGTAGGTGGAGCACACACTTAAAAAAAAGGTGGAGATCGTCACACAAGGCACGTAAAACTCCACAGCCAGGTAGAAGTTCAGAACCCAAGATATTTCCAACTACCATGGAAACCAAGTGCTCTGGCAGCACATATGTCTGAAAATGGATGTGACAAGAATTAAACTCAGTGAGGTGGTGAATGGAAACTGCCCGAATTAGCAGCACAGGACTTCCAGTGCCAAAACAACTCCACCTGAGTCATTCACTTCAGATTTTATCAGCTGTCCTAGTATGTCTCCCAGAAACCCTGTTTGGACCCCTTGTTTAATGCCCATTGAAACCATGGTAACAGAATCAAGCAAATTGAACACCCACAGAAAACAAAGATGGATATCCTCACTCAATGCGCTAAAAATTCCAGAGCCAGAGAGAAATTCAGCGTCCAAGCCATTTTTAGCTGCCATGGAAACCAAGTGCTCTGGCAGCACATATATCTGAAAGTGGATGTGACACCTGGGGAACTCAGTGTGGTGGTAATTGCAACTGCCCGAAGTAGGAGCACAGCTTTTCCAGTCCAGAAAAACTTTAACTTCGTCAGTCAAATCACATACCATCGGCTGTCCTTACTGGTCTATCAGAGACCCTGATTGAACAATTCCTGTTCAATGCCGATTGAGCCCCGTGTGATGGAATCAAGCATGTTCAGCATACGCACAGAAAAAAGATGGAGATCCCCACTCAAAACGTTGAAAATTCCAGACCCAGAGAGGATTTCAGCATCAAAGCCATTTCCACCTGCCATGGCAACCAAAAGCTCTGGCAGTACATATGTCTGAAAGTGGATGTGACATCTAGGGAACTCAGTGTAGTGGTAAATGGCAACCGCAAGAAACAGCAACACAGGCCTTCCAGTGCCAAACATCTCCACCTGGCTCATTCACTTCACATACCATCAGCTATCATGGCTGATCTCCCGGAAACCCTGTTTGGTCACTTCCTGTCCAATGCCCGTTGAGCCCAGTGTGATGGAATCAAGCAGGTTGAGCACACTCACAAAACAAAGATGGAGATTCACACTCAAGGTGCTCAAAACTCCACCGACAGAGGAAAGTTCAATGCCGAAGCCAGTTTCAGCTGCCATGGAAACCAAGTGCTCTGGCAGCACATATGTGGAACACTGGATGTGCCACCTAGGGAACTCAGTGTGTTTGTGAATGGCAACTTACCGAAGCAGCAGCGCAGGGCTCCTAATGCCAAAACAACACCTGCGGGCTAATTCACTTTACATACAATCAGCTGTCATTTCAGGTTTCCTAGAAAACCCTGTTTGGACACATCCTATTAAATGCTGATTGAGCCCAGGGTAATGGGATCACGAATGTTGAGCACACACACAAAATAAAGATGGAGATCCTCACTCAAGGCGCTAATAACTCCAGAGCCATAGTGAAGTTCAGCATCCAAGCCACCTCCAGCTGCCATGGAATCCAAAACCTCTGGCAGAACATATGTCTGAAAGTGGATGGGACACCTAGGAGACATAGTGTGGTTGTGAATAGCAACTGCCCAAAGCAGCAGCACAGGTATTCGTTGCAAAACAACTCCACCTGGATCATCCAACTCCCATACCCTCAGCTGTCATTTTAGTTCTCCCGATATCGATGTTTGGTCACTTCCTGCCCAAAAGCACATTGAGCTCAATCAGTTGGAATCAATCAGGTTGGTCACACACACAAAACAAAGTTGGAGATTAACACTCAATGCACATAAATTTCTTGAGCCAGAGAGAATTTCAGTCCCCAACCAATTTCCAGATGCTATGGAAACCAAGTGCTCTGGCAGCACATATGTCTGAAAGCGGATGTGACACATGAGGAACTCAATGTGGTGGTGAATGGCAACTGCCCGAAAAAGCAGAAGAGCTCTCCAGTGCCAAAACAACTCCAATTGGCTCATGAACTTCACATACCATCAGCTGTCCTAGCAGGTCTCCAGGAAACCGTGTTTGGTCACTTCCTGTCCAATGCCCATTGAGCCCAGAGGGTACAATAAAGTAGGTTGACCACGCACACAAAACAAAGATGAAGATACTCACTCAAGGCACTCACATCTCTGCAGCCAGAGAGAATTTCAGCACCCAAGTCTTTTCCAGCTGTCATGGAAATCAAGTGCTCTGGCAGCACATATTTCTGAAAGTGACTGGAAGGTGACACTTGAGGAACTCAGTGCGGTGGTATATGTCAACTGCCTGAGGAAGCAACACACTTCTTCCAGGACCCAAACAACTCCACCTGGCTCATTCACTTCACATACCATCAGCTGTCCTAGCAGGTCTTCCGGAAACACTGTTTGGTCACTTCCTGTCCAAAGCCCATTAAGCCCCAGGGGGATAGAATCATACAGGTTGAGCACACACTCAATACAAAGATGGAGATCCTCAGTCAAGGTGCTCTAAACTCCACAGCCAGAGAGAAGATCAGCATACAAGATATTTCCCAGCTGCTTCAGAAACCAAGTGCTCTGGCAGCGCCTATTTCTGAAAGAGCCTGGGACATGACACTTGGGGAAATCAGTCCGTGGAGAAAGGCAACTGCCCAAAGCAGCAGCACAGCTTGTCCAGTGCCAAAACAACTCCACCTGGCTCATTCATTCACATACCTTCAGCTGTCCCTGCAGGTCTCCAGGATTTCTTGTTTGGTCACTTCCTGTCCAATGCCCATTGAACCCAGTGTGATGTAATATATAGGTTCAACATCCGCACAAAATAAAGACTGAGATTCTCACAGAATTCATATAAAACTCCACAGCCAGACAAGAGGTCAGCGTCCAAGCCATTTTCAGCTGCCATGGAAGCCAAATGCTCTGGCAACAAAAAACAAAGTGGATGTGACACCTATGGAAAACTGTGTTGGTGAATGGCAACTGCCAAAAGCAGCAGCAGAGCTCTCCAGTGCCAAAACAACAACACCTAGCTCATTCACTTCCCATACCATCAGTTGTCCAGCAGGTGTCCAGGAAATCTTGCTTGATCATGTCCTGTCCAATGATCATTGAGCGCAGTGTGATGGAATCTGTAGGTTCAGCAACCGCACAAAGCAAAGATGGAGATCATAACTAAAGGCGCTCAAAACTCCACACCCAGGGAGAAGTTCAGAGATCAAGCCATTTACAGCTGCTATGGAAACCAAGTGCTGTGGCAACACATTTGTCTGAAACTGGCTGGGACGTGACACTTGGGAAAGCAGTGTGGTGGTGAATGGCAACTGCCCGAAATAGCAGCACAGAACTTCCACTACCAAAATTACTCCACCTTGCTCATTCACTTCACATACCATCAGCACTCCGTGAGGTCTCCCTGAAACCCTGTTTGGTCACTTCCTGTCTAATGCCCATTGAGCTCAATGTGATGTAATCTGGAGTTTCAGCAACCGCACTAAACAAAGAAGTAGATCCTCAATCAAGGCGTGACAACCTCTACAACACGATATAAGTTCAGTGCCCAAGCCATTTCCAGCTGCCATGGAAACCAAGTGCTCTGGCTGCACATATGTCTGAAAGTGGCTGTCACACCTATTAAACACAGTGGATTGTTAAATGACAACTGCCCGAAGCAGCATCACAGCTTTTCCAGTGCCAAAACAGCTCAACCTGGCTCATTCATTTCACATACCAACAGCAGTCCCTGCAGGTCTCCCCCAAATCCTGGTTGGTCACTTCCTGTCAAGTGCCCATTGATCCCAGGTGGATACAATCAAGCAGTTTGAGCACACTCACAAAACAAAGATGGGGATCCTCACAGAATTCATGTAAAAGTCAACAGACAGAGAAGAATTCAGCGATCAAGGCATTTCCAGTTTACATGAAAATCAATTGCTGCGGCAGCACATATGTCTGTAATTGGATGTGACACTTGAGGAAATCAGTGTGGTGGTGAATGGCAACTGGCCCAAAAAGCAGAAGAACAGTTCGTCCAGTGGCAAAACAAATGCACCTGGGTCATTCACTTCACATACCATCAGCTGTCCAATCAGGTCTTTGGGAAATCTTGTTTGGTCCATTCTGTCCAATGCCTATTGAGCCCAGTGTTATGTAGATCCTCACAGAATTCATATAAAACTGCACAGCCAGAGAAGATTTCGATGCGCCAGCTATTTCCAGCTACAATGGAAAAAAAGTGCTCTGACAACACACATGTCTGAACATGAACGTGACACTCCAACTCGCTCCTTCACTCCACATACCATCAGCTGTCCCTGAAGACCTCCCTGAAACCCTGTTTGTTCACTTCCTTTCCAATGCCCATTTAGCCCAGAGGGATGGAATCAAGCAGGTTGAGCACACAAACAAAGCAAAGATGGAGATACTCACTCAAGGCGCTCAAATCTCCACAGCCAGGGAGAACCTCAGCACCCTAGACATTCCCAGCTGCCATGGAAACCAAGTGCTCTGGCAGCACATATTTCTGAAAGTGGCTTGGAGGCAACACTTGGGGAACTCTGTGTGTTGGTTAATGGCAACTACCCAAAGCAGCAGCACTGCTCTCCAGTGCCAAAACAACTCCACCTGGCTCATTCACTTCACATACCATCAGCTGCCCTGTCACGTCTCCGGGAAATCTTGTTTGGGCACTTCCTGTCTAATGCCCATTGAGCCCAGTGTGATACAGTCTGTTTGTTCAGCAACCCCGCTAAACAAAGATGGAGATCCTCATTCAAGGCGTGACTAACTAGGCAGTCAGAGAGAATTTCAGCGCCCAAGTCATTTCCAGCTACCATGGAAACCAAGGGCTCTGGCAGCACATTTGTTTAAAGTGGATGTGACACCTAGGTAACACAGTGTGCTGGTAAATGGCAACTTCCCGAAGCAGCAGCACAGGTCTAACAGTGCTAAAACTCCTCCACCTGGCTCTTCCAATTCACATACCATCAGCTGTCTTTGCAGGTCTCCCAGAAACCCTATCTGGTCACTTCCTGCCCCATGCCCATTGAGGCCAGTGGGATGGAATCAAGCAGGATGATTTCTTCCCCCTGCTCTCAAACGACATTGCACAGGAAGTGACCAGACATGCTTTTCATGAGTCCTTCTAAGGCGTTTATGTAAAATCCTGTTTGGTCACTTCTTGTCCAATTCCCATTGAGCCCTGTGGGATGGAATCAAGCAGGTTGAGCACACACAAAAGACAAAGATGGAAATCCTCACTCAAGGCGTGACAAATTACACAGCCAGAAAGAAATTCAGCGCCATGACATTTCAGCTGCCATGGAAACCAAGAACTGTGGCAGCGCATATATCTAGCAGTGTTATTGCAGCTAGGAAACTCAGTGTGGTGCTGACTTCCAACTGCTCGAAGCAGCAGCACAGCTCGTCTAGTGCCAAAACAACTCCATCTGGCACATTCACTCAAATAACATCAGTTGTCCTAGCAAATCTCCCAGAAATCTTGTTTGTTCACTGCATGTCCAATGCCCATTGAGCTCTGGGAGGTGGAATTTGTAGGTTGAGCACACACACACAAAACAAAGATGGAGATCTTCACTACTGGCGCTTATAGTCCACAATCAGAGAGAAGTTCAGCACCCAAACCATTTCCAGCTGCCATGGAAACCAAAAATTCTGGCAGCACATATGTCTGAAAGTGGACGTGACGCTTGGGGAACTCAGTATGTTGATCAATGGCAACTGCCTGAAACAGCAGCACAGCTCTTCCAGTGCCAAAACAACTACATCTGAGTCATTCACTTCACATAACATCAATAATCTTTGCAGGTCTCCCGGAATCCCTGTTTGGTTCTTTTCTGTCAAATGCCCAAGGAGCCCAGGGGGATGGAATCAAGCTGGATGAACACACACACAAATAACATAGATGGAGATCCAAACTAAAGGCACTCAAAACTTCAGAGCCAGAGAGAAGTTAAGCGCCCAAGCCAATTCCAGCTGCCATGGAAACAAAAAGCTCTGGCAGCACATAAGTCTGAAAGTGGGCGTGACACATGCTTAACTCTGTCTGTTGGTGAGTGGCTACTGCCCTAATCAGCAGCATAGCTCTTCCAGTGCCAAAACAATTCCACATGGGTTATTCACTTCACATATCATCAGTTGTCCAAACAGGTCTCCAGGAAATCTTGTTTGGTCACTTTCTGTCCAAAGCCCATTGAGCCCCAGCTGATGGAATCTGTATGTTCAACAACCGCACAAAACAAAGATGGAGATGATCACCAAAATCGTAACAAACTTGATAGCCAGAGAGAATTTCAGTGCCCAAGCCATTTCCAGCTGCCTTGGAAACCAAGTGCTGTGGCAGCACATTTGTCTGAAAGTGGATGTGACACCTAGGGAACACAGTGTGCTGGTAAATGGCAAATGCAAGAAGCAGCATCTCATCTTCCATTGGTAAAACAACTCCACCTGGCTCATTCACTTCACATACCGTCAGCTCTCTTTGCAGTTCTCCTGGAACCGTAGTTGGTCACATCCTGTCCAATGCCCAGTGAACACAGGGGGATGGAATGAAGCAGGTTGAGCACCCACACAAAACAAATATGGAGATCCTCACTCAAAGCGTTCAAAACTTCACAGCGAGAGAGAAGTTCAGTGCCCTAGCCATTTCCAGCTGCCATGGAAACCAAGTGCTCTGGCAGCCCATATGTCTGAAAGTGGCTGGGTCATGACACTTGAAAAACTCAGTTTGTTGGTGAATGGCAACTGTACGAAGCAGCAGCACAGCTCGTCCAGGGAAAAAAACAAATCCACCTGAATCATTCACTTCACATATCATCAGCTGTCCTTGCAGGTCTCCCGGAGCCCTGTCTGGTCACTTCCTATCCAATGCTATTTATGCCGAGGGGATGTAATCATGCAGGATGAGTACACACAGAAATAAAAAATGGAGATACCCCCTCAAGGCGCTCAAAACTCCACAGTCCAGGAGCAGTTTGTAACCCAAACTATTTCCAGCTAAAATGGAAACCAAGTGCTCTGACAGCACATATTTCTGAAAGTGGCTGGGAGGTGACACTTGGGGAACTCTGTGTGTTGGTGAATGGCAACTGCCCGAAGCAGCAGCACAGCTCATCCAGGGAAAAACAACTCCACCTGGCTCATTCACTTCACATACCAACTGCTCTCCTTGCAGGTCTTCTGAAACCCGGTTTGATCCCTTCCAGTCCAATGTCCATTGAACCCAGTGTGATGTTATCAAACAGGTTGAGGACCCACAAAAAACAAAGGTGGAGATCCTCACTCAAGGTGCTCAAAACTCCAAAGCCAGAGAGAATTTCAGCGCCCAAGTCATTTCACGCTGCTGTGGAAACTAAGAACTCTGGCAGCACATATTTCTGAAAGTGGCTGGGAGGTGAACTTGGGGAACTGCTTGTGGTGGTGAATGGCATCTGCCCGAAGCAGCAGCACAGCTCTTCTAGTGCCAAAACAAATGCACCTGGGTTATTCACTTCACATACCATAGCTGTCCTGGCAGCTATCTAGGAAACCCTGTTTGGTCACTTCTCGTCTAATGCCAATTGAGCCCAGTGTGATGGAATCAAGCAGCTTGAGCACCCAAACAAAACTAACATGGAGCTGCCCACTCAAGGCACTCAAAACTCCATTGCCAAAGACAAGTTCATCGCCCAAAGCATTTCCCGTTGCCATGGAAATCAAGTGCTTTGGCAGCAGATATGTCTGAAACAGGATATGACACCAATGGAAGGTAGTATGGTGGTGAATAGTCACGGCCCGAAGCAGCAGCACAGCTCTTCCAGTGTCAAAACAACTCCACCTGGCTCATGAACTTTACATACCATCAGCTGTCCTGGCAGCTATCTAGGAAACCCTCTTTGGTCACTTGGGACCAAATGCCCGTGGAATCCCAATGTGATTTGAACAAGCAGGATGATCACACACACACAACTAACATGGAGCTCCTCACTCAAGGCGCTCAAAACTCCACAACAAAAGACAAGTTCAGCGCCCAAGCCATTTCCCCTTTACATGGAAATGACACCTAAGGAAGGTAGCGTGGTGGTGAATGGCCACTGCCCGAAGCAGTAACACAGCTCTTCCAGTGCCAAAACAACTTCACAGGCTCATCAATTTCACATACCATCATCTGTCCTTGCAGCTATGTAGGAAACCCTGTTTGATTACTTGCATTTCAATGCCCATTGAGCCAAGTGTGATAGAAACAAGCACCTTGAGCACCCACAAAATACTAACATGGAGCTGATCACTAATGGCACTCAAAACTACACAGAATAGACAAATTCATCGCCCAAAGCCATTTCCCGCCGGCATGGAAACCAAGTCATCTCGCAGCACATATGTGGAATAGTGGATGTAACACACAGACAACACCGTTTGGTGGTCAATGGCCACTGACCTAAGCAGCAGCACAGCTCTTCCAGTGCCAAAACAACTCCACCTGGCTCACGAACTTCACATACCATCAGCTGTCCTGGCAGCTATCTAGGAAACCATGTTTTGTCACTTCCGGTCTAATGTCCATTGAGCCCAGTGTGATGGAAACAAGCATGTTGAGCACCCAAACACAAATAACATGCAGCTCCTCACTTAAGGCGCTCAGAACTCCACAGCCAAAGACAAGTTCAGAGCCCAATCCATTTCCCGTTGCTGTCGAAACCAAGTGCTCTGGCAGCACATATGTGTGAAAGTGGATATGTCACCTAAGGAAGCTAGTATGATGGTGAATGGCAACTGCCCGAAGCAGCAGCACAGCTCTTACAGTGCCAAATCAACTCCACCTGGCTCATGAACTTCACATACCATCAGCTGTGCTGGCAGCTATCTAGGAAACCCTGTTTGATCACTTCCGCTCCAATGCCCATTGAGCCAAGTGGGATAGAATCAAGCAGCTTGAGCACCCAGAAAAATCGAACATGTAGCTCATCATTAAGGGCACTCAAAAATCCACAGCCAAACACAAGTTCAACACTCAAAGCCATATCCCGCCAGTATGTAAACCAAGTGCTCTGGCAGCACATAAGTGTAACACTGAATGTGACACCAAGGTATTGTAGGTTCTCTGATGAATGACCACTGCCAGAAGCAGCAGCACAGCTCTTCCAGTGCCAAAACAACTCCACCTGTCTCATTAACTTCACATACCATCAGCTATCCTGGCACCTATCTAGCAAACCCTGTTTGGTCATTTTCGGTCCAATGCCCATGGAGCCCAGTGTGATTGAATCAAGCAGCTTCAGCACCCACACAAAACTAAGATGTATCTCCTCACCCAATACGCTCAAAACTCCACAACCAAAGACAAGTTCAGTGCCCAAAGCCATTTCCAGCTGTCATGGAGTCAAGTGCCCTGGCAGCACATAGGTCTGTAAGTGGATATGCCACCTATGGAAGGTAGTGTGGTGGTGAATGTCCACTTCCCTAAGCTGCGGCACAGCTTTTCAAGTGCCAAAAGAACTCCACATGGCACATCAACTTCACATACCATCAGCTGTCCTGGCAGGTATCTAGGAAACCCTGTTTGGTCACTTCGACTCCAATGCCCATTGAGCCAAGTGTGATAGAAACAAGCAGCTTGAGCACCCACAAAAAACTAACATGGTGCTCCTCACTAAAGGCACTCAAAAATTTACAGCCAAAGACAAATTCAACGCCCAAAGCCATTTCCCTCCGGCGTGGAAACCAAGTCATCTAGCAGCACATATGTGGAACACTGATTGTGACACCAAGGTAATGTAGGTTCTCTGATGAATGACAACTGCCCGAAGCGGAAGCACAGCTCTTCCAGGGCCAAAACAACTCCACCTGGCTCATTAACTTCACATATCTTCAGCTGTCCTGGCAGCTATCTAGGAAACCATGTTTGGTCACTTGGGTCACATGCCTATTGTTCCAAAGTGATGGAATCAAGCAGGTTGAGCACCCACACAAATTAAGATGGAGTTCCTCACTCAAGGCGCTAAATACACCACAGCAAAAGACAATTTCAGCGCCCAAGCCATTTCCCGTTGGCATGGAAACCAAGTGCTCTGGCAGCAGATACGTGTGTAAGTGGATATGACACCTATGGAAGGAAGTGTGGTGGTGAATGGCCACTGCCCGAAGCAGCAGCACAGCTCTTCCAGTGCCAAAACAACTCCACCTGGCACATCAACTTCACATACCATCAGCTGTCCTGGCAGCTATCTAGGAAACCCTGTTTGATCACTTGCGCTCCAATGCCCATTGAGCCAAGTGGCATGGAATCAAGCATGTTGAGCACCCAAACACAACTAAAATGTAGCTCCTCTCTCAAGGCGCTCAAAACTCCACAGCCAAAGACAAGTTCAGCGCCCAAGACATTTCCCGATACTATGGAAACCAAGTGCTTTGGCTGTACTTATGTGTGAAACTGGAAATGACACCTAAGGAAGGTAGCGTGGTGTTGAATGGCCACTGACCTAAACAGCAGCACATCTCTTCCACTGCCAAGACAACTCCACCTGGCTCATAAACTTCACATACCATCAGCTGTCCTTGCAGCTATCTAGGAAACCCTGTTTGATTACTTGCATTTCAATGTCCATTGAGCCAAGTGTGATAGAAACAAGCAGCTTGAGCGCCCACAAAAAACTAACATGGAGCTCCTCACTAAGGGCACTCAAAACTACACAGAATAGACAAGTTCATCGCCCAAAGCCATTTCCCGCCAGCATGGAAACCAAGTCATCTCGCAGCACATATGTGGAACAGTGGATGTAACACATAGAGAATACAGCTTGGTGGTCAATGGCCACAAATTAAGATGGAGTTCCTCACTGAAGGCGGTAAAAACCCCACAGCAAAAGACAAATTCAGCGCCCAAGCCATTTCCCGTTGAAATTGAAACCAAGTGCTCTGTCAGCACATACGTCTGTAAGTGGATATGCCACCTAAGAAAGGTAGTGTGGTGGTGAATGGCCACTGCCCGAAGCAGCAACACAGCTCTTCCTGAGCCAAAAAAACTACACCTGGGTCATGAACTTCACATACCATCAGCTGTCCTGGCACACTTCGAGGAAACCCTGTATGGTCACTTGCGGTCCAATGCCCATTGAACACAATGGTATGGAAACAAACATGTTGAGCACCCAAACAAAACTAACACGGAGCTCCTCATTCAAGGAACTCAAAACTCCATAGCCAAAGACAAGTTCAGCTCCCAAGCCATTTCCCGTTGGCATGGAAACCAAGTACTCTGGCAGCACATAAGTCTGAACCTGGATGTGACACCTAAGGAAGGTAGTGTGGTGGTGAATGGCCACTGCCCGAAGCAGCAGCGCAGCTCTTCCAGTGCCAAAACAACTCCACCTGGCTCATCAACTTCACATGCCATCATCTGTCCTAGCAGCTATCTAGCAAACCCTGTTTGATCATTCCGCTACAATACCCATTGAGCCAAGTGGGATGGAATCAAGCAGCTTGAGCACCCTCAAAAAACTAACATTGAGTTCCTCACTCAAGGCGCTCAAAACTCCACAGCCAAACACAAGTTCAACACCCAAAGCCATTTCCCGCCGCCAGAGAAACCAAGTGCTTTGGCAGCACATAAGTTTAACAGTTGATGTAACACCTAAGGAATGTACGTTCTCTGATGAATTACAACTGCCCGAATCAGCAGCACAGCTCTTCCAGTGCCAAAACAACTCCACCTGGCTCATCAACTTCAGATACCATTATCTCTCCTGGCAGCTATCTAGGAAACCCTCTTTGCTCACTTCTGCTCCAATGCCCAGTGGGCCCAGTGGGATGGATTCAAGCAGCTTGAGCTTCCACACACTACTAAGATGGAGCTCCTCCCTCAAGGCGCTCAAAACTTCACAGCCAAAGACATGTCCAGTGCCCAAGCCATTTCCCGCTGCCATGAAAACCAAATGCTCTGGCAGAACATACATCTGTAAGTGGATATGACACCAAGGGAAGGTAGTGTGGTGGTGAATGGCCACTGCCCGAAGCAGCAGCACAGCTCTTCCAGTGCCAAAACAACTCCACCTGAATCATGAACTTCAGATACCATCACCTGTCCTGGCAGCTATCTAGGAAACCCTGTTTGGTACCTACTGGTCCAAGGCCCATTGAGTCCAGTGGGAAGGAATCAAGCATGTTGACATGGAACTGCCCGAAGCTACAGCACAGCTCATCCAGTGCCAAAAAACTCCACCTTGCACATGAACTTCACATAGTCTTAGCTGTCCTGGCAGGTAGCTAGGAAACCCTGTTTGGTCACTTCCGCTCCATTGCACATTGAGCCCTGTGTGATTTAAACAAGCAGGATGATCACACACACACAAACCTAACTTGGAGCTCCTCACTTAATGCGTTCAAAACTCCACAGCAAAAGACAAGTTCAGCGCCAGAGCCATTTCCCGTTGCCATGGAAACCAAGTGCTCTGGCAGAACATACCTCTGTATGTGGATATGACACCTATGGAAGGAAGTGTGGTGGTGAATGGCCACTGACCAAAGCAGCAGCACAGCTCTTCCAGTGCCAAAACAACTCCAACTGGCTCATGAACTTCACATACCATCAGCTGTCCTGGCAGCTATCTAGGAAACCCTGTTTGGTCACTTCTGGTCCAATGCCCTTTGAGACCAGTGTGATGAAATCAAGCATGTTGAGCAACCACACAAAACTAACATGTAACTCCTCACTCAAGGCGTTCAACACTCCACAGCCAAAGAGAGGTTCATCGACCTAGCCATTTCCCGTTGCTGTCGAAACCAAGTGCTCTGGCAGCATATATGTCTCTCAGTGGAAATGACACCAATGGAAGGTAGTGTGGTGGTGAATGGGCACTGACTGAAGCAGCAGCACAGCTCTTCCTTCTAAAACATCTCCATCTGTCTCATCAACTTCACATACCATCAGCTGTCCTGGCAATATGTGGTTGAAGTGGGTGATTGACTTGTTCTGTCCTCTGTCTTCTCGTGGTTAGGGTTCTGAGTGTAGCAGTTTCAATGGGGAGATCCACAAAGACCTCCTCTGTGTCTGAGGTATTCCCAGTCCAGATTCTGTCTATACTAGCAAGTTCAGGCCCGGCACAGCCCATCAGCACAATCAGCTGCTTGTGGCAGTTTGCTGGGTTGGTTGTGTTTGCAGGCCTGTCTTCAACTGGAACCAATGGGTCTTGCAGTCCAGCCTGATTCTACCCAGCACACGCTCGGGCATCACTCTTGCTTCACTCATGTCACTCCCTGTGGCTGTCCTGATGACACGGAGCATTCTGATTGGCTGCATCTCTAAGACCTCACAGGGCTGTGTGGCCCTACAAGCTGTCCAATCAGCAGCTGCCTGGTCATAGCAGCCCAGAATCCTGTAGCCTCAGCATTCTAGAAAAGCCCTGGTGACAGGCAGCCTCCTCTGTGGAGTAGAGAAAGATGGTGAGTGCTTCAAGCTCTGCTTTCTTTGTTCCTTCTCGCCACAGGCCCTATCAGAGAAGACGTGCAGACTCCATGGAAGCCAGCAGAGCGTGAGTGTGTGGGGTTGGGTTTCCCTTGAATGTGAGTTTGCAAATCCGCTGACAATGTGTTGAAGCCTAGGACCTTTTCAACACCGGTACTATGAAAGCATTTCCATTTTCCGTCGATGAGAATCCTAGTGTCTCTTCAAGGAGCCGATCTAATCCTAGTTCTCCATTAGAGGCAGTGTGTGGAATAACCTATGTAATGTGGAAGAGCCAAGCCAAGCTGATTTCCATAGGCAGACCTTACATCCCATTTTCTGTCACGGCTCTCAGTGAAGTTTCCCTAGTGCAGTCCAGTGTCATGTAAGTGGGTCACCATAGTGTAAAAGAGATGACTTCCGGGAGATGGTTGGGATCAATACCATGGTTGGATACAGGGTTGGAATCAGGGTTACAATGCTATCTAGGCTTATGGTTGCAGTGATGTCAAAGCCTAGATTTCAGGATAGGGCAAGGTGGAGTGTTAAGGTTCAATTGAGGTTTCTGATTTGGGTTACTAGTAGGAATAGAGCTAGGATTATGCTTAGGTGGAATTAACGTGAGAGCTAGGTCTAATGCTAAAGGTCAAGTCTAGTAGTGAGGTTACTGTTAGGTTTTGAGATTTGAGTTATGGTTATCCCAATGGTTAGGGTTAGGGTTAGGGTTAGGGTTAGGGTTAGGATTAGGGTGAGGGCGAGGGTTCAACTGACAAATAAGATTAGGTCCAGACTTAGGTTTTGTATGTGGCATGAAGTAGGATTTGTGTGAGGATTAGTACTAGGTAAAGAATAGTGTTTGGATTAATGCTGGATAGAGAGTTTGGGTTCCATTTCTGGTTCAGGCTTGGTTTGAGTTAGTGCTTTGAGTGAGGGTTATTGTTAGGACTGTGGAATGGACTGTGTGGATTCAGAATACAGTTAGGGTTACTCTTGAGGTTACGATGAAAGCTGTGGCTCCATTGAGGATGAAGAGGTTGTTTTGTGTGAATTTGAGTATCATGGTGAGGTTCTAGTCTATGTCCGAATGATTATGCTTAGAGCTAGAGTTCATGTTAGGGTGTGGGCTAATGGTAGTGTGAAAGTTGTTGTAGGATTAAGGTTAGGTCCAAATCTAGTGTTAGGTGCAAATCTTGTGGTGAAGTTTTAGGCTACAGTTGGATTTAGGCTTAGTGTTCTAATGAGGGTGATGATTCACATTAGCATTGCGGTTTAGGTTTAGAAATGTCGCTGGGATTGCGTTCAGTGTTAGGGCTAGGCTTAGTATGACAGTGATGTCTCCATCTGTGTCAGGGTTGGAGTTGGTGTTGGGACTAGGGATTTGGTTGGGTTTAGGAATAGGATCACTTTTAGGATTGGGGCTAGAGCTAGAGCTAGAGCAAGTATAAGCATGCGGGTTAGGATGATGGCCAGGGTTGGAGATCAACCTGTCTGGCGTTGGGTGTGCTCTAGGTTGTAATACGTATTTGTGCTAGTATTCGATCTAGGGGTTGGGTAAGTGCTGTATATCTTACTTTCCAATACAACATCATAATTGTTTTTTTTTAATTATTTATAATTTAACTTCAGTAATTACATTGTATTGTATGACAGAATTACATAGATACTTGGGTTCTCCCCATCCCTCCCCAAACCCTCCCACCAGAGTGGATTCCTCCACCTAGTTGCATAACCACAGCTCAAGTTCAGTTGAGATTCCCCCATTCCAAGCGTATACCAAACATAGAGTCTAGCATTTTATTGTCCAGTAGGTTGAACGGCTTCTTAGGTATACCCTCTCTGGTCTGAAGACAGAGCCAGCAGAGTATCATCCCAGTCAATTGAAAGCTCCAACATACCATCAGCAAAAACTTACATCATTATGGAATTAATTGACATAGTAATGAGTAACCAATATGTCAAAAGTAAAGGCGAATTCCCAGTCACCTTCTGTGACCACCTCACCTATACTTCACTTTTAGTTTATACACAACATAAAACATTCATTCAAAACATAACATGTTATACATAACATCATATCATTTTAAATTAAGGCAACCTATAGCATTTCCCTGTTATTTTGGATGGTATCTTGCTGGTTAGGTCTTTTTCCATCTTAGGGCTATTTACATACACTATGGCTGTTGACTTTTGTTCAGGCGTGGAGTAGCAGGGTGTGGGTATTTTCAAGGCACTTTTGGTGCGTCTCCAGAACACTGGACCTCAGGGCACCACTTCCAGGGCCCAGCGGATTCAAAGTGCACTCTCAGCTCGTCCCCTACAGGTATGCTACCACAGGGCGTCGGGGAGTGAAGGCACTCACTGTGCGCGCCCCCAGTGTGCGGGATCACAGGGCTCGGAGGATTCTAGGTGTTTTCTCAGTGTGTCCCCAGTGCCAGGGACTGCAGGGCGTGTAGGTTCCAGGTGCTCTCTGGGAACGCCTCCTGCACGCGGGTCCACAGTGCTCTCCTGGTGCGTCTCCCCAGCTAGGGACTATAGGGCGTGGGGTGTTCCAGGTGCTCTCTGGAAGCGCCTCCTGCGCAGGCCTGCCCACCCCAGTGCTTGCAGGGGACCGACCGCCCCAGCGCTAGCACGGGACTGCCCAGCCCAGAGGCGTGCTTGTGTTCCTGTGGGATAGCACCGCCCAGCTGAGTGCCAGGCCGCAAAGGCATGGGGGACTATTCAGTGTGCCTTTTGCCTTTCTCCTCAGCGCACAGGACCACTGTGCGTCACCTCCCAGACACAGTTTTGGCAGTTTCAAGGCACTTGCCCTGTGTCCCTAGATGCTGATGTCGGGGGGGAGGGGCGGGGAGACGAGCACCAATTGTGTTCAGGCTCTGTGCATGCCCCTGGAGGGCCAACTCCCGGAGCCTTCAACCCACCACTGTCCCCACCCAACTCACTGAAACCTCAGGTTCTTGCAGTCTGCCTCTTCCTCTGGTGGGAACCCTCACCGCAGGTTCATCTCCTGGCTACTGTGGTAGTTGCAGTTCCCAGCGGGTGCAGGCGGATGGAACCTGGAGGCTGAGGCTGGTGCAGGTCCCGGCGGGGCTTGGCGACCAGGGTTGGTGGATGCCGGCGGGTCCCGATGACTTCAGGTCCTGATGTCCACAGCGGGTGCAGGTCCTGGCGGGTCCTGGTGACCAGGGTGAGCAGATGCCAGCGGGTCCCAATCACCGCCGGTCCTCACGGCCACAGTGTCTGCGGGTCGGTCAGCGGGTCAGTCTGAGGCTTTCAGCAGCTGCACTCAAAGGTGACTCAGCAGGTCAGGAGCGGAAAGTCGTCTTCCCTGCCATTTGTTTTGTTTTTCCCTGATTGCTCTTCCGAGTTGTGTGGATTTTTTTGGCTCCACACTGTCCAGGGGACTTCACGTTCTTCTCCCTATAGTTCTATGCTGCTCCACTTACGCTTTTGTCATGTTCTAGCCCTCTCTGAGAGCTCCCTCACAGTCTTCCTCCTATGTCGGCCATCTTGCGAGTCTCCTCATTTACAACTGCCATGGAAACCAAGTGCTCTGACAGCATATAAGTCTGAAAGAGGATGTGGTAACTAGGGAACACAGTGTAGTGGTGAATGGCAACTAAAACAAGCATGAGCACAGGTCTTCAGTGTGAAAACAACTCCACTGGCTCATTCACTTCACCTACCATCAGCTGTCCTAGCAGGAATCCCAGAAACCATGTGTGGTCACTTCCTTTCCAATGCCCATTGAGCCCAGGGGAATGGAATCAAGCAGGTTGAGAACACACAGTAAACATAAATGGAGATCCTCACACAAGGCGCGAAAAAATCCAGAGCCAGAGAGAAGTTCAGCGCCCAAGCCATTTCCAGCTGCCATGAAAACCAAGTGCTGTGGCAGCACATATGTCTGAAAGTGGATGTGACACCTAGGGAACTCAGTGTTGTGGTGAAAGGAAACTGCCTGAAGCAGCAGCACAGGTCTTATAGTACCAAAACAACTCTGCCTGGCTCATTCACTTCTCATGCAATCAACTGTCCTGGCAGGTGCCCAATAAACCATGTTTAGTCACTTCCTGTCCAATGCCAATTTAGCAAAATTTGAAAGAATCAAACTGCACTAAACAAAGATGGAGATCCTCACTCAAGGAGCTAAATTTCGAGAACCAGAGAAAAGTTCAGCACCCTAGCCTTTTGCAGCTGCCTTGGAAACAAGTGATCTGGCAGCATATATGTCTAAAAGTGGATGTGAAACCTGGGAAAATCATTTAGGTGGTGGTGAAGGGCACCTGCCCGAAGCAGTAGCACAGGCCATCCAATGCGAAAGCAACTCCACGAGTCTGATTCACTTCACATACAATCAGCTCTCTTAGCAGGTCTCCCGGAAATCCTGTTTGGTCATTTTGTGTCCAAAGAGCATGGAGCAAAATGGCTTGGAAACATACAGGTTGAGCACACACACTAAACAAAGATGGAGATCTTCACTCAAGGCACTCAAAAGCCGACATCCAGAGAGACATTCAACGCACAACCCATTTCCACCTACCATGGAAACCAAGTGCTCTGGCAGCACATATGTATCAAAGTAGCTGTGACAACTGGGAAACTCAGTGTAGTGGTGAATGGCAACTGCATGAAGCAGCAGCACAGGTCTTCCAGTGGCAAAACAACTCCATCTGGCTCATTCACTACACATAGAATGAGCTGTCCTCGCAAGTCTCCCGGAAATCCTGTTTGATCACTTCCTATCCAATGACAACAGAGCCCAGTGCAATGGAATCAAGCTGGCTGAGAACCAGCAGAAAACATGGAGGAGATCCTCATTAAGGCGCCAAAAACTCCACCGCAAGAGAGAAATTTAGTGCCCAAGCCATTTCCAGCTGCCATGGAAACCAAGTGCTCTGGCAGCACATATGTCTGAAAGCGGCTGCGACATCTAGAGAACTCAGTGTGGTAGTGAACTGCAGTTGCCTGAAAGAGCAGCATAGGTCTTCCAGTGCCAAAACAACTCTACCTGGCTCATTCAATTCATATAGAATCAGCAGTCCTATTAGCTTTCCTGCATACCCTATTTGGTCACTTTCTGTCCAAAGCCCACTCAGCCCAGTGTGATGGAATCAGGCTGTCTGAACACCCACACATGTAACAAAGATGGAAATCCTCACTCAAGGTGCTCAAAATTCGATATCCAGAGAGAAATGGAGCGCACAAGCCATTTACAGCTACCATGGAAACCAAGGCCTCATTCATGTCACATACTATCTGCTCTCTTATTAGGTCTCCCAGATACCCTGTTTGGTTATTTTCTGTCCAGTGACCATTGAGCCTAATGGGATTAAACATGCAGGTTGATCCCCCACACAAAACTCGACAACAAGAGAAAAGTTCAGAAGCCTAGCCGTTTGCAGCTGCCTTGGAAAAAAGTGATCTGGCAGCACATATGTCTGAAAGTGGAGGTGAAACCTGGGGAAAACATTTAGGTGGTGAATGGCAACAGCCCGAGGCAGTAGCAGAGGCCTTCCAGTGCCAAAACAACTCCAACAGGGTCAGTCACTTCACATAAAATCAGCTCTCCTAGCAGGTCTCCCGGCAACGTTGTTTGGTCACTTACTGTCCAATGACTATTGAGCCCAAGGGAATGGAATCAAGCATGTTGAGCACACACACAAAACAGATCCTCACTCAATGCGCTAAAAATTCCAGAACCAAAGAACAAGTTTAGCACCCAAGCCATTTCCAACTGCAGTGGAAACCAAGTGCTCTGGCAGCACATATATCAGAAAGTGGATGTGACACCTGGGGAATTCAGTGTGGTGGTGAATTGCAACTGCCCAAAATAACAGCACAGCTTTTCCAGTTTCAGAAAAACTCGACTCACATCAGTCAAATCACATACCATCAGCTCTCCTTACAGGTCTACCAGATATCCTGTTTGAACACTTCCTGTTCAATGCCAATTGAGCCTTGTGTGATCAAATCAAGCATGTTCAGCATGTGCAAAGAAAAAAGATGGAGATCCTTACACATAACGCTGAAAATTTAAGAGCAAGAGAGGAGTTCAGCATCAAAGCCATTTCCACCTGCCATGGCAACCAAATGCTCTGGCAGCACATATGTTTGAAAGTGGATGGAACACCTAGGGAACAAAGTGTGGTGGTGAATGGCAATTGCATGAAACAACAGCACAGGCCTTCCAGTGCCAAACATCTCCACCTGGCTCATTCACTTCACATACCATCAAGATCATGGCTGATCTCCCGGAAACCCTGTTTGGTCACTTCCTGCCCAATGCCCATTGAGCCCTATGGAATGGAATCAAGCAGATTGGGCACCCACACAAAACAAAGATGGAGATTCACACTCAAGGTGCTCAAAACTCCTCAGACAGAGGGAAGTTTAAGGCCCAAGCCAATTTCAGCTGCCATGGAAACCTAGTACTCTGGCAGCACATATGCTTAACACTGGATGTGCCACCTAGGAAACTCAGTGTGTTGTTGAATGGCCACTGTCCAAGGCTGCCTGATAGGTCTTCCAGTGCCAAAACAACTCCAACTGCCTCATTCACATCAATTACTTTCAGCTGTCCTTGCAGGTCTCCTGAAACCATGTTTGCTCACTTCCTGTCCAATGCCCATTGACACCAGTTTAAAAGAATCAAGCAGTTTCAGCACACACACAAAACAAGGATGGAGATCCTCACTCAAGGCGCTCATAACTCCAGAGCCAGAGAGAAGTTCAGCTCAAAAAGCCATTTCCAGCTGCCAGGGAAACTAAGTGTTCTGGAAGCACGATGTCTCAAAGTGGCTGATAAGCTAGGCAACTCTTTGTGGTGTTGAACGGTAATTGCTCAAAGCAGCAGCACATGTCTTCCAGGGCCAAGACAACTCCACCTGGCTCATTCACCTCCCATACCATCAGCTGTCCTGGCAACTATCTAGGAATCCCTGTTTGGTCACTTGCTTTCCAATATTCAAAGCCCAGCATTATGGAATCAAGTAGGTGGAGGACACACAGAAAACAAAGGTGGAGTTTCTCACTCAAGGCACGAAAACGCCACAGCCAGAGAGATCAGTGCTCAAGCATTTCCAGCTGCCTTGGTAAACAAGTGCTCTGGCAGCACATATGTCTGACAGTGGATGTGACACTTGGGGATCTAAATTTGGTGTGAATGGCAACTGCCCGAAGCAGCAGCACAGCTCTTCCAGTGCCAAAACAACTCCACCTGGTTCAGGAACTGCAATTACCATCAGCTGTCATAGCAGGCCTCGCGAAAACCCTGTTTGCTCAATTGCTGTCCAGTGCCTATTCAGTACAGTGTGATGGAATGAGGCATGCTGAGCACTCACAAGTAACAAAGATGGAGATCCTCACTCAAGGCGCTTAAACTCCGCAGCCAGAGTGAAGTTCAGCACTCAAGCCATTTGCAGGTGCCATGGAAACCAAGTGCTCTGGCAGCACGTATGTCTGAAAGTGGATGTGACGCTTGGAGAACTCAGTGTGGTATTGAATGATAACTGCCCTAAGCAGAAGCACAGGTCTTCCAGGGCCAAAACAACTCCATCTGACTCATTCACTTCACATATCATCAGCTGCCCAAGCAGGTCTCCCAGAAACCCTGTTTGGACACTTATGTTCCAAATCCATAGCCCAGATGATGGAATGATGTAGGTGGAGCACACACTTAAAAAAAAGGTGGAGATCGTCACACAAGGCACGTAAAACTCCACAGCCAGGTAGAAGTTCAGAACCCAAGATATTTCCAACTACCATGGAAACCAAGTGCTCTGGCAGCACATATGTCTGAAAATGGATGTGACAAGAATTAAACTCAGTGAGGTGGTGAATGGAAACTGCCCGAATTAGCAGCACAGGACTTCCAGTGCCAAAACAACTCCACCTGAGTCATTCACTTCAGATTTTATCAGCTGTCCTAGTATGCCTCCCAGAAACCCTGTTTGGACCCCTTGTTTAATGCCCATTGAAACCATGGTAACAGAATCAAGCAAATTGAACACCCACAGAAAACAAAGATGGATATCCTCACTCAATGCGCTAAAAATTCCAGAGCCAGAGAGAAATTCAGCGTCCAAGCCATTTTTAGCTGCCATGGAAACCAAGTGCTCTGGCAGCACATATATCTGAAAGTGGATGTGACACCTGGGGAACTCAGTGTGGTGGTAATTGCAACTGCCCGAAGTAGGAGCACAGCTTTTCCAGTCCAGAAAAACTTTAACTTCGTCAGTCAAATCACATACCATCGGCTGTCCTTACTGGTCTATCAGAGACCCTGATTGAACAATTCCTGTTCAATGCCGATTGAGCCCCGTGTGATGGAATCAAGCATGTTCAGCATACGCACAGAAAAAAGATGGAGATCCCCACTCAAAACGTTGAAAATTCCAGACCCAGAGAGGATTTCAGCATCAAAGCCATTTCCACCTGCCATGGCAACCAAAAGCTCTGGCAGTACATATGTCTGAAAGTGGATGTGACATCTAGGGAACTCAGTGTAGTGGTAAATGGCAACCGCAAGAAACAGCAACACAGGCCTTCCAGTGCCAAACATCTCCACCTGGCTCATTCACTTCACATACCATCAGCTATCATGGCTGATCTCCCGGAAACCCTGTTTGGTCACTTCCTGTCCAATGCCCGTTGAGCCCAGTGTGATGGAATCAAGCAGGTTGAGCACACTCACAAAACAAAGATGGAGATTCACACTCAAGGTGCTCAAAACTCCACCGACAGAGGAAAGTTCAATGCCGAAGCCAGTTTCAGCTGCCATGGAAACCAAGTGCTCTGGCAGCACATATGTGGAACACTGGATGTGCCACCTAGGGAACTCAGTGTGTTTGTGAATGGCAACTTACCGAAGCAGCAGCGCAGGGCTCCTAATGCCAAAACAACACCTGCGGGCTAATTCACTTTACATACAATCAGCTGTCATTTCAGGTTTCCTAGAAAACCCTGTTTGGACACATCCTATTAAATGCTGATTGAGCCCAGGGTAATGGGATCACGAATGTTGAGCACACACACAAAATAAAGATGGAGATCCTCACTCAAGGCGCTAATAACTCCAGAGCCATAGTGAAGTTCAGCATCCAAGCCACCTCCAGCTGCCATGGAATCCAAAACCTCTGGCAGAACATATGTCTGAAAGTGGATGGGACACCTAGGAGACATAGTGTGGTTGTGAATAGCAACTGCCCAAAGCAGCAGCACAGGTATTCGTTGCAAAACAACTCCACCTGGATCATCCAACTCCCATACCCTCAGCTGTCATTTTAGTTCTCCCGATATCGATGTTTGGTCACTTCCTGCCCAAAAGCACATTGAGCTCAATCAGTTGGAATCAATCAGGTTGGTCACACACACAAAACAAAGTTGGAGATTAACACTCAATGCACATAAATTTCTTGAGCCAGAGAGAATTTCAGTCCCCAACCAATTTCCAGATGCTATGGAAACCAAGTGCTCTGGCAGCACATATGTCTGAAAGCGGATGTGACACATGAGGAACTCAATGTGGTGGTGAATGGCAACTGCCCGAAAAAGCAGAAGAGCTCTCCAGTGCCAAAACAACTCCAATTGGCTCATGAACTTCACATACCATCAGCTGTCCTAGCAGGTCTCCAGGAAACCGTGTTTGGTCACTTCCTGTCCAATGCCCATTGAGCCCAGAGGGTACAATAAAGTAGGTTGACCACGCACACAAAACAAAGATGAAGATACTCACTCAAGGCACTCACATCTCTGCAGCCAGAGAGAATTTCAGCACCCAAGTCTTTTCCAGCTGTCATGGAAATCAAGTGCTCTGGCAGCACATATTTCTGAAAGTGACTGGAAGGTGACACTTGAGGAACTCAGTGCGGTGGTATATGTCAACTGCCTGAGGAAGCAACACACTTCTTCCAGGACCCAAACAACTCCACCTGGCTCATTCACTTCACATACCATCAGCTGTCCTAGCAGGTCTTCCGGAAACACTGTTTGGTCACTTCCTGTCCAAAGCCCATTAAGCCCCAGGGGGATAGAATCATACAGGTTGAGCACACACTCAATACAAAGATGGAGATCCTCAGTCAAGGTGCTCTAAACTCCACAGCCAGAGAGAAGATCAGCATACAAGATATTTCCCAGCTGCTTCAGAAACCAAGTGCTCTGGCAGCGCCTATTTCTGAAAGAGCCTGGGACATGACACTTGGGGAAATCAGTCCGTGGAGAAAGGCAACTGCCCAAAGCAGCAGCACAGCTTGTCCAGTGCCAAAACAACTCCACCTGGCTCATTCATTCACATACCTTCAGCTGTCCCTGCAGGTCTCCAGGATTTCTTGTTTGGTCACTTCCTGTCCAATGCCCATTGAACCCAGTGTGATGTAATATATAGGTTCAACATCCGCACAAAATAAAGACTGAGATTCTCACAGAATTCATATAAAACTCCACAGCCAGACAAGAGGTCAGCGTCCAAGCCATTTTCAGCTGCCATGGAAGCCAAATGCTCTGGCAACAAAAAACAAAGTGGATGTGACACCTATGGAAAACTGTGTTGGTGAATGGCAACTGCCAAAAGCAGCAGCAGAGCTCTCCAGTGCCAAAACAACAACACCTAGCTCATTCACTTCCCATACCATCAGTTGTCCAGCAGGTGTCCAGGAAATCTTGCTTGATCATGTCCTGTCCAATGATCATTGAGCGCAGTGTGATGGAATCTGTAGGTTCAGCAACCGCACAAAGCAAAGATGGAGATCATAACTAAAGGCGCTCAAAACTCCACACCCAGGGAGAAGTTCAGAGATCAAGCCATTTACAGCTGCTATGGAAACCAAGTGCTGTGGCAACACATTTGTCTGAAACTGGCTGGGACGTGACACTTGGGAAAGCAGTGTGGTGGTGAATGGCAACTGCCCGAAATAGCAGCACAGAACTTCCACTACCAAAATTACTCCACCTTGCTCATTCACTTCACATACCATCAGCACTCCGTGAGGTCTCCCTGAAACCCTGTTTGGTCACTTCCTGTCTAATGCCCATTGAGCTCAATGTGATGTAATCTGGAGTTTCAGCAACCGCACTAAACAAAGAAGTAGATCCTCAATCAAGGCGTGACAACCTCTACAACACGATATAAGTTCAGTGCCCAAGCCATTTCCAGCTGCCATGGAAACCAAGTGCTCTGGCTGCACATATGTCTGAAAGTGGCTGTCACACCTATTAAACACAGTGGATTGTTAAATGACAACTGCCCGAAGCAGCATCACAGCTTTTCCAGTGCCAAAACAGCTCAACCTGGCTCATTCATTTCACATACCAACAGCAGTCCCTGCAGGTCTCCCCCAAATCCTGGTTGGTCACTTCCTGTCAAGTGCCCATTGATCCCAGGTGGATACAATCAAGCAGTTTGAGCACACTCACAAAACAAAGATGGGGATCCTCACAGAATTCATGTAAAAGTCAACAGACAGAGAAGAATTCAGCGATCAAGGCATTTCCAGTTTACATGAAAATCAATTGCTGCGGCAGCACATATGTCTGTAATTGGATGTGACACTTGAGGAAATCAGTGTGGTGGTGAATGGCAACTGGCCCAAAAAGCAGAAGAACAGTTCGTCCAGTGGCAAAACAAATGCACCTGGGTCATTCACTTCACATACCATCAGCTGTCCAATCAGGTCTTTGGGAAATCTTGTTTGGTCCATTCTGTCCAATGCCTATTGAGCCCAGTGTTATGTAGATCCTCACAGAATTCATATAAAACTGCACAGCCAGAGAAGATTTCGATGCGCCAGCTATTTCCAGCTACAATGGAAAAAAAGTGCTCTGACAACACACATGTCTGAACATGAACGTGACACTCCAACTCGCTCCTTCACTCCACATACCATCAGCTGTCCCTGAAGACCTCCCTGAAACCCTGTTTGTTCACTTCCTTTCCAATGCCCATTTAGCCCAGAGGGATGGAATCAAGCAGGTTGAGCACACAAACAAAGCAAAGATGGAGATACTCACTCAAGGCGCTCAAATCTCCACAGCCAGGGAGAACCTCAGCACCCTAGACATTCCCAGCTGCCATGGAAACCAAGTGCTCTGGCAGCACATATTTCTGAAAGTGGCTTGGAGGCAACACTTGGGGAACTCTGTGTGTTGGTTAATGGCAACTACCCAAAGCAGCAGCACTGCTCTCCAGTGCCAAAACAACTCCACCTGGCTCATTCACTTCACATACCATCAGCTGCCCTGTCACGTCTCCGGGAAATCTTGTTTGGGCACTTCCTGTCTAATGCCCATTGAGCCCAGTGTGATACAGTCTGTTTGTTCAGCAACCCCGCTAAACAAAGATGGAGATCCTCATTCAAGGCGTGACTAACTAGGCAGTCAGAGAGAATTTCAGCGCCCAAGTCATTTCCAGCTACCATGGAAACCAAGGGCTCTGGCAGCACATTTGTTTAAAGTGGATGTGACACCTAGGTAACACAGTGTGCTGGTAAATGGCAACTTCCCGAAGCAGCAGCACAGGTCTAACAGTGCTAAAACTCCTCCACCTGGCTCTTCCAATTCACATACCATCAGCTGTCTTTGCAGGTCTCCCAGAAACCCTATCTGGTCACTTCCTGCCCCATGCCCATTGAGGCCAGTGGGATGGAATCAAGCAGGATGATTTCTTCCCCCTGCTCTCAAACGACATTGCACAGGAAGTGACCAGACATGCTTTTCATGAGTCCTTCTAAGGCGTTTATGTAAAATCCTGTTTGGTCACTTCTTGTCCAATTCCCATTGAGCCCTGTGGGATGGAATCAAGCAGGTTGAGCACACACAAAAGACAAAGATGGAAATCCTCACTCAAGGCGTGACAAATTACACAGCCAGAAAGAAATTCAGCGCCATGACATTTCAGCTGCCATGGAAACCAAGAACTGTGGCAGCGCATATATCTAGCAGTGTTATTGCACCTAGGAAACTCAGTGTGGTGCTGACTTCCAACTGCTCGAAGCAGCAGCACAGCTCGTCTAGTGCCAAAACAACTCCATCTGGCACATTCACTCAAATAACATCAGTTGTCCTAGCAAATCTCCCAGAAATCTTGTTTGTTCACTGCATGTCCAATGCCCATTGAGCTCTGGGAGGTGGAATTTGTAGGTTGAGCACACACACACAAAACAAAGATGGAGATCTTCACTACTGGCGCTTATAGTCCACAATCAGAGAGAAGTTCAGCACCCAAACCATTTCCAGCTGCCATGGAAACCAAAAATTCTGGCAGCACATATGTCTGAAAGTGGACGTGACGCTTGGGGAACTCAGTATGTTGATCAATGGCAACTGCCTGAAACAGCAGCACAGCTCTTCCAGTGCCAAAACAACTACATCTGAGTCATTGACTTCACATAACATCAATAATCTTTGCAGGTCTCCCGGAATCCCTGTTTGGTTCTTTTCTGTCAAATGCCCAAGGAGCCCAGGGGGATGGAATCAAGCTGGATGAACACACACACAAATAACATAGATGGAGATCCAAACTAAAGGCACTCAAAACTTCAGAGCCAGAGAGAAGTTAAGCGCCCAAGCCAATTCCAGCTGCCATGGAAACAAAAAGCTCTGGCAGCACATAAGTCTGAAAGTGGGCGTGACACATGCTTAACTCTGTCTGTTGGTGAGTGGCTACTGCCCTAATCAGCAGCATAGCTCTTCCAGTGCCAAAACAATTCCACATGGGTTATTCACTTCACATATCATCAGTTGTCCAAACAGGTCTCCAGGAAATCTTGTTTGGTCACTTTCTGTCCAAAGCCCATTGAGCCCCAGCTGATGGAATCTGTATGTTCAACAACCGCACAAAACAAAGATGGAGATCCTCACCAAAATCGTAACAAACTTGATAGCCAGAGAGAATTTCAGTGCCCAAGCCATTTCCAGCTGCCTTGGAAACCAAGTGCTGTGGCAGCACATTTGTCTGAAAGTGGATGTGACACCTAGGGAACACAGTGTGCTGGTAAATGGCAAATGCAAGAAGCAGCATCTCATCTTCCATTGGTAAAACAACTCCACCTGGCTCATTCACTTCACATACCGTCAGCTCTCTTTGCAGTTCTCCTGGAACCGTAGTTGTTCACATCCTGTCCAATGCCCAATGAACACAGGGGGATAGAATCAAGCAGGTTGAGCACCCACAAAAAACAAATATGGAGATCTTCACACAAAGCGTTCAAAACTTCACAGCAAGAGAGAAGTTCAGTGCCCTAGCCATTTCCAGATGCCATGGAAACCAAGTGCTCTGACAGCCAATATGTCTGAAAGTGGCTGGGTCATGACACTTGAAAAACTCAGTTTGTTGCTGAATGGCAACTGAACGAAGCAGCAGCACAGCTCGTCCAGGGAAAAAAACAAATCCACCTGAGTCATTCACTTCACATATCATCAGCTGTCCTTGCAGGTCTCCCAGAGCCCTGTCTGGTCACTTCCTATCCAATGCTATTTATCCCGAGGGGAAGTAATCAAGCAGGATTAGTACACACAGAAATAAAAAATGGAGATACTCCCTCAAGGCGCTCAAAACTCTACAGTCCAGGAGCAGTTTATCGCCCAAGCTATTTCCAGCTACCATGGAAACCAAGGGCTCTGGTAGCACACATTTCTGAAAGAGGCTGGGAGTTGACACTTAGGGAACTCTGTGTGTTGGTGAATGGCAACTGCCCGAAGCAGCAGCACAGCTCATGCAGGGAAAAACTACTCCACCTGGCTCATTCACTTCACATACCAACTGCTCTCCTTGCAGGTCTTCTGAAACCCGGTTTGATCTCTTCCAGTCCAATGTCCATTGAACCCAGTGTGATGTTATCAAACAGGTTGAGCACCCACAAAAAACAAAGGTGGAGATCCTCACTCAAGGCGCTCAAAACTCCAAAGCCAGAGAGAATTTCAGCGCCCAAGTCATTTCACGCTGCTGTGGAAACTAAGAACTCTGGCAGCACATATTTCTGAAAGTGGCTGGGAGGTGAACTTGGGGAACTGCTTGTGGTGGTGAATGGCATCTGCCTGAAGCAACAGCACAGCTCTTCTAGTGCCAAAACAAATGCACCTGGGTTATTCACTTCACATACCATAGCTGTCCTGGCAGCTATCTAGGAATCCCTGTTTGGTCACTTCCGTTCCAATGCCCATTGAGCCCAGTGGGAGAGAATCAAACAGGCTGAGCACATGTAAAAGTGACAGCCAGAGACGAGTTCAGCTCCCAATCCTTTTCCAGCTGCCATGGAAACCAAGTGCTCTGGCAGCACATATTTCTGAAAGTGGACATGACACTTGAGGAACTCGGTGTGTTAATGAATGGCAACTGCCAAAAGCAGCAGGACAGCTCCTCCAGTAACAGAACAACTCCACCTGGCTCATTCACTTCGCATACCATCAGCTGTCCTGGCAGGTCTCCAAGAAATTTTGTTTCGTCATTTCCTGTCCAATGCCCATTGAGCCCAGTATAATATAATTTATAGGTTCAGCAACCGCACAAAACAAAGAAGGAGATGCTCATAGAATTCATGCAAAAGTCAACAGCCAGGGAGAATTTCAATGCCCAAGCCATTTCCAGTTACCATCGAAACCAAGTGCTGAGGAACCAAGATGACGGCAAAGAGTTCAGCACGTTTGATAAGGTGGAGAATCTTTAGGCAGGGAGTAGTACAATAAGCAGATTACAGGGGATAAGTAGGGCTCAGGCAGTAAGCAGTGTTACCAGGAACCCCCCTGGACACAGGGAAGCTGCGGAAATGAGACAGCAGTGTTGTAGTGGATCGAAGTTCCCACCAGCAGTCAGCAAGCAGCCACTCAAATCCCAGTAATCCGGTCTCCAATGATCCAGGCTCCGGTGATCCAGGCTCCAGCAATCCGTTTCCAGCGCCAGCCAAACATCCAGCAGTGGCCTCCACACAGACGTTGTGACCGCCAGGTGAGAGCCTGTGTGCACGTGGTGAGATAGGAAAGTGAGTGTGGTCTGAGAACGGACAGACAAGCTGAGTGACTGGGACTAGCTGCAGGTAGAGAAAGTCGGGGACTGAGGGTGCCATCTTGTGTGGAAAGACAGAACACAGAGTTGACAGAGCAACACACAGGCTCCTTTCTGGCTGTTCATAAGGAACTGATCCAAGGGTGGAGGGGAGCACAGCTTTGCTCCCTGCAGGGTCTGTGTGGTTCGTGGAACTGAAAGACAGCAGCTGCAGTTCTCCACCTGGAGCCATATTGGGTGGCAGGGCAGCAGGTGTGAGCCCTAAGTGGAGATCCAGAGTGGGCGTGTTGCTGGTTAATTGCACGGAGCTGAGCCCACGGCAACAGCCTTGCAGCCTGTGGGGTCTGTGTGGTCCCTGGAGTTGATGGCGACAGCCCCCTGATCTTTACTGGTGCCTCATATGGGTGCCATCTTGGACACTGACGCATGTGCTCCAAACACTGATAAATTGCAAGAGGAGGAGTGGCAAACTGCGCATGCGCTAATTCAGCAACTCTCAGATAACAGTGTCACGGGAGCAGACGCTCTTACACTGAAGGGAGGTCAGCTGAATCACCCAAGAGCTGACCTGGGGACAAAAATACCTCCGTCTTAGAGCACTGCATAGGCTCCATGGAAAAAAACAGCCCCGAAAAGGCACGCCTCCAACTCCACCCAAAATAACCACAAGAGGTACTTAGACTTATTGGCCAGCAGGGGGCGACAAGCTCAGTGCTGCTTACAAAATCAGTGCCACAGACGAAGCAATTATTCCTGGCAGCTGTGTTCCCCAAACCCAGGGCACTGATTGGACATAACAATCAACTTATAGACCTGTAGGTAATACACCATAGAGATGATTTCATCAACCAGATTGGCAACTACAAAAGGTAAAAGACAAGACAAAAGCAGTATGAATGTTACTGAAGTCTCTCCAACAAAGGAGCAAAAGCTTCGCCCACTCCCAGAGTTAACTGAGGAAGACATTGAGAAAATGGGGACAAAGAACTCAGAAAACTCATTGCAAAGCTGCTGGTCAACAATGAGAAGTACAAACAAGAGTTCAAAGAAGAAATAGCAGTAATACATCAAATTAAGGCTGATATATCAGAAATGAAGAATACAGTAGAGCAAACTAAAAATACAGTGGAGAGTCTCAACAACAGAATGAATGAGGCAGAAGAAAGAATTTCAGAACTAGAAGATAGTTTCTATCACCATGAAGAATCAAGCAAAAAGCTGGAAGCAGAGCTAGGTCAAGCTAAAAAAAGTATGCAAGAATTAAAAGATATAATTAAAAGGTCTAACATAAGAGTTATGGGAGTTCCAGAAGGTGCAGAAAGAGAAGCTGGGATTAGAGGCCTATTCAGTGAAATAATGCAGGAAAACTTTCCTAATCTGAGCAAAGAATTAGAAAGTAATATACAGGAGGGCTACAGAACTCCCAACAGAGTTGACCAAAAACAAACTTCCTCATGACACATGATAATCAAGCTCTCTTCAGTTGAACAAAAAGAAAAAATCCTTAAATGTGCACCAGAAAAATATCAGGTGTCATATAGGGGAACCCTAATCAAACTCACAGCTGACCTTTCAGAGGAAACACTACAGGCCAGAAGAGACTGGAGTGACATATTCCAGATTCTAAAAGAGAAAAATTTTCAACCCAGAATAACTTACCCTGCAAAGTTCTCCTTTGTCTTTGAAAATGAAATAAAATTCGTCCACAATAAAGAAAAACTTCAAGATTTTGTCTCATCTAAACCTGCCCTGCAAATGATACTCAAGGATGTTCCCATGAAAGAAAAAAGAAACAGCAACCACCAGAAACAAGGGCAAATGTGGGGAACATCCCACTAAAAGGCTAACCAAAGACCCAATCATAGAACAATACATCGCCAAAATCACAAGACCAAACTGCCCCTTATCCATAATAACGCTGAATGTAAATGGCTTAAACTCATCAGTCAAACGCCATATATTGGAGGATTGGATCAAAAACCAAAACCCAACTATCTGCTGCTTGCAGGAGACGCATCTCACCAACAAAGGTCAGAAAAAATTGAAAGTGAAAGGATGGAAAAAGATATTTCAAGCTAATGGTAAAGAAAGGCGAGCAGGTGTAGCCATTCTTACATCAGATGACATAGACTTTGATGTGAAGAGCCTCAAAAGAGACAAAGAAGGATACCACATAATGATCAAAGGAAGCCTCCAGCAGGAAGAGATCAGCATAATAAATGTTTACGCTCCAAATGCAAAAGCATCTAGCTACGTGAAACAAATGGACAGATCAAATATACCAGAAACTCAGCAAAGAAGCAATAGAACTCACCCAAACTCTAGAGCAAATGGACTTAGTTGACATCTATCGAACCTTTCATCCTACAGACAGAGAATACACCTTTTTTTCATCAGTACATGGAACTTTCTCCAGAATTGATCATATTATAAGCCATAAAACAAGCCTCAGCAAATTTAAAAAAAGTGGAAATCATACCATGCATCTTCTCAGACCACCAAGGAGTGAAGCTTGAGACCAAGAATTCGAAACACCAAGGAAGACTTACAAACATATGGAGGCTGAATAATATGATACTAAATGAGCAATGGGTTAGAGAGGAAATCAAAGGGGAAATTAAAAAATTGCTGGAAACAAATGAAGGCATCAACACAACTTATCAATACTTATGGGACACAATCAAGGCGGTGCTGAGAGGAAAGTTCATTTCAATCAGTGCTTATGTCAAGAAACAAGAAAAGCACCAACTAAATCAGCTAACCTTACAGTTGAAGGAACTAGAAACACAACAACAAAGTAATCCCAAGATGAGTAGGAAAAAAGAAATCATCAAAATAAGGGAGGAAATAAACCAAATAGAGACCAAGAGGACTATACACAAGATCAATCAATCAAAGAGCTGGTTCTTTGAGAAAATTAACAAAATAGATTCCCCACTAGCTTGACTAATTAAAAAAAGGAGGGAGAAAATACACATCAATAGCATCCGAGATGAGAAAGGAGATATAACAACAGATACCTCAGAAATACAAAGAATCATCAGGAACTATTACAAGCAACTATATGCGAACAAATCAGAAAAAAATAGAGTCAAGAAGCAATTAACAATCTAAACAGCCCAATAACATATACTGAGATTGAATCAGTAATTAAAACCCTCGCAACCAAGAAGAGTCCAGGACCAGATGGCTTCACTGCTGAATTCTACCAAACATTCCAAGAGGAACTTACCCCAATCTTACACAAGCTTTTCCAAACAATAGAAAAAGAGGCAATCCTTCCAAGCTCTTTCTATGAAGCTAATATCACCTTAATACCAAAGCCAGAGAGAGAAACAACAGAAAAAGAGAACTACAGACCGATATCCTTGATGAACACAGATGCAAAGATCTTCAATAAAATACTAGCCAACAGGCTCCAACAACACATCAGGCAGATCATTCACCAGGACCAGGTGGGATTCATCCCAGGCATGCAGGGATGGTGCAACATTTGCAAAACAATAAATGTGATACATCACATCAACAAATTGACAAATAAAAACCATATGATCCTCTCAATAGATGCAGAGAAGGCATTTGATAAAACCCAACACCACTTCATGTTAAAAACCCTAAACAAGATAGGCATAGAAGGAACAATCTATAACAAAATCAGAGCAATTTACGATAAACCCAATGCCAGTATCATACTAAATGGGGAAAGACTGGAAGTCATCCCACTAAAATCTGGAAGTAGACAGGGATGTCCACTCTCACCGCTACTCTTCAATGTAGTTTTGGAAGTCCTTGCCAGAGCTATTAGGGAAGAAAAAGCAATTAAAGGAATGCAACTTGCAAATGAGGAATTGAAATTATCGCTATTCGCAGATGACATGATTCTCTACATAGGAGAACCAAAAGACTCAGTCAAGAGACTGTTGAAACTCCTAAGAGACTTTGGCAAAGTAGCAGGATACAAAATTAATTAACACAAATCGATGGCACTAGTGTACACAAATAATTCCACTGCTGAGAAAGAAATTGTAAGTACAGTTCCCTTTAAAATAAAGGAAAGGAATCTTAAACACCTAGGAATTAAGCTAACTAAAGATGTGAAAGACCTCTATGATGAAAACTATAAATCATTTAAAAAACAAATAGAAGAAGACCACAAAAAAATGGAGAACCTTACCATGTTCTTGGATTGGCAGGATCAACATTATCAAAATGGCCGTATTACCAAAAGCAATATATAGATTCAATGTAGTCCCAATCAAAATCCCAGCAACATTCTTCTCAGAAATAGAAAAGATGATACAGAAGTTCATCTGGAATCACAAAAGACCACGAGTAGCTAAAGCTGTCCTGAAAAATAGAAATCAAACTGGAGGAATCACAATTGCAGACCTCAAGACATATTACAGAGCAGTGGTTATCAAAACAGTCTGATACTGGTACAGAAACAGAGAAGAAGATCAGTGGAACAGAACAGAAACACCAGAAGGAAATCCACACATGTATAGTCAACTAATCTTTGACAAGAAAATGGAAAACAATCCAGGTTAAAAAAAAAAAAAAAAAACCTGGTCTATTCAACAAATGCTGTTGGGACAACTGGATAGCAGCTTGCAAAATAAAGAAGCAAGACCCACACCTGTCGCACTATGCAAAAATCAGCTCTAACTGGCTCAAGGACCTAAATCTACACCCAGAAACCATCAAACTATTAAAGGAAAACATAGGAAACACATTCCAAGATATAGGAACAGGGAAAGACTTCTTAGAAAAGACGCCTAAAGCAAAGGCAATCAAATCCAATATGAACAAATGGGACTACATCAAACTAAAAAGCTTCTGTACAGCAAAAGAAACAATTAGCAAAGTGAAGAAGCAACCAACAGAATGGGAGAAAATGTTTGCATTCTACATGAGTGATAGGGGACTAACATCCAGAATCTACAAAGAGCTTCACAAACACAGGCACAGTAAAATAAACCAACCCTGTAGCAAAATGGGCAAAAGAAATGAACAGACATTTCTCAAAAGAACAGGTTCAAATGGCTAACAGACATATGAAAAGATGCTCAGGCTCTCTAGCCATCACAGAGATACAAATGAAAACCACCTTGAGGTACCACCTAACTCCAGTGAGACTGGCCTACATTCAGAACTTAAAAAACAACACCTGCTGGCGTGGATGTGGGGAGAAAGGCACCCTCCTGATGGGGTCCATGCAGTAGGTGTGAATAACACGAAGGTGTGAAGAGAACAGCTCCCTGACTGGCAGGGCCTGTGGAGCTACCAGCTGCTTAGCAGGACTAAGTAGATTCATTTCTGACCACCTTGACGCAGTTTTCACCCCCCTTCGCATTGGCACTCAACCACCCCACTAAGAATTTTGTAATCTATTGATGCATTGTCTGCCCCTGTGAGATGGCTTTTACAACCAACGTGAGGTTAAGAGTTAATGTGACTGAGGATGTCCTGGTGAGTGGGCCTTTAACTACACACAGGAGTATAATTAAGTCTGTGCTGTTTACCCATTGCCAGAAAATCTGGCCCAGATATTTATCATGCTTTCTAGGAAATGGCTTGATAAGAGGGACCCTAAAAGTTATCCTGTTACCGTGACCCTAAAGCTCATTCTGCTATGACAAAAATATAGTTAGTGTGACCCTAAAGGCCATCCTGCTATGACAAAGAATATAGTTACTGTGACCCTACAGGCCATACTGCTATGACGAAGAATATAGCTACTGTAACTCTGAAGGCTTTCCTGCTAAGGCAAAAAATATAGTCACTGTGGTCTTAAAAGGTTAGCCTGTTCTTGCAATTCTTTAGAATATAGAAAATGTATTTGCTTTAGTTGTTTTCACAAATTTTTAGCTAGAGGAAATACAGGGTGATTTCACTAATATCATAAAGATATATTTTTGATTATTGTTTGATCACTTATGAAGTTGTAGAGCCTGCGGTTGTAGAGGAATGTAATGTTTAAAGCTTTTTGTCTTAGATCTTCATGTTTTTTCTCTCTTGATGTAGTTCTCCCATTTCGTGATAGCTAAGTTGTAGAATAAGAATTGTAGTAGGAGTGTATTACTGCATAAGATGTGTTGTCTACTGAGAAACTCTTGGCTGCAACGTTGGAATGGATAATGCCTTGTCTAATACTGAAATAATTTGTAGAATTGTCTTTGGAAACACTCACTCATCCATTGTAGAGTGAAACTTAAATAGAGTAACTTAGCTCATTGCTAACTGCAATTCTTTCCGCTTTACTTGTTTGGTCAGCAAACTGTGTGAGCTTACAGACCTAATGGCCAACTAATGTCAATAACCCCAATCCCCATAGACCAAGGCCCCAGACCTTTTAACTCATACAAGATAGGGGTATGGTTGACACAGGCGGCGCCTAGGTTATAGTCCAGACCTGAGGAGAGCAGATGAAGACTGGCAAGCCAAGATAAGCAAGGAATATGGAATCCTTCCTCAATCATTTCTCAAGAAGTTGTAAATTGTGCCCCCCTGAAGCTATGTCAATATGCCCTAAGAAAAAACTTTGTACTGCTTCTGTATAAATAAAGCGGACAGCTTTCTCGCTTTATTCACCAGGTTCAAGGAATCCTGGTGGTCCGTCTCCTTTCTTTCTCTCTTCACGCCTCATCCACGCACCCTTCCCGAGCTCCAAACTCAGCCAGAGCTGGACTCCGGCACCCTCCTTCACTGCTGGTGGGAGTGTAGGCTAGTACAAGCACTGTGGAAATCAGTATGGAGAGTGCTTGGAAAATTGCAAATAAACCTGCCATATGACCCAGCAATCCCACTCTTAGGAATATACCCAAAAGGAGTGAAATCTGCATATGAGAAGGGGATCTTTAATCCTATATTTACAGCAGCACAATCTACAATAGCAAAGTCATGGAAACAAAACAGATGTGCGTCCAAGGAAGAGTGGTTAAAGAAACTGTGGTACATCTACTCTATGGAATATTATTCAGCTATTAAGAAGAATGATATTATTCTATTTAAATCCAGCTGGTCCCAACTAGAAGTCATTATGCTCAGTGAAATGAGTCATTCACAAGAGAACAAATACCATATATTCTCTTTCATATAAGGAGGCCAACATGGAAAGTGTAACTCCAACAGTCCAATCTATACTTTTTTTTTTTTGGTGATTATCTGTTTGCTCTTATGGCTGTATCACATATGTTTTGATGATTTTATGTCAGTTTGTTTGCTTCCAAATAATCTCTATTCTCTAGTAGAATTCATCAAGTGCTCATGAAGTATACGAGGGCATCACATTTCCCAAAAGACTTCTGTGTTTCCTTTTGGTTCAGCATGTGTTGCATACTCAGTGGCACAGTATTTTCGCAGGGTGCTACAATTTGTTGTTGATGTTGTTGTTGTTATTGTGATCGATGTGGCTGTTATGAAATGATGTCAATCCAAAACCAGTAATATTATCTCAACCCCAAACAGCCTGTATCTCATGCAATAAGATTTTGTGAAGTAACCAGTGATATGAGGCAGATTGCTTATGATCTACATCAAAGAATTGTAATACCTAATGTACTTTTAAGAATCCATGATACTTGGAAATGGGGAGGAAGAGCAGAGAAATCTTGCATCACCCAGAAGGTGTGAGGAAGACGGGAAATATAACCTATCAGGATCATAACTGGTAACTCATTGACAACAGTCTCGAATTAGCATTAGACAATAGCAAAACTACAAAGGCAAATGGGGGAATCAAGAGTAATCCTAACAACCTCTTAACAGCAGGTCATGCCCTTAGAGCAGGGAGGGGTCCCCAGAGTGGAGCAGGTGGACAGAAGGAGGCTTTTATCCCAAGCCTGAAGACTCGTAGATCCTCACCAAGGACTATCAGTATGAGCACCGAGAACTACATCCCTACTGCCAAGGAGACCAGGGGGAAATGGAGTGCCTTCGGAGACCAAGAACTCTTAGGTCACCCACCCCCATTTGGATCTACCACATAGGATGGAAGAAGCCCAAATCCTACCTTGCAGGATCCAAGGTCATTGGAACAACAACCAATATCCCTGAGTGGTCAGCAGAAACAGAAGAACAGTAAACTTCCTTTGGGACTAGGGAGAGGAGCTTTCTCTGGTCCTTTTCTGCTTCCAATTTTGGGTCCCCACCCCCTCTCATTCTAACCATCAGGAGCACTCCAGAAACCTCTCAAAATAAACAAACAAACAAAACTAGAATAGATAGAGAACAACAGGAAAAGCTTAGAAACTGACAGGAAACATTCAGCGGGGATGCACTTATAACTTACTGGGTGGGACACAAAGATTTGTTACTCCTCACTGGGGTATGGATGATTTCTCTGCACACCCCTCCTAACATGCTCACCTAAACAGTTGACTTATATCCCATTGGAATCATAGAGTTAGACCACCTGAAAAACAGCCAGGTTCGGCGAAAACGTGCTTCAATGCTATAAACTGCTAAAGACTAAAATTAAAATACACATGAGACAGCTGAATAGCAATCTATAGCCATTTAATGTGTATAGAGCATGGTTGAATATAAAGCAAAATTGAAATGTCAGAGAAGAAGCCACAGGTTGTGGTTGAGAACCTGCATTTTCCTAGTAATATATTAGTTAATCAATACCATGTCAATTATTGGCACAATGTTGTAAATGGTTGGAAATATTATGTTGGGGCTTTTAATGGATTGGGATAATACTCTGCCGGCTCTACCTTCAGACCAGAGATGGTCTCACAAACAAACAATGGAACTTACCAAGAAAATAAGATGCTGGACTTTATGCTTGGTAAATACCTCCAATGAAAGAATGTCAACTGAATTTGAATTATGGAAATGCAACAAGGTGGAGCAATCCGTCATAGGGGAGGGTGTGGGTAGGGGCGGGGGGAATCCCAGTACATAAAAAATGTATCACATAATGAAATGTAATTAAGTAAAAAAATGAAAGGCAATAAAAATATGTTTTAAAAAAAAACCAAGTGCTTTCAGAGCACATATGTATGAAAGTGGACGTGACACTTGGCGAACTCAGTGTGTTGGTGAATGGCAACTGCCTGGAGAAACAGTACAACACGTCCAGTGCCGTAACAATTCCACCTGGCTCATGAACTTCACATACCATCAGCTGTCCAAACAGGTCTCCACGAAATCTTGTTTGGTCACTTCCGCTCCAATGCTCATTGAGCCCAGGCTGATTGAATGTGTAGGCTCAGCAACAGCACAAAACAAAGATGGAGATCTGCACTCAAGGAGTGACAAACTCGACACCCAGAAACAATTTCAGCGCAAAAGCCATTTCCACCTGCCATGGCAACCAAGTGCTCTGGCAGCACATATATCTGAAAGTCGACGTGACACTTGAGGAACTCAGTGTGTTGGTGAATGACAATTGCCCAAATCAAAGGGCAGCTCTCCCAGTGCCAAAACAATTCCACCTGACTCATTCACTTCACATACCATCATCTGTCCTGGCAGGTCTCCCAAAAACCATGTTTGGTTACTTCCTATCCAATGTCAACTGAGCCCAGGTTGATGGAATCAAGAGGGTTAAATATCCACACAAAACAAAGATGGAGATCATCATTCAAGGCGTGAAAACCTGGACGGCCAGAGAGAATTTCAACGCCCATGCCATTTCCAGCTGCCATGGAAACCAAGTGTTGTGGCAGCAGATATGTGTGATAGTGGACGGGACATTTAGAGAACTCAGTGTGGTGGTGTATTGCAACTGCCCGAAGCTGCAGAAAAGGTCTTCCAATGCCCAAACAACTCCATCTGGCCCATTCACTTCACATACCATCACCTGTCCACAAGGTATCCGGGAATTCTTGTTTGGTCACTTGCTGTCCAATGCCGATTCAGCCCAGTTGGATGGAATCAAGCAACTAGAGCAAACACTCAAAACAAAGATGGAGATCCTCACTCAAATCACTCAAAACTGCACAGCCAGAGAGAAGTTCAGTGACCAAGCCATTTCCAGCTGCCATGGAAACCAAGTACTCTGAAAGCACACATTTCTGAAAGCGGCTGAGACGTGACACTTGGAGAAGGCTGTGAGTTGGTGAATGGCAACTGCCTGAAGCAGAAGCACAGCTCTTCCAGTGCCAAAACAACTCCACCTGTCTCATGAACTTCACATACCATCAGAAGTCCTTGAAGGATTCCCGGAACTCCTGTTTGGTCACTTCCTGTCAAATAGCCATGGAGCCCAGGGGATAAAATGAAGCAGCTTGAGTATACCAAGAAAACAAAGATGGAGATCCTCAAAGAATTCATGTAAATATCCACAGTTAGAAAAGAGTTCATCGCCCAAGACATTTAGAGCTGTCATGGAAACCAAGTGTTGTGGCAGCACATATGTGGAACAGTGGATGTGAAACCAAGAGAATGTAGGTTCGCTGGTGAATGACAACTGACCGAAGCAGCAGCACAGGTCTTCCAGTGCCAAAACAACTCCACCTGGATCATGAACTTCACATACCATCAGCTGTTCTGGCTTCTATGTAGGCAACCCTGTTTGATTTCATTCGGTCAAAGGCGCATTGACCCAGCGTGATGCAATCAAGCAGGTTGAGCAACCACACACAAATAACATGGAGCTCCACACTCAAGGCATTTAAAACTCCACAGTCAAAGACAAGTACAGTGATCAAGCCATTTCCCGAGCTATGAAAACCAAGTGCTCTGGCAGCACATATGTGGAACAGTGCATGTGACACCTAGGAAACACAGAGAGGTGGTAAACAGCAACAGCCCAAAGAAGCAGAACAGGTATTCCAGTGCCAAAACAACTCCACCTGGCCCATGAACTTCATATATCATCAGCTGTCCTGCAATTTTCTAGGAAACCCTGTTTAATCACTTTCGTTCAAATGACCTTTGGGCCCAGTGTGATGGAATCAAGCAGCTTGATCACACCGGCAAAACAACAATGGAGCTCCTAACTCAAAGTGCCCAAACTCCACAGCCAAAGACAAGTTCAGCGCCCAAGCCATTTCCCACTGCCATATAAAACAAGTGATCTGGCAGCACATGTGGATGTGACACCAAGGGAACGTAGCTTCTCTGGTGAATGACAACTGCCCGAAGCAGCAGCATAGCTATTCCAGTGCCAAAACAACTCCACCTGGCTCATCAACTTCACATACCATCAGATGTCCTGGCAGCTATCTAGAAAACCCTGTTTGATCACTTCCAATCCAATGACCATTGAGACCTTTGTGATGGAAATAAGCAGCCTGTAACACATAAAATCTAACATGAAGCTCCTTACTCAAGGCACTCAAAACTCCACAGTCAAAGACAAGTTCACTGCCCTAGCCATTTCCCTCTGCCATGGAAAATCAAGTGCTCTGGCAGCACATATGTCCATAAGCGGATATGACACCTAGAGAAGGCAGTGTGGTGGTGAATGGCCACTGCCCAAAGCAGCAACAGAGCTCTTCCAGTGCCAAAAGAACTCCACCTGGCTCATCAACTTCACATACCATCAGCTGTCCTGGCAGCTATCTAGGAAGCCCTGTTTGGTCGCTTCCCATCCAAGGCACATTGAGCCCAGTGGGATGGAATCAAGCATGTTGAGCACCCAAACACAGGTAACATGGAGCTCCTCACTCAAGGCCCTCAAAACTGCATTGCCAAAGACATGTTCAGCGCATAAGCCATTTCCCACTGCCATGGAAACCAAGTGCTCTGGCAGCACATATGTGAAAGTGGATGTGACACCTGGGGAACACAGTTTGGTGGTGAATGGCAACTGCTTGAAGCAGCAGCACAGCTCTTGCAGTGCCAAAACAACTCCACCTGGCTCATGAACTTCACATATCATCAATTGCCCTAGCAGCTCTCTAGGAAACCCTGTTTGGTCACTTGCGGTCCAACGCAAATGGAGACCAGAGGGAAGGAAACAAGGAGGTTGAACACCAACACAAAACTAACATGGAGCTCCTCATTCAAAGTAAACAAAACTTCACAGCCTGACACAAGTTCAGCGCCCAAGCCATTTCCTGCTACCATGGAAACCCAGTGCTTGACCGCACATATGTGGAACATTGGATGTAACACCAAGCGAATATAGGTTCATTGGTGAATGGCCACTGCCCGAAGCAGCAGCAGCTTCTCCAGTGCCAAAACAACTCCACCTGGCTCATGAACTTCACATACCATCAGCTGCCTTGGCAGCTATCTAGGAAACCCTGTTTGATCACTTTGATCCAAAGACAATTGTGTTCAGTGTGATGGAAACAAGCAGCTTGTGTACTCAAACAAAAATAACATAAAGCTCCTACTGAAGGGGCTCAAAACTCCACAGCCAAACACATGTTCAGCGACCAAGCCATTTCCCGCTGCCATGGTACTCAAGTGCTCTGGAAGCACATATGTGGAACAGTGGATATGACACCTAGGGAAGGTAATGTGGTGATGAATGGCAACTGCCCGAAGCAGCAGCACAGCTCTTCCAGTACAAAACAACTCCACCTGGCTCATGAACTTCACATACCATCAGCTGTCCTGGCAGCTCTCGTGGGAACCCTGTTTGGTCACTTCCAGACCAATTACCATTTTTTCCAGTGTGATGAAACCAAGCAGGTTGAGCAACCGAACAAAACTAACATGAAGCTCTTCACTGAATTCACTGAAAACTCCACAGCCAAATCCAAGTTCAGTGCCCAAAACATTTCCCGCTGTCATGGAAACCAAGTGCTCTGGAAGCAAGAATGTGGAACAGTAGAAGTGACGCCTGGGGAAAACTGTGTGGTGGTATATAGCAATATCCAAACCAGCAGCACAGCTCTTCCAGAGTCAAAACAACTCCACCTGACACATGAACTTCACATACCATCAGCTGTCCTGGCAGCTATCAAGGAAACACTGTTTGGTCTCTTGAGGTCCAATGAATTTTGGACCCAGTGTGAGGGAAAAAAGCCGGTAGAGCAGCCACAAAAAACTAATACGTAGCTCCTCACTCAAGGCGCCCAAACTCCACAGCCAAACACAGCTCAGCGCCCAAAGCCATTTCCCGATGCTATGGAAAGCAAGTGCACTGGCAGCACACATGTGGAAAATTGGATGTGACACCAAAAGAATGTAGGTTCGCTGGGGAATGGCAACTGCCCGAAGCAGCAGCACAGCTCTTCCAGTGCCAAAACAACTCCACCTGGCTCATCAACTTCACATACCATCAGCTGTCCTGCAGCAATCTCAGAAACCCTGTTTGGTCACTTCCTGGTCAAATGCCCGTTGGGACAACTGTGATGGAATCAAGCAGCTTGAACACCCAAATAAAACTAATATGCAGCTCCTCAATAAGGAGCTCAAAACTCCATCGCCAAAGACAAGTTCAACGCACAAGTCATTTCCCGTGCCATGGAAACCAAGGGCTCTGGCAGCACAAATGTGTGTAAGCGGAAATGACACCTATGAAAGATAGTGTGGTGGTGATTTTCAACTGCCCGAAGCAGCAACACAGCTCCTCCACAGCCAAAACGACTCCACCTGACTCATGAACTTCTCATGCCATCAGCTGTAATGGCAGCTCTCTAGGAAACCATATTTGATCACTTCCGGTTCAAATGCCAATTGACCCCAGTGTGATTTAACCAAGCAGGATGATCTCCCACACACAAGTAACATGTAGCTCCTCACAAAAGGCGCTGAACACTCCACAGCCAAAGACAAGTTCAGTGCCGAAAACATTTCCCGTTTCCATGGAAAAGTACTCTGGCAGCACATACGTCTGTAAGTGGATATGACACCTAGGGAAGTTAGTGTGGTGGTGGAAGTCAACTATCTGAAGCAGCAGCACAGCTCTTACAGTGCCAAAACAACTGCACCTGGCTCATGAACTTCACATACCATCAGCAGTCCTGGCAGCTATCTCAGAAACACTGTTTGGTCACTTCCTGGTCAGTTGCCCGTTGGGACCAGTGTGATGGAATCAAGCAGCTTGAACACCCAAATAAAACTAATATGCAGCTCCTCAATAAGGAGCTCAAAACTCCACAGCCAAAGACAAGTTCAACGCACAAGTCATTTCCCGTTGCCATGGAAACCAAGTACTCTGGCAGCACATATGTCTGTAAGTGGATATGACACCTAGGGAAGTTAGTGTGGTGGTGAACGGCTACTGCCCGAATCAGCAGCACAGCTTTTCAGTGCCAAAACAAGTTTACCTATCTCATCAACTTCACATACCATCAGCTGTCCTGGCAGCTATCCGGGAAACCCTGTTTGTTCGCTTCTGCACCAAAGCCCATGGAGACCAGGGGGATGGAATCAAGCAGGTTGAGCACCCAGACACAACTAACATGTAGCTCCTGACTCAAGGCGCTCAAAACTCCACAGCAAAGACAAGTTCAGCGCCTAAGACATTTCCCGTTGCCATGGAAACCAAGTGCTCTGGCAGCACATATTTCTAAAAGTGGATATGACACCTAGGGAAGGTAGTGTGGTGGTGAATGTCAACTACCTGAAGCAGCAGCACAGCTCTTACAGTGCCAAAACAACTACACCTGGCTCATGAACTTCACATACCATCAGCTGTCCTGACAGCTATCTAGGAAACCCTCTTTGCTCACTTGCAGTCAAAATGCCCTTTCAGTCAGGTGGTATGGAATCAAGCATGTTGATCAACCAAGCACAACTAACATGAAGCTCCTCACTCAAGGTGCTCAAAACTCCACAGCAAATGATAAGTTCAGCGCCCATCATATTTCCCGTTGCCATGAAACCAAGTGCTCTGACAGCACATATGTCTGTAATTGGATATGACACCTAAGGAAGATAGTGTGGTGGTGAATGGCCACAGCCCGAAGCAGCAACACAGCTCTTCCAGTGCCAAAACAACTTTACCTGGCTCATGAACTTCACATACCATCAGCACTCCTGGCAGCTATCTAGGGAACCCTGTTTGGTCACTTGCGCTCTAATTCACTTTGAGCCGAGTGTGATGGAATCAACCAGGTTGAGCACCCACACAAAACTAACATGGAGCTCCTCACTAAAGGTGCTCAAAACTCCGCAGTCAAAGACAAGTTCAGTGCCTAAGTCATTTCTCGTTGCCATGGAAACCAAGTACTAAGGCAGCACATATGTGGAACAGTGGATATGACACCTATGGAAGGTAGTGTGGTGGTGAAGGTCAACTACCCGAAACAGCAGTACAGCTCTTCCACTGCCAAAACAACTCCACCAGGCTCATGAACTTCACATACCATCAGCTGTCCTGGCAGCTATCTAGGAAACCTTGTTTGGTCACTTCCGGTCAAATGCCCATTGGGCCCAATGGGATGGAATCAAGCATATTGATCTCCCACACAGAAGTAACATGAAGCTCCTCACTCAAGTCGCTCAAAAATCGACAGCCAAAGACAAGTTCAGAGCCTAAGACATTTCCCGTTTCCATGGAAACCAAGTGCTCTGGCAGCACATATTTCTAAAAGTGGATATGACACATAGGGAAGTTAGTGTGGTGGTGAAGGTCAACTACCCGAAGCAGCAGCACAGCTCTTGCAGTGCCAAAACAACTCCACCTGGCTCATCAACTTCACATACCATCAGCTGTCCTGGCAGCGATCTTGGAAACCCTCTTTGCTCACTTCCGGTCAAATGCCCTTTGGGCCCAATGGGATGAAATCAAGCATAAGTTCAGCGTCCAAGATATTTCCCGTTGCCATGGAAACCAAGTGCTCTGGCAGCACATAGGTGTATAAGTGTATATGACATCTAGGGAAGTTAGTGTAGTGGTGAACGGCCACTGTCCGAAGAGGCAACACAGCTCTTCCAGTGCTAAAACAACTCCACCTGGCTCATGAACTTCACATACCATCAGCTTTCCTGGCAGCTATCTAGGAAACCCTGTTTGGTACTTCCACTCCAATGGTCATGGAGACCAGTGGGATGGAATCAACCAGGTTGAGCACCCACTCAATAATAACATGTAGCTCACACTCAAGGCGCTCAAAACTCTACAGCTAAAGACAAGTTCAGCACCCATACCATTTGCCGCTGCCACGGATACCAAGTGCTCTGGCAGCACATATGTCTGAAACTCGATATGACTATTAAGTAAGGTAGTGTGGTGGAGAATTTCAACAGCCCGAAGCAGCAACACAGTTCTTCCAGTGCCAAAACATCTCCACTTGGCTCATCAACTTCATATACCATCAGCTGTCCTGGAAGCTATCTAGGAAACCCTGTTTGGTCACTGGCGCTCCAATGCACTTTGAGCCCAGTGTGATGGAATCAACCAGCTTGAGCACCCAAACAGAACTAAAATGAGCTCCTCACTGAAGGCGCTCAAAACTCCACAGCCAAAGACAAGTTCAGCGCCCAAGCCATTTCCACTTGCCATGGAAACCAAGTGCTCTAGCAGCACATATGTGGAACAGTGGATATGACAACTATGGAAGGTAGTGTGGTGGTGAATGACAACTATCAGAAGCAGCAGCACAGCTCTTCCAGTGATAAAACAACTCCACCTGGCTCATGAACTTCACATACCATCAGCTGTCCTGGCAGCTCTCTAGGAAACCCTGTTTGGTCACTTGCGATCCAATGCACTTTGAGCCCAGTGTATTGAAACCAAGCATATTGAGCACCCAAACACATCTAACATGGAGCTCCTCACTCAAGGCGCTCAAAACTCCACAGCCAAAGACAAGTTCAGCGCCCAAACCATTTCCCATTGCCATGGAAACCAAGTGCTCTGGCAGCACATATTTCTGAAAGTGGATATGACACCTTGGGATATTAGTGTGGTGGTGAATGGCCAAGGCCCGAAGCATCAGCAGAGTTCTTCCAGTGCCAAAACAACTCCACCTTGCTCATCAACTTCACATACCAACAGCAATTCCGGCAGCTATCTAGGAAACCCTGTTTGGTCACTTGCGCTCCAATGCCCATGGAGACCAAAGGGATGGAAGCAAGCAGGTTGAGCATCCAAACACAACTAACATGTAGCTCCTCACTCATGGCACTCGAAACTCCACAGCAAAGATAAGTTCTGCGCACAAGACATTTCCTGTTGCCATGGAAACCAAGTGTTCTGGCAGCACATATGTGGAAAGTGGATATGACACCTAAGAAAGGTAGTGTGGTGGTGAATGGCTCTGCCCGAAGCATCAGCACAGCTCTTCCAGTGCCAAAACAACTCTACCTAGCTCATCAACTTCACATACCATCAGCTGTCCTGGCAGCTATCTAGGAAACCCTCTTTGGTCACTTGCGATCCAAAGGATCATGGAGCCCAGTGTGATTTATAGAAGCAGGATGATCACACACACACAAATAACATCTAACTCCTCACTCAAGGCACTCAAAACTCCACAGCCAAAGACAAGTTCAGCGCCTAAAACATTTTCTGTTGCCATGGAAACCAAGTGCTCTTTCAGAACATATGTGGAACAGTGGATGTGACACATAGAGAACACAGTGTGGTGTGAATGGCCACTGCCCAAAGCAGCAACACAGCCTTCCAGTGCCAAAATAGCTCCACCTGGATCATGAACTTCACATAGCATCAGCTGTCCTGCGAGCTATCTAGGAAACCTGTTTGGTCAATTGCAGTCGAATGTCCATGGAGCCAAGTGTGATGGCATCAACCAGGTAGAGCACCCACACAAAACTAACATGGAGCTCCTCACTCAAGGCACTCAAAAGTCCACAGTCAAAGACAAATTCAGCGCCTAAAATATTTCCTGTTGCCATGGAAACCAAGTGCTCTGTTAGCACATATGTGGAACACTGAATGTGACACCTAGGGAATGTAGGTTCACTAATGAATGACAACTACCGAAAACAGCAGCCTAGCTCTTCCACTGCCAAAACAACTCCACCTGGCTCGTCAACTTCACATACCACCAGATGTCCTGGCAGCTATCTAGAAAACCCTATTTGGTCACTTCCACTCCAATGCCCATTGAGCCCAGTGGGATGGAATAAAGCAGGTTGAGCATCCAAACACAACTAACATGGAGCTCCTCACTCAAGGCGCTCAAAACACAACAGCCAAAGACAAGTTCAGCGCCAAAGACATTACCCGTTGCCATGGAAACCAAGTGCTCTGGCAGCACTTATGTCTGTAAGTGGATATGACACCTATGGAAGGTAGTGTGGTGGTGAATAGCCACTGCCCGACGCAGGAGCACAGCTCTTCTAGTGCCAAAACAACTCCACCTGGCTCATGAACTTCACATACCATCAGCTGTCCTGGCAGCTATCTAGGAAACCCTCGTTGGTCACCTGCAATCCAAATGCCCATGGAGCCCAGAGTGATTTAAAGAAGAAGGATGATCACACACACAAACTAACATGGAACTCCTCACTCAAGGTGCTCAAAACTGCACAGCCAAAGACAAGTTCAGCGCCCACGTCATTTCTCATTGTCATGGAAACCAAGTGCTCTGGCAGCACATATGTGGAAGAGTGGATTGAAAACACAGAGAACACAGTGTGGTGTGAATGGCAACTGCCCTAAGCAACAGCACTGCTCTTTCAGTGCCAAAACAACTCCACCTGGCTCATGAACTTCACATACCATCAGCTGCCCTGGCAGCTATCTAGGAAACCCTGTTTGATTACTAATAGTCCAATGCCCATTGAGCCACGTGTGATGGAATCAACCAGCTTGAGCACCCACACAAAACCAACATGGAGCTCTTCACTAACGGTGCTCAAACTCCACAGCCAAAAACAAGTTCAGAGACCAAGGCATTTCCCGTTGGCATGGAAACCAAGTGCTCTGGAAGCACATATGTGGAACACTGAATGTGACACCAAGGGAATGCAAGTTCTCTGAAGAATGACAAGAGCCCGAAGCAGAAGCACAGCTCTTCCAGTGACAAAACAGCTCCACCTGGCTCATGAACTTCACATACCATCAGCTGTTCTGGCAGCTATCTAGGAAACCCTGTTTGGTCACTTCTGGTCTAAAGCACTTTGAGCCCAGTGTGATGGAATCAAGCATTTTGAGCACCCACACAAAACTAACATTGAGCTGCCCACTAAAGGTGCTCTAAACTCCATTGCCAAAGACAAGTCCAGCACCCAAGCCATTTCCCGTTGTCATGGAAACCAAGTGCCCTGGCAGCACATATGTGGAACACTGAATCTGACACATAGACAATACAGCGTGGTGTGATGGGCCACTGCCCGAAGCAGCAGAGAGCTCTTCCAGTGACAAAACAACTCCACCTGGCTCATCAACTTCACATACCATCAGCTGTCCTGTCATCTATCTAGGAAACAATGATTGGTCACTTGCGCTCCAATGCCCATGGAGAGCAGTGGGATGGAATAAAGCAGCTTGAGTACCCAAACACAACTAACATGCAGCTCGTCACTCAAGGCGCACAAAACTCCACAGCCAAAGACAAGTTCAGCGCGCAAGCCATTTCCTGTTGGCAAGGAAACCAAGTGTTCTGATACCACATATGTCTGAAACTGAATATGACAAGCAGTGAACGTTTTGTGGTGGTGAATGGCACTGCCCGAAGCAGCAGCGCAGTTCTTCCAGTGCAAAAACAAGTTTACCTATCTCATCAACTTCACATACCATCAGCTGTCCTGGCACCTATCTGGGAAACCCTGTTTGGTCACTTCTGCTGCAATGCCCATTGAGCCCAGGGTGATGGAATCAAGCATGTTGAGCACCCACACAAAACGAACATGGAGCTCCTAACTCAAGGCTCTCAAAACTCCACAGCCAAAGACAAGTTCAGCACCCAAGCCATTTCCCATTGCCGTGGAAACCATGTGTACTGGCAGCACATATGTGTGAAAGTGGATATGACACCTTGGGATGTTAGTGTGGTGGTGAAAGGCCACAGTCCGAAGCAGCAGCAGAGTTCTTCCAGTGTCAAAACAGCTCCACCTGGCTCATCAACTTCACATACCATCAGCTGTCCTGGCAGCTTTCTAGGAAACCCTGTTTGGTCACGTTTGGTCCAATGCCCATTGAGTCAATGGGATGGAATCAAGCATGTTGAGCACCCAAACAGAACTAACATGTAGCTCCTCACTCATGGTGCTCAAAACTCCACAGCCAAAGATAAGTTCAGCGCACAAGCCATTTCCTGTTGCCATGTATACCAAGCGCTCTGGCAGCACATATGTCTGTAAGTGGATATGACACTAAGGGAAGGTAGTGTGGTGGTGAATGGCCACTGCCCGAAGCGGCAACTCCACCTGGCTCATCAACTTCACATACCAACAGCTGTTCTGGCAGCTATCTAGGAAAACATGTTTGGTCACTTGCGTTCCAAATGCCCATGGAGCCCAGTGTGATTTAAACAAGCAGGATGATCACACACACACAACTAACATACAGGTCTTCACTCAAGGCGCTCAAAACTCTACAGCCAAAGAAATGCTCAGCGCACAAGACATTTCCCGTTGGCACGGACACCAAGTACTCTCTCAGCACATATGTGGAACAGTGGATATGACACCTATGGAAGAAAGTATGGTGTGAATGACAACTACATGAAGCGGCAGCACAGCTCTTCCAGTGCCAAAACAACTCCACCTGGCTCATCAACTTCACATACCATCAGCTGCTCTGGCAGCTATCTAGGAAACCCTGTTTGTTTACCTGCAGTCAAATGATGATTGAGCAAAGTGTGATATAAAAAAGCAGTTTGAGCACCCACACACAACTAACATGGAGCTCCTCAGTCATGGCACTCAAAACTCCACAGTCAAAGACAAATTCAGCGCCCAAAGCCATTTCCCATTGCCAGGGAATCCAAGAGCCCTGGCAACACATATGTGGAACACTGAATGTGACACCAAGGGAATGTAGGTTCTCTGATGAATGACAACTGCCCGAAGTAGCAGCAGAGCTTTTCCAGTGCTAAAACAACTCCACCTGGCTCATCAACTTCACATACCATCAGCTGTCCTGGCAGCTATCTACGAAACCGTGTTTGGTCACTTCAGGTCCAATGCCTATTGAGCCCAGTGTGATGGAATTAAGCAGCTTCAGTACCGACTCAAAAATAACAAGGAGCTCCTCACTCAAGCCGCTCAAAACTCCACAGCCAAATATAATCCATTTCCCGTTGCCATGGAAACCAAGTGCTCTGGCAGCACATATGTCTGAAAGTGGTTATGACACATAATGATGTTAGTGTAGTGGTGAATGGCCAATGCCTGAAGCAGCAGCACAGCTCTTCCAGTGCCAAAACAACTCCACCTGGCTCATCAACTTCACATACCATCAGCAGTCCTGGCAGCTCTCTAGGAAACCCTGTTTGGTCACTTGCGCTCCAATGCCCATGGAGACCAATGGGATGGAATCAAGCAGGTTGAGCATCCAAACACAACTAACATGGAGCTCCTCACTCATGGTGCTCGAAACTCCACAGCAAAAGATAAGTTCAGCGCCAAAGCCATTACCCGTTGCTATGGTAACCAAGTGCTCTGGCAGCACTTATGTCTGTAAGTGGATATGAAAAAAGGGAAGGTAGTGTGGTGGTGAATGGCTCTGCCCGAAGCACCAGCACAGCTCTTCCAGTGCCAAAACAACTCTACCTAGCTCATCAACTTCACATACCATCAGCTGTCCTGGCAGCTATCTAGGAAACCCTCTTTGGTCACTTGCGATCCAAAGGATCATGGAGCCCAGTGTGATTTATAGAAGCAGGATGATCACACACACACAACTAACATGGAACTCCTCACTCAAGGCGCTCAAAACTCCACAGCCAAAGACAAGTTCAGCGCCTAAAACATGTTTTGTTGCCATGGAAACCAAGTGCTCTGGCAGTACATATGTGGAACAGTGGATGTGACACATAGAGAACACAGTGTGGTGTGAATGGTCACGACCCAAAGCTGCAGCACAGCTTTTCCAGTACCAAAACAACTCCACCTGGCTCATGAACTTCACATACCATCAGCTGTTCTGGCAGCTATCTAGGAAACCCTCTTTGCTCACTTGCAGTCGAAATGCCCATGGAGAGCAGTGTGATGGAAACAAGCAGCTTAAGCACCAAAACCAAACTAACACGGAGCTCCTCACTCAAGGCGCTCAAAACTACACACCCAAAGACAAGTTCAGCGCCCAAGCCATTTCCCGTTGGCAAGGAAACCAAGTGCTCTGGCAGCACGTATTTCTAAAAGTGGATATGACACCTAAGAGAGGTAGTGTGGTGGCGAACGGCAACTACCCGAAACAGAAGCACAGCTGTTACAGTGCCAAAACAACTCCACCTGGATCATCAAATTCACATACCATCAGCTGACCTGGCAGCAATCTAGGAAACCCTGTTTGGTCACTTCTGCTCCAATGCAAATGGAGACCAGAGGGTAGGTATCAAGGAGGTTGAACACTCACACTAAACTAAACTGTAGCTCCTCATTCAAGGTGAACAAAAGTCCAAAGCCAGACACAAGTTCATCACCCAAGCCATTTCCCGTTGAAATGGAAAGCAAGTGCTCTGTCAGCACATATGTGAAACAGTGTGGTGGTGAATGGCCATGGCCCGAAGCGGCAACACAGCTCTGCCAGTGCCAAAACAACTCCACCTGGCTCATCCACTTCACATACCATCAGCTGTCCTGGCAGCTATCTAGCAAACCCTGTTTGTTTACTCCTGGTCCAGTGCCCATTGATACCAAAGGGACGAAATCAAGCAAGTGGAGCACCCACACACAACTAACAAGTAGCTCCTCACTCATGGCGCTCAAAACTCCATTGCCTAAGACAAGTTCAGCACACAAGCCATTACCCGTTGCCATAGAAACCAAGTGCTCTGGCAGCACATAGGATTGTAAGTGGATATGATACCTACTGAAGGTAGTGTGGTGGTGAATGGCCACTGCCCGAAGCAGCAACACAGCTCTTCCAGTGTCAAAACAACTCCACCTGGCTCATGAACTTCACATACCATCAGCTGTTCTGGCAGCTATCTAGGAAACCCTCTTTGCTCACTTGCAGTCGAAATGCCCATGGAGAGCAGTGTGATGGAAACAAGCAGCTTAAGCACCAAAACCAAACTAACACGGAGCTCCTCACTCAAGGCGCTCAAAACTACACAGCCAAAGACAAGTTCAGCACCAAAGACATTTCCCATTGCCATGAAATCCAAGTGCTCTGGCAGCACATATGTGTTTAAGAGGATATGACACTTAGGGAAGGGTAGTGTGGTGGTGAATTTGAACAGTCCGAAGCAGCAGCACAGCTCTTCCAGTGCCGAAACAACTCCACCTGGCTCATGAACTTCACATAACATCAGCTGTCTGGCTGCTATCTAGGAAACTCTGTTTGGTCACTTGCGGTCCAATGCCCATTGAGCCAAGTGGGATGGAAACTACCAGCTTGATCACCCACTCAAAACTAATATGGAGCTCCTCACTAAGGGCACTCAAGACTTCACAGCCAAAGACAAGTTCAGCGCCCAAGCCATTTCCCGTTGCCATGGAAACCAAGTGCTCTGGCAGCACATATGTGTGAATGTGGATATGACACCTATGGAAGGTAGTGTGGTGGTGAATGGCAACTGCCAGAGGCAGGAGCACAGCTCTTCCAGTGCCATAACAACTCCACCTGTCTCATGAACTTCACATACCATCAGCTGTCCTGGCAGCCATCTAGGAAACCTGTTTGGTCACATGTGGTCCAATGCCCATGGATCCACTGGAATGAAATCAAGCATGTTGAGCACCGACACACAAATAACATGGGGCTCCACACTCAAGGAGCTCTAAACTCCACAGCCACAGACAAGTTCAGCGCATAAATCATTTCCCGTTGCCATGGAAACCAAGTGCTCTGGCAGCACATACCTCTGTAAGTGGATATGACACCTAAGGAAGGTAGTGTGGTGGTGAATGGTCACTGCCCGAAGCAGCAGCACAGCTCTTCCAGTGCCAAAACAGCTCCACCTGGCTCATCAACTTCACATACCATCAGCTGTCCTGGCAGCTATCTAGGAAACCCTGATTGGTCACTTCCGCTAAAATCCCCATTGAGAAGACTGGGATGGAAAAAAGCAGCTTCAGCACCCAAACAAAACTAATATGGAGCTCGATACTCCAGGCGCTCAAAACTTCACAGCCAAAGACAAGTTCAGCGCACAAGCCATTTCCCGTTGCCGTGGAAACCAAGTGCTCTGGCAGCACATATGTGTGTAACTGGATGTGACACCAAGTTAAAATAGGTTCTCTAAAGAATGACAGCTGCCTGAAGCAGCAGCACAGCTCTTCCAGTGCCAAAACAAGTTTACCTGGCTCATCAACTCACACTCCATCAGCTGTCCTGGCAGCTATTTAAGAAACCCTGTTTGGTCACTTCCGGTCCAAATGCCCTTGGAGCAAAGTGTGATTTAAACAAGCAGGATGATCACACACACAAAACTAACATGGAGCTCGGTACTCCAGGCGCTCAAGACACCACAGCCAAAGACAAGTTCAGCGCACAAACCATTTCCCATTGCCATGGAAACCAAGTGCTCTGGCAGCACATACGTCTGTAAGTGGATATGACACCTAAGAAAGATAGTGTGGTGGTGAATGGCCACTGCCTGAAGAGGCAGCACAGCTCTTCCAGTGCAAAAACAACTTCACCTGGCTCATCAACTTCACATACCATCAGCTGTCCTGGCAGCTATCTAGGAAAACCTGATTGATCACTTCCACTCCAATGCCCGTTGGGACCAGTGGGATGGAATCAAGCAGCTTGAGCAACCAAACAAAACTAACATGGACCTGCTCACTCAAGGCGCTCAAAACTCCATCACCAAACACAAGTTCATCACCCAAGCCATTTCCCGTTGAAATGGAAAGCAAGTGCTCTGTCAGCACATATGTGAAACAGTGGATGTGACACATACAGAACGCAGTGTGGTGGTGAATGGCCATGGCCCGAAGCGGCAACACAGCTCTGCCAGTGCCAAAACAACTCCACCTGGCTCATCAACTTCACATACCATCAGCTCTCTGGCAGCTATCTAGCAAACCCTGTTTGTTTACTCCTGGTCCAGTGCCCATTGATACCAAAGGGACGAAATCAAGCAAGGGGAGCACCCACACACAACTAACAAGTAGCTCCTCACTCATGGCGCTCAAAACTCCATTGCCTAAGACAAGTTCAGCACACAAGCCATTTCCCGTTGCCATAGAAACCAAGTGCTCTGGCAGCACATAGGATTGTAAGTGGATATGATACCTACTGAAGGTAGTGTGGTGGTGAATGGCCAAGGCCCGAAGCAGCAACACAGCTCTTCCAGTGTCAAAACAACTCCACCTGGCTCATGAACTTCACATACCATCAGCTGTAATGGCAGCTATCTAGGAAACCCTCTTTGCTCACTTGTAGTCGAAATGCCCATGGAGAGCAGTGTGATGGAAACAAGCAGCTTAAGCACCAAAACCGAACTAACACGGAGCTCCTCTCTCAAGGCGCTCAAAACTACACAGCCAAAGGCAAGTTCAGCGCCAAAGCCATTTCCTATTGCCATGAAAACCAAGTGCTCTGGCAGCACATATGTGTTTAAGAGGATATGACACTTAGAGAAGGTAGTGTGGTGGTGAATTTGAACAGTCCGAAGCAGCAGCACAGCTCTTCCAGTGCCGAAACAACTCCACCTGGCTCATGAACTTCACATACCACCAGCTGTCCTGGCTGCTATAAGGAAACAATGGTCACTTGCGGTCCAATGCCCATTGAGCCAAGTGGGATGGAAACTACCAGCTTGATCACCCACTCAAAACTAATATGGAGCTCCTCACTAAGGGCACTCAAGACTTCACAGCCAAAGACAAGTTCAGCGCCCAAAGCCATTTCCCGTTGCCATGGAAACCTAGTGCTCTGGCAGCACATATGTGGAACACTGAATGTGACACAAAAGGAATGTAGGTTCTCTGATGAATGACAACTGCCTGAAGCAGCAGCACAGCTCTTCCAGTGCCATAAGAACTCAACCTGGCTCATGAACTTCATAAAAACATCAGCTGTCCTGGCAGCTATCTTTTAAACCCTCTTTGGTCATTGTGGTACAATGCCCATTGAACCCAGTGTGATAGAAAAAAGCAGCTTCATCACACACACACAACTAACATGGAGCTCTTCAATCAACGCGCTCAAAACTCTGGAATAAAGACAAGTTCAGTGACCAAGCCATTTCCCATTGCAATGGAAACCAGGTGCCTTGGCAGCATGCATGTCTTTAAGCGGATATGACACGTATGTAAGGTAGTTTGTTGGTGAATGGCCACTGCCCGAAGCAGTAGCACAGCTCTTCCAGTGCCAAAACAACTTCACCTGTCTCATGAACTTCACATACCATCAGCTGTCCTGGCAGCTATCTAAGAAACGCTGTTTGGGCACTTCCTATCAAATGGCTGTTGGGCCCTGTATGAAGGAATCAACCAGGTTGAGCACCCAAACAAAACTAACATGAAGCTCCTCACTCAAGGCGCTCAAAACTCCACAGCCAAAGACAAGTTCATCACCCAAACCATTTCCCGTTTGCATGGAAACAAAGGGCTCTGGCAGCACATATGTGCGTAAGTGGATATGACGCCTATGGAAATCAGTGTGGTGGTTGAATGGCCACTGCCCGAAGCAGCAGTATAGCTCTTCCAGTGCCAAAACAACTCCACCTGGCTCATGAACTTCACATACCATCAGCTGTCCTGGCAGCTATCTAGGAAACCCTGATTAGTCACGTCCACTCCAATGCCCATTGAGCCAAGTGGAATGGAAACAACCAGGCTGAACACCAAAACAAAACTAACATGGAGCGCTTCATTCAAGGTGCTCAAAACTCCACAGCCAATGACAAGTTCAGCGCCCAAGCCATTTCCCGTTGCCATGGGAACAAAGTGCTCTGGAAGCACATATGTTTGAAAGTGGATATGACACCAAGGGAAGGTAGTGTGGTGGAGAATGGCCATTGAATGAAGCAGCTGCACAGCTCTTCCACTGCCAAAACAACTCCACCTGGCTCATCAACTTCACATACCATCATTTGTCCTGGCAGCTATCTAAGAAATCCTGTTTGGTCATTTGCGCTCCAATGCCCATGCAGACCACTGGGTTGGCATCAAGCATGTTGAGCACCCACACACAACTAACATGGAGATACTACACAAGACGCTCAAAACTCCACAGCCAAAGACAAGTTCAGCGCCCAAGCCATTTCCCGTTGCCATGTAAACCAAATGCTCTGGCAGCACATATGTGGAATAGTGGATATGACACCTATGGAAGGTAGTGTGGCGGTGAATGTCAACTGCTCGAAGCAGCAATACAGTTCTTCCAGTGCCAAAACAGCTCCACCTGGCTCATGAACTTCACATACCATCAGCTGTCCTGGCAGCTATCTTCGAAACGCTGTTTGATCACTTGCGGTCCAATGCCCATGGAGCCCATTGTGATAGAAAAAAAGCAGCTGGATCACCCACAAAAATTCACATGGAGCTCCTCACTAAGGGCGCTTAAAACTTCACAGCCAAAGACAAGTTCAGTGAACAAAACCATTTCTCGATGACATGGAAACCAAGTGATCTGCAGCGCATAGTGGACCATTGAATGTGACACCAAGGGAATGTAGGTTCTCTGATGAATGACAACTGTCCGAAGCAGCAGCACAGTCCATCCAGTGCCAAAACAACTCCACCTGGCTCATGAACTTCACATACCATCAGCTGTCCTGACAGCTATCTAGGAAAACCTGTTTGGTCACTTGTGGTCAAATGCCCATGGAGACCACTGGGATGGAATCAAGCATGTTGAGCACCAACACTCAACTAACATGTAGCTCCTCAATCAAGGCGCTCAAAACTGCACAGCCAAAGACAAGTTCAGCGCCCAAGCCATTTCCCGTTGCCATGGAAACCAAGTGCTCTGGCAGCACATATGTGTGAATGTGGATATGACACCTATGGAAGTTAGTGTGGTGGGAATGGCAACTGCCAGAAGCAGGAGCACAGCTCTTCCAGTGCCAAAACAACTCCACCTGGCTCATGAACTTCACATACCATCAGCTGTCCTGGCAGCCATCTAGGAAACCCTGTTTGGTAACATGTGGTCCAATGCCCATGGATCCACTTGAATGGAATCAAGCATGTTGAGCACCGACACACAACTAACATGTAGCTTCACACTCAAGGAGCTCTAAACTCCACAGCCACAGAAAAGTTTAGCGCACAAACCATTTCCCGTTGTCGTGGAAACCAAGTGCTCTGGCAGCACATATGTGTGTAAGTGGATGTGACACCAAGTTAAAATAGGTTCTCTGAAGAATGACAGCTGCCCGAAGCAGCAGCACAGTCCTTCCAGTGCCAAAACAAGTCCACCTGGCTCATTGACTCACACACCATCAGCTGTCCTGGCAGCTATTTAAGAAACCCTGTTTGGTCACTTTCGGTCCAAATGCCCTTGGAGCAAAGTGTGATTTAAACAAGCAGGATGATCACACACACAAAACTAACATGGAGCTCGACACTCCAGGCGCTCAAAACTCCACAGCCAAAGACAAGTTCAGCGCACAAACCATTTCCCATTGCCATGGAAACCAAGTGCTCTGGCAGCACATACGTCTGTAAGTGGATATGACACCTAAGGAAGGTAGTGTGGTGGTGAATGGCAACTGCCTACAGCCGCATCACAGCTCTTCCAGTCAAAAACAACTTCACCTGGCTCATCAACTTCACATACTATCAGCTGTCCTGGCAGCTATCTAGGAAAACCTGATTGATCACTTCCACTCCAATGCCCGTTGGGACCAGTGGGATGGAATCAAGCAGCTTGAGCAACCAAACAAAACTAACATGGAGCTGCTCACTCAAGGCGCTCAAAACTCCATCACCAAACACAAGTTCATCACCCAAGCCATTTCCCGTTGAAATGGAAAGCAAGTGCTCTGTCTGCACATATGTGAAACAGTGGATGTGACACATACAGAACTGTCAGGAGCCGTGCACTATAGCCACACTGAAGCCATTTTGAATATAGACCCATGGGATAGTGGAAACCCCCGCTTGGCTAGATGCTTGGGAAAGAAGTTATGAAACTAATCACACGCTTAGCTTCAATTGTCCTAGCAACTGTTTCAGAATGTGATTGATGCTGTACTTACCGACATCTTGTTACTGATTACCTATGCTATTGTTGATATGCTGGTTACTATTGTTGATATGGTGGCTGCTCAAGAACAATCGGTCTTGAGACCATGGCTTGTGTCCCAGTTTCTCTTTCCCTGAGCCTTAGTTACTGAATAATATAAAAACCCTCAGTTGAAATCAATAAACTGACAGCTTGATCAGACCTACTGTCTTGCTGTCCATTCTTTGTGTCTCTTGTCCCTTCATTCTCTCCTAGGTGGCTGCGACCCCGTTGACTGTCCTGCTGGACAGGACAAATTGGCGCCCAACGTGGATGTATGCAGACCACCGACAGAGAGAACGCCGTGCCATCATTCATGGAGAGGCCTCTCGTGGTGTCGAAAAGGAACACCGGTTGAGCAGTTTCATGGTTGACCCGCCGGAAGTTGAGCTCGTGGGAAATATTCACGGCGCAAATCTTACGGAGCCAAGGTAAGATGGGACAAGCATTATCATAACATGACCTATTCTTTCAAGGTCTTATAGATTCATTCAAGACACGAGGAATTAGGGTGAAAAAGAAAGACCTCAAAACCTTTTTGGATTTTGTTGGTCTGATTTGTTCCTGGCATCCCCAGGACGGTTCTATTGATGAGAAAACTTGGTGTAGAGTAGGTGATTGTTTTAAAGATTACTATGAGGTTTTTGGATCTGAGAAAATTCCTGTTACTGCTTTTAATTATTGGACTTTGATTTATGATATTTTAAAGATTAAGTCTCAACATCCAGATCTACAGGATCTGGCTTTTGAGGGAGAACGATCTCTTAAAAAGAGTCACTCTCGGCTGTCCACACCTGTCCCCTCACCTTCCCCTGGTTCTCGACCATCTTCTGTCATTATAGATATTGAGGCAGAGTCCAGTGCCAAGCCCCTTGATCAATCTGCCACAGAAACTATACGCTCTCAGATTAATAGTCAGTCATGACAACTCACCCACCTCCACCTTATGCTTCAGAAGCAGCAGCTCCTTCAGCCCCTGCCTCATTACTAGAAGAGGAACCTGTAATAGAATCCCGTAAGAGTGAGGCTTCAGATCTCCCCAAGAAGAGTGTAATATGCTGCCCTGTTATTCACATCCCTGCACGAGGTGGTGGACACCACGCCACGAACATCAACCACTGCAGTTTAAAGTTCTAAAAAATATTAAGCAAGCAGTGAAAGATTATGGCACTCAGACACCTTTTACCTTTGCCCTTATTGAGTCCTTTTCAGGCATGCATCTCCCACTTCTTTACCCAACCCCTTAGCTGAGAGAGGCAAGGTAAGATAAGCCATTTAAGGTTTATTATAAAAAAAGAAAGAAAGAAAGAAAGAAAAAGAAAAAGAAAAGAAAAGAAAAATATGTTCTGTAACTTGACGTAACAAAAGTAATCTGATAAAGAGTGCTCCAAATCCACTGTTAAATTAACTTAAAGCATGAGATGAACCTATGTGTGCTTGTTTTATAAAATATCTCCAGGTTAAAGTATTTAGAAGAAGAGTCTGGAAGTTGCAACAGGTTTGAGAGTTATATGTCTCTGTTTCGACATGTTTGGTGTTTGTGCTTATGTTTGTTTTGTCAATGTTGTTGGTGTTCTATTATTTTTGTCCGGACAAAACTAAATTTTGTTTTAATATTCTTTCTCCAGTTGTGTCTTTGTCTTGAATTGTTAAGTTGTTGTTCTTGTTCTGAATTGGGTGCATGTGTGACTGACAGACGAGATGGGACGGACCATGACTAACCCTTTTTCTCTCTCCTGGTAAATAATTTTAGAGAGGTCTAACAAATTTAACAGGACCTGGCCAGACCGGACTCCCCACCTCCACTGGAAAAAAATTCGGGTGTAATTTTCTTGCTGTTTGGTCTTCAGCTTATAGTGTTGTCCTGGCATTGATTAAGTCTAACATACAGTATTCAACATGTTCAGTTAAATGCTAAAGGTACTTTTGTTTAACTCATTTAGACCTCTAAATTCTTCAGAGTTCTAAACCAAGTCTCATGACTTTGGGGGTTCCAGTAGGATCCCTGGAACTCTCAAAGGCTGAGACAAAATTTAAATAATGTAGTTGTCATTTAAAATAATTTGGATTATAATCTCACAATATTACAAAATTATGCTAAATTTATTGCATCGTATATGCTATTAAAATAGAAGAGCATTTATGTTCATTGGTCAAAATGTTTCCTACTCATGAAATCGATCCAGATTGTAAATTACTTGTGTTCTTACTTACAAAAAAAATATGTGAAATTTTGCCTTGCAGGAGAACAACGAATTCTTTAAAGATGTATAGTAAAATGGGTCGTAATGTGTATATTTTCTGAATGTTTGCCTTTAAAACAATGGAGTTGAAGTCTGATTCTTTGTGAAAAACAGTGTATTAACTTCTTCTTTAAAGTAATTTTCATCTCATTGATAACCAAACCTGTTAACTAACTTCAGTAAATTCCAAGGTAGTCTCTCAAGACAACAGCTAAATTTAAGTTTTTTCAGCTCTCTTGACTTCAATAAAACAGAAGCTTAGGGGAAGCTCCAGGCCCATCAGCCATAAAACAAGGAACGGACATGCTTGGAGTCTGCCTTTTGAAAAATTTGGGACTTTGACTTTGTCCCTGTTGTGGTGATTCTTATCTGCCTTCATTTTAAAAGGGAAAAATTTCCAAATCAGCTAGAAGAAGACTGAAAAAACTTCTCTTTCCCAGTTTTGAGGAGGATTTGTGCTAAAATGTGTTTCCATGAATTATGAGAAATGATTGAAAATTGCTTAAAGCCATTGTATTTAAAGTTGGTATCCTTTTATTAAGAAAATGTCTTAAGAAAAGTTGAGGAATGAATCTTGTAAGCTTTACATATAATTGGCTATAATTTTAAAGATACTATTACAACATTGTGTAAGTCTTTAACATTAATACCTAATACATGCTGATGTTAGAATTGATATCTGTATTCAAAAAAAGTTTTTGAAGTGTGTATACATAGCAATGCTAGTAAATACCTAAAAATAAAAATATCTCCAATTTTGAAAGCTGTTAAGAAATTGAAGCTTTGAAAAAAAAAATTGAAACATTGAACTTTAGGTAGTCTCTGTTTAATGGGTAGCTTTGTCAATTGTCTATCCAGCTTCAGTAAGCTCTATTCTTGTTCCAACCTTTGAGTTTGTTACAGTTCTTAAACAGTTATGAGATGATTTTATGCACTAATTCCCATGTTTAAGGTTATATCTCCCTTTTGGTGACTGACTAAGGAAATATACATTTTGCCTTTCAGTTAGATAATCCCTTGTGTTCTGTATATTGTCTTTGTTAAATTCTCATGATTTAAAAGAACTGTGTTTAAAGGTATTTTCTGGTATGTACTTACTTTAAAATGTTTGGGTGATCATTTATAAGTGATAAAAAAAATTTGTTTTGATGTGTTGCTGTTTGAATCAGTCTGACTAAATGAATGGATATTATAATGAGGAATCTTTGATCAGATACTTTAAGAACTCTTGGCATATTTAATAGGTTTAACTCTTCTGGTTCTGGAATTTCTAAATAGGCCCCTGACAGTCTCAAACTCAGAAGAATGTGTTTCAAAGGTTGTATCTTTCTGCTAATGAAGTTAATTGTGAGACAAATAATTAATTAAATCTAAAAAAAAAAATTAAATTGGGGGTGAGAGGGGATTGCAGAAAAGACATTGGGAAACCTTGCCAGTGGGAAGCCAGGATGGCTAAGTCTAAAAAGTACAAGAGTTTGTAAAATTCTACAGGTGGTATCACAATGCTAAACATAGATATTTTATTTTCTAGGATTCCAGCAAGCCTATTGTATTCATTAAAGCTAAAGTTTAATTGTGAACTATAGTTTTGGTTTATTCAGATTACTAAGAGCAAAATATAACTCTAAACAATTGGTAACTTGAATATACTTAACAGAATTCTCAAGTAGCTGTTACAAAAGCTGTTTTGTTTTATGTGTGTTATCTGATATGCATGTACATGTTTATGAATGAAAATTGCTAAGCTAAATCCTTTTTAAAAATTATGTATAGATGCATAATTAGGCTCTTAGAGAGTCATGTCTGTTACTGTTTTCTTAGGACCTACAAGATCTGTTCAGCTCAATAGTTCTACACGATTTTAAATGGACTTACTGCTAGCGTACAGTTTCAAGATTGGCCATGGGAGCCCAAATCCTCATAAGCTAGATGGAAAATATATGGGTATATGTATGCAAGTGTTTAATGATAACTCAGATGTCAGAGAATGTTAAAATGCTCCAACATGGGAAACAGCTCTTACAGCAGACTCATAGACTGTCAATTTTAAGAAGCACTCAGTGGCCTCAGAATCAGCCCAAAAGGCATTCTGATCTGACAGGAGAGCCAGCAAGAGAGCAAGCATATCAGGTGTGGAATGCCAGGACACTGCTGCTAAGAGTGTCCCTCCGTGAAGGAACTCAGTGGTCCACGCCCCAGTGCAAAGAAGCAACCACCGAGGATGGTTGTGCTTTTCTCTCAATGGAGGAGAGAACTTCCACTTTGTGTGTTGCCAGGTCTGATGGGGTTGTTGTTGATTCAAGAGGCTTCCACAGCCTAAACATTGCGTGTCTGGAGCCTCAGGTGATAACTGACGTCACATATAAGAGTGCTAATTTGTTAAATCCACTAGAGTCACTGTGTACACTGACTTCCCATGCAGGACCATATATTTAGAGTTATAGTAAAAGTAATAGTACATCTTGCTGTATTTTAGTATAAAGATTTATCATCTCAGTTTTGGTTAGGTCTGAATATTTAACTCTTTTGCTCTAATAAGTCAGCTTGCATTTACCTGTCCTGTGATGGTCTTATATCCTGATGCTGTATGCTAATCCTTGCATTGTTATTGTGCCTTCTGATCGATCTAGGTTAGCAATTTTATGCAACTCAAAAAAAGTTTCATGTGTTCCATTGAGCTCATTGAATATGTTCCAAAATTTGAGATTTAAAGGAGTTAATTTAGACAGAGGTAAATCTAGTCCATAGTCTTAAATTAAAGTTTACTCTAACAAAGACTGAAACCTAACAATTCTTTTACATCTAAGTTCTGAAACTCAAGTGTTCAAACTGCTAACCCAACTCACAACCTGATAGTCTGGGAAAGTTAACTATGTTATGTCTTGTTATTTAGACTTCAAGAAAGAGAAACCTTTCAAGTGCCAGAATGTACATCGAACACCTAATGACTTCTGCCTTCTATCAGGAACCACTAGATGGATCCCCTACAGCTGCTGTTACCCAACGGCGCCCCCCCCCCCAGCAGGAAGTAGTTAAGAACAGATGACGGCATCCCTTTTCCCTAAAAGCAGCTGGGGTCCATTTCTCTGTTTGGAAATGTAGGAGCTAGATGGGATAATGGGCAGTTAGGGCCTCCGGTTCCTGGTAAAACTGTCTTATGTACATGTAACAATGTTAGTGTTATGAGATTCTTGAATGTTAGTAGTTTCAACAATACTTGTACATTGTTAAGTATGTCTTTTTGAATTTCAACAGTCAGCTACTCCCCAATATACCATCATATATGTGTCACTCCAGTAAAAGTCCACAATGTTTTGGCCAGAGTGATAAAAATCAATCAATACCTCCAGGGACAATGTTCTAGTGCCTTCCTAAATTTCACCAGTCAGTTAGCCACCAGTATAATTAAAGTAAATGAGACCCAAGTTCCACCCATGTCAGGAGAAGTTATTCTAAATGGCATTAAACTGGCAGCCTGCATATTCAAGGCATGGAGCAGGATGATGGCCTTAGAAACCTTAAAGGTTGCTGTGCTAGTAGTCGCCATGCTCTTCCTGTACTGCATGTGCAAACAGCAGGCCTGGGAGCAAGTTGTCATTGGACAAGTCATGATGGCACTGGCTGTGGAAAATCCTAGCGCTCAAGTTTGGCTGAGCATGATGTGTTAATAGGTGATCAGAGACGGATAAGATCTGACGGGACTCTCCAAGTGATAACCCCCCACATCATGCCATGCGGCTCCAGTCTTCAAAGAGGCTTGTCTAATATAATAGGGCACAGCCTTTGCCAGATAAGTGTTTAGCCAATGACGGGCACCTTTCTGATACCCCATCAACCTAAGACAGGGAGCCCTGGATGACTGGCAGGGCTGCCCAGAGACGGGTAAGAGCTGAGGGTCCCTCAGAATGAACCTAAGACAGGCAGCGCTTATCTTGCTTCACAAACCTTTCTCTTTTTGCCACTTTCATTGATATATAGTAAAAAGGGGGAGATGTCAGGAGCCGTGCACTATAGCCACACTGAAGCCATTTTGAATATAGACCCATGGGATAGTGGAAACCCCCGCTTGGCTAGATGCTTGGGAAAGAAGTTATGAAACTAATCACACGCTTAGCTTCAATTGTCCTAGCAACTGTTTCAGAATGTGATTGATGCTGTACTTACCGACATCTTGTTACTGATTACCTATGCTATTGTTGATATGCTGGTTACTATTGTTGATATGGTGGCTGCTCAAGAACAATCGGTCTTGAGACCATGGCTTGTGTCCCAGTTTCTCTTTCCCTGAGCCTTAGTTACTGAATAATATAAAAACCCTCAGTTGAAATCAATAAACTGACAGCTTGATCAGACCTACTGTCTTGCTGTCCATTCTTTGTGTCTCTTGTCCCTTCATTCTCTCCTAGGTGGCTGCGACCCCGTTGACTGTCCTGCTGGACGGGACACAGAACACAGTGTGGTGGTGAATGGCCACTGCCCGAAGCGGCAACACAGCTCTGCCAGGGCCAAAACAACTGCACCTGGCTCATCAACTTCACATACCATCAGCTCTCCTGGCAGCTATCTAGCAAACCCTGTTTGTTTACTCCTGGTCCAGTGCCCATTGATACCAAAGGGACGAAATCAAGCAAGTGGAGCACCCATGCACAACTAACAAGTAGCTCCTCACTCATGGCGCTCAAAACTCCATTGCCTAAGACAAGTTCAGCACACAAGCCATTTCCCATTGCCATAGAAACCAAGTGCTCTGGCAACACATAGAATTGTAAGTGGATATGATACCTACTGAAGGTAGTGTGGTGGTGAATTGCCAAGGCCCGAAGCAGCAACACAGCTCTTTCAGTGTCAAAACAACTCCATCTGGCTCATGAACTTCACATACCATCAGCTGTAATGGCAGCTATCTAGGAAACCCTCTTTGCTCACTTGCAGTCGAAATGCCCATGGAGAGCAGTGTGATGGAAACAAGCAGCTTAAGCACCAAAACCAAACTAACACGGAGCTCCTCACTCAAGGCGCTCAAAACTACACAGCCAAAGACAAGTTCAGAGCCAAAGCCATTTCCCATTGCCATGAAAACCAAGTGCTCTGGCAGCACATGTGATTAAGAGGATATGACACTTAGGGAAGGTAGTGTGGTGGTGAATTTGAACAGTCCGAAGCAGCAGCACAGCTCTTCCAGTGCCGAAACAACTCCACTTGGCTCATGAACTTCACATACCATCAGCTGTCCTGGCTGGTATCTAGTAACTCTGGTCACTTGCGATCCAATGCCCATTGAGCCAAGTGGGATGGAAACTACCAGCTTGATCACCCACTCAAAACTAATATGGAGCTCCTCACTAAGGGCACTCAAGACTTCACAGCCAAAGACAAGTTCAGCGCCCAAAGCCATTTCCCGCTGCCATGGAAACCTAGTGCTCTGGCAGCACATATGTGGAACACTGAATGTGACACAAAAGGAATGTAGGTTCTCTGATGAATGACAACTGCCTGAAGCAGCAGCAAAGATCTTCCAGTGCCATAACAACTCACCTGGCTCATGAACTTCATAAAACCATCAGCTGTCCTGGCAGCTATCTTTTAAACCCTCTTTGGTCATTGTGGTACAATGCCCATTGAACCCAGTGTGATAGAAAAAAGCAGCTTCATCACCCACACACAACTAACATGGAGCTCTTCAATCAACGCACTCAAAACTCTAGAATAAAGACAAGTTCAGTGACCAAGCCATTTCCCATTGCAATGGAAACCAGGTGCTCTGGCAGCATACATGTCTTTAAGCGGATATGACACGTATGTAAGGTAGTTTGTTGGTGAATGGCCACTGCCCGAAGCAGTAGCACAGCTCTTCCAGTGCCAAAGCAACTTCACCTGTCTCATGAACTTCACATACCATCAGCTGTCCTGGCAGCTATCTAGGAAACCCTGTTTGGTCACATCCTATCAAATGGCTGTTGGGCCCTGTATGAAGGAATCAACCAGGTTGAGCACCCAAACAAAACTAACATGAAGCTCCTCACTCAAGGCGCTCAAAACTTCACAGCCAAAGAAAAGTTCATCACCCAAACCATTTCCCGTTTGCATGGAAACAAAGTGCTCTGGCAGCACATATGTGCGTAAGTGGATATGACGCCTATGGAAGTTAGTGTGGTGGTGAATGGCCACTGCCCGAAGCAGCAGTATAGCTCTTCCAGTGCCAAAACAGCTCCAATTGGCTCATGAACTTCACATACCATCAGCTGTCCTGGCAGCTATCTTTGAAACCCTGTTTGATCACTTGCGGTCCAATGCCCATGGAGCCCAGTGTGATAGAAAAAAAGCAGCTGGATCACCCACAAAAATTCACATGGAGCTCCTCACTAAGGGCTCTTAAAACTTCACAGCCAAAAACAAGATCAGTGCCCAAAACCATTTCCCGATGACATGGAAACCAAGTGCTCTGCAGCGCATAGTGGACCATTGAATGTGACACCAAGGGAATGTAGGTTCTCTGATGAATGACAACTGTCCGAAGCAGCAGCACAGTCCTTCCAGTGCCAAAACAACTCCACCTGGCTCATGAACTTCACATGCCATCAGATGTCCTGGCAGCTATCTAGGAAACGCTGTTTCGTCACTTCCGGTCAAATGCCCATGGAGATCATTGGGATGGAATCAAGCTTGTTGAGCACCCACACAAAACTAACATGGAGCTCATCATTTAGGGCGCTCAAAACTCCACAGCCAAAGACACGTTCAGCGTCCAAGCCATTTCCCGTTGTCATGGAAACCAAGTGCTCTGGCAGCACATATGTGTGTAAGTGGATGTGGCACCAAGTTAAAATAGGTTCTCTGTAGAATGACAGCTGCCCGAAGCAGCAGCACAGCTCTTCCAGTGTCAAAACAAGTCCACCTGGCTCATCAACTCACACACCATCAGCTGTCCTGGCAGCCATTTAAGAAACCCTGTTTGTTCACTTCCGGTCCAAATGCCCTTGGAGCAAAGTGTGATTTAAACAAGCAGGATGATCATACACACAAAACTAACATGGAGCTCGGTACTCAAGGCGCTCAAAACTCCACAGCCAAAGACAAGTTCAGCGCCCAAGCCATTTCCCATTCCCATGGAAACCAAGTGCTCTGGCAGCACATACATCTGTAAGTGGATATGACACCTAAGAAAGATAGTGTGGTGGTGAATGGCCACTGCCTGAAGAGGCAGCACAGCTCTTCCAGTGCAAAAACAACTCCGCCTGTCTCATCAACTTCACATACCATCAGCTGTCCTGGCAGCTATCTAGGAAAACCTGATTGATCATTTGCGATGCAATGCCCATTGAGCCAACTGTGATGGAATCAAGCAGCTCTAACACCCACACAAAACTAACATGGAGCTGCTCACTCAAGGAGCTCAAAACTCCACAGCCAAAGACAAGTTCAGCGCCAAAGCCATTTCCAGTTGCCATGGAAACCAAGTGCTCTGGCAGCACATAAGTGTGAAAGTGGATAAGGCAACTAAGGCAGGTAGTGTCGTGGTGAACTGCCTCTGCCCGAAGCAGCAGCACAGTTCTTCCAGTGCCAAAACACCTCCACCTGGCTCATGAACTTCACATACCATCAGCTGTCCTTGCAGCTATATAGGAAACCCTGTTTGTTCACTTGTGTTCAAATGCCCATGGAGCCCAATGGGATGGAATCAAGCAGGTTGAGCACTCAAAACAAGACTAACATGTAGCAATTCACACAAGGTGCTCAAAACTCCATTGCCAAAGACAAGTTCAGCGCCCAAGCCATTTCCCGTTGCCATGGAAACCAAGTGCTCTGGCAGAACATATGTGGAACAGTGGATGTGACAAATAGAGAACACAGTGTGCTGGTTGATGGCCACTGTCCTAAGCAGCAGCAAAGCTTGTCCAGTGCCAAAAAAACTCCACCTGGCTCATCAACTTCACAGACCAACAGCTGTCATGGCAGCTATCTAGGAAACCCTGTTTGGTCACTTGAGCTCAAATGCCCATGGAGACCACTGGGATGGAATCACAGACTCACAACTAACATGTAGCTCCTCACTTAAGGCGCTCAGAACTCCACAGTCAAAGACACGGTCAGCGCCCAAGCCATTTCTGTGCCATGGAAACCAAATGCTCTGGCAGCATATGTCTGAAACTGGATATAACACCTAAGGAAGGTAGTGTGGTGGTGAATGGCAACTGCCCGAAGCAGTAGCACTGCTCTTCCAGTGCCAAAACAACTCCACCTGGCTCATGAACTTCAAATACCATCAGCTGTCCTAGCAGGTATCTAGGAAAACCTGATTGGTCACTTGGGCACCAATGCCCTTGGAGCCCAGTGTGATTTAAACAACCAGGATGATCACACACACACAAACAAATAACATGCAGCTCCTCACTCAAGGGGCTCAAAACTCCACAGTCAAAGACAAGTTCAGCTCCCAAGCCAATACCCGTTGCCATGGAAACCAATCGCACTTGCAGCACATATGTTTTTAAGATTATATGACACCTAAGGAAGGTAGTGTGGTGGTGAATGGCCACTATTGAAACAGCAGCACAGCTCTTCCAGAGCCAAAACAACTCCACCTGCTCATGAACTTCACATACCATCAGCTGTAATGGCAGCTATCTAGGAAACGCTGTTTCGTCACTTCCGGTCAAATGCCCATGGAGATCATTGGGATGGAATCAAGCTTGTTGAGCACCCACACAAAACTAACATGGAGCTCATCACTTAGGGCGCTCAAAACTCCACAGCCAAAGACACTTTCAGCGTCCAAGCCATTTCCCGTTGTCATGGAAACCAAGTGCTTGGCAGCACATAAGTGTGAAAGTGGATATGACACCTAAGGAAGGTAGTGTGGTGGTGAATGGCAACTGCCTGAAGCAGCAGCACAGCTCTTCCAGTGCCAAAACTACTCCACCTGCCTCATGAACTTCACATACCATCAGCTGTCCTGGCAACTATCTAGCAAACCCTGTTTGTTCACTTTCGTTCCAAATGCCCATTGGGCCATTGTGATTTAAAGAAGCAGGATGATCACACACACACAGCTAACATGGAGCTGCTCACTCAAGGCGCTTAAAATTCCACATAGAAAGAGAAGTTCAGCGCCCAAGCCATTTCCCGGTGCCATGGAAACCAAGTGCTCTGGCAGCACATATGTTGGACATTGGATATGACACATAGAAATCACAGTGTGTTGGTGAATGGCCACTACCCGAGCAGCAACAGCTCTTCCAGTGCCAAAACAAGTCCACCTGGCTCATCAACTTCACATACCATCAGCTGTCCTGGCAGCTATCTAGGAAAACCTGTTTGGTCACTTGCGCTCCAAATGCCATTGGAACCCAGTGTGATGGAATAAAGCATATTGAGCACCCAAACAAAACTATCATATAACTCCTAACTCAAGGCGCTCAAAGCTCCACAGCCAAAGACAAGTTCAGTGCCTAAGCCATTTCCCATTGCCATGGAAACCAAGTGCTTTGGCAGCACATATGTGCGAAAGTGGATATGACACCTAAGAAATTAGTGTGGTGGTGAATTTCAACCGTCGGAAACAGCAGCACAGGTCTTCCAGTGCCAAAACAACTCTATCTGGCTCATCAACTTCACATATCATCAGCTGTTCTAGCAGCTATCTAGGAAACCCTGTTTGGTCACTTCCGGTCAATAGCCACTAGGGCCCAGTGTGATGGAATTAAGCAGCTTGAGCACCCACACAAAACTAACATGGAGCTCCTCACTCAAGGCACTCAAACCTACACAGCCAAAGACAAGTTCAGCGCCCAAGCCATTTCCCGCTGTCATGGAAACCACGTGCTCTGGCAGCACATATGTGTGAAAGTGAATATGAAACCTAAGGAAGGTATTGTCGTGGTGAACTGCTTCTTCCCGAAGCAGCAGCACAGTTCTTTCAGTGCCAAAACACCTCCACCTGGCTCATCAACTTCACATACCATCAGCTGTCCTGACAGCTATCTAGGAAACCCTGTTTATTCACTTCCGGTAAAATTCCCATTGAGCCCATTGTGATGGAATCAAGCATATTGAGCACCCAAATAAAACTAACATGTAGCTCTTCACACAAGGCACTCAAAACTCCATTGCCATACACAAGTTCAGCGCCCAAGCCATTTCCCGTTGCCATGGAAACCTAGTGTTCTGGCAGGACATATGTGGAACAGAGGATGTGACAAACAGAGAACACAGTGTGCTGGTTAATGGCCACTGTCCAAAGCAGCAGCACAGCACTTCCAGTACCAAAACATCTCCACCTGTCTCATGAACTTCATATACCATCAGCTGTCATGGCAGCTATCCAGGAAACCCTGGTTGGGCACTTGCGGTCCAAATACCCATGGAGCCAAGTGTGATGGAATAAAGCATATTGAGCACCCAAACAATACTATCGTATAGCTACTCATCAAGGTGCTCATAACTCCGCAGCCAAAGACACGTTCAGCGCCCAAGCCATTTCCTGTTGTCCTAGAAACCAATTTCTCTGGCAGCACGTATGTGTGTAAGTGGATATGACACTAAGAGAAGGTAGTGTGGTCGTGAATGGCAACTGCCTAGAGCAGCAGCACAGCTCTTCCAGTGCCAAAACAACTCCACCTGGCTCATCAACTTCACATACCTTCAGCTGTCATGGCAGCTATCTAGGAAACCCTGTTTGGTCACTTACGATTCAAATGCTCATGGAGACCAGTGGGATGAAATCAAGCAGCTTGAGCACCCACACAAAACTAACATGTAGCTCCTCACTCAAGGCGATGAAATCTCCACAGCCAAAGACAAGTTCAGCACAAGCCATTTCCCGTTGCCATGGAAACCAAGTGCTCTGGCAGCACAAACCTCTGTAAGTTGGTATGACACCAAGGGAATGTAGTGTGGTGGTGAATGGCCACTGTCCGAAGCAGCAGCACAGCTCTTCCAGTGCCAAAACACCTCCACCTGGCTCATCAACTTCACATACCATCAGCTCTCCTGGTAGCTATCTAGGAAACCCTGTTTGCTCCCTTGACGTCCAAATGCCCATTTAGCCAAGTATGATAGAAACAAGCAGCTTGAGCTCCAACACACAACTAAAAATGGAACTCCTCACTAAAGGCACGCAGAACTCCACAGCCAAACACAATTTCAGTGTCTAAAGCCATTCCCGATTGCCATGGACACCAGTGATCTGGCAGCACATATTTCTGAAAGAAGATATGACACCTAAGCAAGTTAGTGTGGTGGTGAAATTTAACTGTCCGAAGCAGCAGCACAGCTCTTCCAGTGCCAATACAAGTCCACCTGGCTCATCAACTTCACATACCATCAGATGTCCTGGCAGCTATCTAGGAAACCCTGTTTGGTCACTTCTGGTCCAATGCGCATGGAGACCAGCGGGATGGAATCACACACACACAACTAACATGTAGCTCCTCACTCAAGGCGCTCAGAACTCCACAGTCAAAGACACGGACAGCGCCCAATCCATTTCCATGTCATGGAAACCAAATGCTCTGGCAGCACATATGTCTGAAACTGGATATAACACCTAAGGAAGGTAGTGTGGTGGTGAATGGCAACTGCCCGAAGCAGTAGCACAGCTCTTCCAGTGCCAAAACAACTCTACCTAGCTCATCAACTTCACATACCATCAGCTGTCCTGGCAGTGATCTAGGAAACCCTAATTGGTCTCTTGCACTCCAAATGCCCTTGGAGCCCAGTGTGATTTAAACAAGCAGGATGATCACACACACACAAATAACATGGAGCTCCTCACTCAAGGGGCTCAAAACTCCACAGCCAAAGACATGTTCATCGCACAAGCCATTTCCCATTGCCATGGAAACCAAGTGCTCTGGCAACACATATGTTTTTAAGAGGATATGACACCTAAGGAAGGTAGTGTGGTGTGAATGGCCACTGCTTGAAACAGCAGCACAGCTCTTCTAGAGCCAAAACACATCCACCTGGCTCATCAACTTCACATACCATCAGCTGTCCTGGCAGCTATCTAGGAAACCCTGTTTCGTCACTTCCGGTCAAAGGCCCATGGAGAGCAGTGGAATGGAATCAAGCATGTTGAGCACCCACACACAACTAACATGGAGCTCCTCACTTGAGGCTCTCAAAACTCCATCACCAAAGACACGTTCAGCGCCAAAGCCATTTCCCATTGCCAAAGAAACCAAGTGCTCTGTCAGCACATATGTGTGAAAGTGGATATGACACCTAAGGAAGGTAGTGTGGTGTGAATGGCCACTGCCTGAAGCAGCAGCACAGCTCTTCCAGTGCCAAAACAACTCCACCTGGCGCATGAACTGCACATACCATCAGCTGTCCTGGCAGCTATCTAGGAAACCCTGATTGGTCACTTTCGCTCCTATGTGCATTGAGCCAACTGTGGTAGAATAAAGCATATTGGACACCCAAACAAAACTATCGTATAGCTCCTCATTCCAGATTTTCCAGTCCAGAAAAAGTTTAACTTCGTCAGTCAAATCACATACCATCGGCTGTCCTTACTGGTCTATCAGAGACCCTGATTGAACAATTCCTCTTCAATGCCGATTGATCCCCGTATGATGGAATCAATCATGTTCAGCATACGCACAGAAAAAAGATGGAGATCCCCACTCAAAACGTTGAAAATTCCAGACCCAGAGAGGATTTCAGCATCAAAGCCATTTTTAGCTGTCATGGCAACCAAAAGCTCTGGCAGTACATATGTCTGAAAGTGGATGTTACATGTAGGGAACTCAGTGTATTGGTGAATTGCAACCGCAAGAAACAGCAACACAGGCCTTCCAGTGCCAAACATCTCCACCTGGCTCATTCACTTCACATACCTTCAGCCATCATGGCTGATCTCCCAGAAACCCTGTTTGGTCACTTCCTGGTCCAATGCCCGTTGATCCCAGTGGGAAGGAATCAAGCAGGTTGAGGACCCACACAAAACTAATATGGAGATCCTCACTCAAGGCACTCAAAATTACATCGCCAAAAACAAGTTCAGCGCACAAGCCATTTCTCGTTGCCATGGAAGCCAAGTGCTCTGGCCGCACATACGTCTCTAAGCGCATATGACACCAAAGGAAGGTAGTTTGGTAGTGAATGGCCACTGCCCAATTCAGCAGCACAGCTCTTCCAGTGCCAAAACAACTCCACCTGCATCATGAAATTTACATACCATCAGCTGTCCTGGAAGCTATCTTGGAAACCCTGTTTCGTCAATTCCGCTCCAATGACCATGGAACCCAGTGGGATGGAATAAAGCATATTGAGCTCCCAAACAAATCTAACATGCTGCTGCTCATTCAAGGTGCTCAAAACTCCACAGCAAAGACAAGTTCATCGCCCAGGCCATTTCTGTTGCATTGGAAAAAAAGTGCTCTGCCAGCACATATGTATGAAATATGATATGACACCTAAGGAACACAATGTGGTCTTGAAAGGCCACGGCCCGCAGCTACAGCACAGCTCTTAAAGTGGCAAAACAACTACACCTGGATCTTGAACTTCACATACCATCAGCTGTCCTGGCAGCTATCTAGGAAACCCTTTTTCATCACTTCAAGTCCAAATGCCCATGGAGCCCAGTGTGATTTAATAAAGCAGGATGATCACCCACACACAACTAACATGGAGCTCCTCATTCAAGGGACTCAAAACTCCACAGCCAAAGACAAGTTCAGCGCCTAGGCCAATTTCGGTTGCCATACAAACCAACTGCTCTGGCAGCACATATGTGGATAACTGGATGTGACACCAAGGGAATGCAGATTCTCTGATGTATGACCTCTGCCGGAAGCAGCAACACAGCTCTTCTAGTGCCAAAACAACTCCACCTGGCTCATATAATACACATACAATTAGCTGTCTTGGCAGCTATCTAGGAAACCTTGTTTGGTCACTTCCGCTCCAATGTGCATTGAGCCCAGTGATATGGAATCAAGCATGTTGAGCACCCACACACAACGAACATGGAGCTCCTCACTCGAGATGATCAAAACTCCACAGTCAAAGACAAGTTCAGCGCCCAAGCAATTTCCCATTGCCATGGAAACCAAGTGCTCTGGCAGCACATATGTCTGAAAGAGGATATAAAAACTAGGGAAGGTAGTGTGGTGGTGAATGGCAACTGCCTGAAGAAGCAGCACAGCTCTTCCAGTGCCAAAACAACTCCACCTGGCTCATCAACTTCACATAAATTTAGCTGTCCTGGCAGTTATCCAGGAAACCTTGCTTGGTACTTGCTGTAAAATGCCCATGGAGCCCAGTGTGATTAAATCAAGCAGGATGATCACAAACACACAAGTAACATGGAGATTCTCACTCCAGGCGTTCAAATCTCCACAGCCAAACACAAGTTCAGCGCTCAAGCCATTTCCCGTTGCATGGCAACCAAGTGCTCTGGCAGCACATGTGTCTGAAACTGGATATGACACCTAAGGACGGTAGTGTGGTGGTGAGATTCAACTGTCCGAAGCAGCAGCACAGCTCTTCCAGTGGCAGAAGTACACCACCTGGCTCATGAACTTCACATACCATGAGCTGTCTTGGCAGCTACCTAGGAAACCCTATGTGGTCACTTCCACTCCAATGCCCATCGGGCCCAGTTTGATGGAATCAAGCACATTGAGCAACCACACAAGACTAATATGGATCTCGTCAATCAAGGCGCTCAAAACTCCACAGCCAAAGACAAGTTCAGCTCCAAAGCCATTTCCCGTTGCCATGGAAACCAAGTGCTCTGGCAGCACATACATCTGTAAGTGGAAATGAAACCTATAGAAGATAGTGTGGTGGTGAATGGCAACTGCCCGAAGTAGCAACACAGCTCCTCCAGTGGCAAAACAACTCCACCTGGCTCATGAACTTCACATACCATCAGCTGTCCTGGCAGCTATCTAGGAAACCCTGTTGCTCACTTCCGGTCAAATGCCCATTGAGCCCAGCGTGATGGAATCAAGCATATTGAGCACCCAAACTAAACTAACATGGACCTCCTGACTCAAGGAACTCAAAACTCCATAGCCAAAGAGAAGTTCAACGCCCTAGCCTTTTCTGAGTCCATGGAAACAAAGTGTTCTTGCAGCACATACATCTGTAATTGCATATGACACTTAGGGAAAGAAGTGTGGTGGTGAATGGCCACTGACCAATGGAACAGCACAGCCCCTCTAGTGGCAAAACAACACCACCTGGCTCATCAACTTCACATACCATAAGCTGTCTTCACAGCTATCTAGGAAACCATGTTTGATGAGTTCCACTCCAATGCCCAGAGCCCAGTGTGATGGAACCAAGCAGCTTGGTCACCCAAAGAAAACTAACATCTTGATCCTCATTGAAGGTGCTCAAAACTCCACAGGCAAAGACAAGTTCAGCGCCAGAGCAATTTCCCGTTGCCATGTAAACCAAGTGCTCCTGCAGCACATATGTAAGAATCTGAACATGAAACCTAAGGAAGGTAGTGTGGTGGTGAATTTCAACTGTCCGAGCAGCAGCACAGCTCTTCCAGTGCCAAAACAACTCCACCTGGCTCATGAACTTCACATACCATCAGCTGTCATGACAGCTCTCTAGGAAACCCTGTTTGTTCATTTGCGGTCAAATGCCCATTGAGCCCAGTGTGATGGATCAACCAGGTTGAGCACCCACACAAATCTAACACGGAGCTGCTCACTCAAGGCGCTCAAACTCCATTGCCAAAGACAACTTCATCACCAAAGCCATTTCCCGTTGCCATGGAAACCAAGTGCTCTGGCAGCACATATGTGGAATAGTGGATATGACACCTATGGATGGTAGTGCGGTGGTGAATGGACACTACCCGAAGCAGTAGCACAGCTCTGCAGTGCCAAAACAACTCCACCTGGCTCATCAACTTCACATACCATCAGCTGTCCTGGCAGCTATCTAGGAAACCCTGTTTGATCACTTGCGGTCAAATGCCCATGTAGCCCAGTGAGATGGAATCAAGCAGGTTGAGCACATACACACAACTGACATGGAGACCCTCAAACAAGGCGCTCAACTCCACAGCCAAAGACAAGTTTAGAGCCAGAGGCATTTCCCATTGCCAGGGAAACCAAGTGCTCTGGCAGCACATACGTGTGTAACTGGATATGACACCTTTGGAAGTTAGTGTGGTGGTGAATGGCCACTGGCCGAAGCAGCAGCCCAGCTCTTCCAGTGCCAAAACAACTCCACCTGGCTCATGAACTTCACATACCATCAGCTGGCCTGGTAGCTATCTAAGAAACTCTGTTCGGTCATTTCCGCTCCAATGTCCATGGAGCCTAGTGTGACGGAATCAAGCATATTGAGCACCCAAACAAAACTAACATATTGTTCCAGACTCAAGGAGCTCAAAACTCCACAGCCAAAGAGAAGATCAGTGCCCAAGCCATATCCCGCTGGCATGGAAACCAAGTGCTCTGGCAGCACATCAGCACATATATTTAACAGTCGATGTTACACATAGAGAATATATATTGCTGGTTAGTGGTAACTGCCCGAAGCAGCAACACAGCTCTTCCAGTGCCTAAACAACTCCATCTGGCTCATGAACTTCACATACCATCAGCTGTCCTGGCAGCTATCCAGGAAACCCTGTTTGGTCATTTCCGCTCTAATGCCCGTTGCACCATATGTGATGCAATCAAACATGTTGAGCAGCTAAACAAAACTAACGTGTAGCTCCTCACTCAAGGAGCACAAAACTCCACAGCCAAAGACAAGTTCAGCGCCAAGGCATTTCCCGTTGCCATATAAACCAAGTGTTCTGGCAGCACATACGTCTGTAATTGGATATGACACCTAGGGAAGATAGTGTGGTGCTGAATGGCCGCTGCCTGAAGCAGCAACACAGCTCTTCCAGTGCCAAAACAACTCCACCTGGATCATGAACTTCACATAACATCAGCTTTCCTGGCAGCTGTCTTGGAAACCCTGTTTGGTGACTTGTGTTCCAAATGCCCATTGGGCTTAGTGTGAAGGATTCAAGCAGTTTGAGCACCCTCACAAAACTAACATGGAGCTACTCACTCAAGGCGCTCAAAACTGCATTACCAAAGACAAGTTCAGCGCCCAAGCAAATTCCTGTTACCATAAAAACCAAGTGCTCTGGCAGCACATATGTGTAAAGTGTATATGTCACCTAAGGAAGGTAGTTGGTGGTGAATTTCAACTATCCGAAGCAGCAGCACAACTCTGCCGGTGCCAAAACAACTCCACCTGGCTCATCAACTTCACATACCATCAGCTGTCCTGGCAGCTATCTAGGAAACCCTGTTTGGTCACTTCCAGTCCAAATGCCCGTTGGGCCAACTGTGATGGAAAAAAGAAGCTTGAGCACCCACACAAAACTAACATGGAGTTCCTCACTCAAGGCGCTCAAATTCCATCACCAAAGACAAGTTCAGTGCCCAAGCCATTTCCCGTTGTAATGGAAACCAAGTGCTCTGGCAGCACATCAGCACATATATTTAACAGTCGATGTTACACATAGAGAATATATATTGCTGGTTAGTGGTAACTGCCCGAAGCAGCAACACAGCTCTTCCAGTGCCTAAACAACTCCATCTGGCTCATGAACTTCACATACCATCAGCTGTCCTGGCAGCTATCCAGGAAACCCTGTTTGTTCATTTCCGCTCCAATGTCCGTTGCACCAAATGTGATGCAATCAAACATGTTGAGCACCTAAACAAAACTAACGTGTGGCTCCTCACTCAAGGAGCACAAAACTCCACAGCCAAAGACAAATTCAGCGCCAAGGCATTTCCCGTTGCCATATAAACCAAGTGTTCTGGCAGCACATACGTCTGTAATTGGATATGACACCTAAGGAAGGTAGTGTGGTGCTGAATGGCCGCTCCTTGAAGCAGCAACACAGCTCTTCCAGTGCCAAAACAACTCCACCTGGATCATGAACTTCACATAACATCAGCTTTCCTGGCAGCTGTCTTGGAAACCCTGTTTGGTGACTTGTGTTCCAAATGCCTATTGGGCTTAGTGTGAAAGATTCAAGCAGCTTGAGCACCCTCACAAAACTAACATGGAGCTGCTCACTCAAGGCGCTCAAAACTGCATTACCAAAGATAAGTTCAGCGCCCAAGCAAATTCCTGTTACCATAAAAACCAAGTGCCCTAGAAGCACATATATGTAAAGTGAATATGTCACCTAAGGAAGGTAGTTTGGTGGTGAATTTCAACTATCCGAAGCAGCAGCACAGCTCTGCCAGTGCCAAAACAACTCCACCTGGCTCATGAACTTCACATACCATCAGCTGTCCTGGCAGCTATCTAGGAAACCCTGTTTGGTCACTTGCGGTCCAAATGCCCGTGGGGCCAACTGTGATGGAAAAAAGCAGCTTGAGCACCCACACAAAACTAACATGTAGCTCCTCACTCAAGGCGCTCAAAACTCCATCACCAAAGACAAGTTCATCGCCAAAGTCTTTTCCCGTTGCCATGGAAACCAAGTGCTCTGGCAGCACATATGTCTGAAACTGGATATGACACCCAATGCAGGTAGTTTGTAGGTTAATGTCAACTGCCCGAAGCAGTAGCACAACACTTATAGTGCGCAAACAACTCCACCTGGCTCATATAATTCATATACCATCAGCTGTCCCGGCAGCTATCTAGGAAACACTGTTTGGTCACTTGAGGTCTAATGCGCGTTGGGCCCAGTGTGATGGAATCAAGCAGCTTGAGCACCCACACAAAACTAACATGGAGCTGTTCACTCAAGTCGTTCAAAAAACTATTACCAAAGACAAGTTCAGTGCACAAGCATTTCCGGGGGCCAAGGAAACAAAGTGTTCTGGCTGCACATACGTCTCTAAGTGCATATGACACCTATGGATGGAGGTGTAGTGGTGAAAGGCCACTGCTCAAAGCAGCAACACAGCTCTTCCAGTGCCAAAACAACTCCACCTGGCTCATGAACTTCACATACAATCAGCTGTCCTGGCAGCTATCTAGGAAACCCTGTTTGGTCACTTCAGGTCAAATGACCATGGAGCCAAGCGTGATGGAATCAAGCATATTGAGCACCCAAACTAAACTAACATGGAGCCGCTCACTCAAGGCGCTCAAAACTCCACAGACAAAAAGAAGTTCAACGCACAAGCATTTTCCTGAATGCATGGAAACAAAGTGCTCTTGCAGCACATACATCTGTAATTGCATTTGACACTTAGGGAAAGCAGTGTGGTGGTGAATGGAAACTGACCGATGGAGCAGCACATCCCCTCTAGTACCAAAACAACTCCACCTGGCTCATCAACTTCACATACCATCAGCTCTCTTCGCAGCTATCTAGGAAACCCTGTTTGATGAGTTCCGCTCCAATGCCCCTTGAGCTCAGTGTGATGGAACCAAGCAGCTTGATCATGCAAAGAAAACTAACATCTTGATCCTCACTCAAGGAGCTCAAAACGCCACAGCCAAAGACAAGTTTAACGCCCGAGCGATTTCCCGTTGCATGGAAACCAAGTGCTCTAGCAGCACGTATGTATGAATCTGAACATGACGCCTAAGGAAGGTAGTGTGGTGGTGAATTTCAACTGTCCGAAGCAGCAGCCCAGCTCTGCCAGTGCCAAAACAACTCCACCTGGCTCATGAAATTCACATACCATCAGCTGTCAAGGCAGCTATCTAGGAAACCCTGATTGGTCACTTGCGGTCAAATGCTGTTGAACTAGTGTGATGGAATCAAGCATATTGAGCAACCAAACTAAACTAACACATTGCTCCTGACTCAAGGAGCTAAAAACTCCACAGCCAAAGAAAAGTTCAGTGCCCAGGCCATTTCCCGTTGCCATGGAAAGCAAGTGCTCTGCCAACATGTATGTTTAACAGTGGATGTGACACATAGAGAAAATATATTGGTGGTTAATGGTAACCGTCCGAAGCAGCAACACAGCTCTTCCAGTGCCAAAACAACTCCATCTGGCTCATGAACTTCACATATCATCAGCTGTCCTGGTAGCTATCTAGGAAACCATGTTTGGTCATTTCCGCTCCAAATGCCCATTAGGCCAAATGTGATGGAATCAAGCATGTTGAGCACCTAAACAAAACTATCATGGAGCTGCTCACTCAAGGCGCTCAAAACTGCATTGCAAAAGACAAGTTCAGCGCCAAAGCCATTTCCCATTGCCATGGAAACAAAGTGCTCTGGAAGCACATATGTGTGTAAGTGGATATGACACATAGGGAAGGTAGTGTGGTGGTGAATGGCCACTGCCTGAACCAGCAACACAGCTCTTCCAGTGCCAAAACAACTCCACATGGATCATGTTCTTCACATACCATCAGCTGTCCTGGCAGCTATCTAGGAAACCCTGTTTGGTCACTTCTGGTCCAATGCATGTTTGGCCTAGTGTGATGGAATCAAGCAGCTTGAGCACTCACACACAACTAACATGGAGCTGCTCACTCAAGGCGCTCAAAACTGCATTGCGAAAGACAAGTTCAGCGCCCAAGCCAATTCCTGTTACCATAAAAACCAAGTGCTCTGGCAGCACATATGTGTAAAGTGGATATGTCACCTAAGGAAGCTAGTTTAGTGGTGAATTTCAACTATCCGAAGAAGCAGCACAGCTCTGCCAGTGCGCAAACAACTCCACCTGGCTCATCAACTTCACATACCATCAGCTGTCCTGGCAGCTATCTAGGAAACCCTGTTTGGTCACTTCAGGTCCAAATAGCCATTGGGCCCAGTGTGATGGAAAAAAGCAGCTTGAGCACCCAAACAAAACTAACATGAAGCTGCTCACTCAAGGCTCTTAAAACTCCATCACCAAAGACAAGTTCATCGCCAAAGCCATTTCCCGTTGCCATGGAAACCAAGTACTCTTGTAGCACATACATGGAGCAGTGGATGTGACACATAGAGAAAATATTGTGGTGGTGAATGGCAACTGCTCGAAGCAGCAGCACAGCTCTTCCAGTGCCAAAACAACTCCACCTGGCTCATCAACTTCACATACCATCAGCTGTCCTGGCAGCTATCTAGGAAACGCTGTTTGGTCACTTGCGCTCCAATTCCCATGGAGCCAAGTGTGATGGAATCATCCAGGTTGAGCACCGAAACAAAACTAACATGTAGCTCCTCACTCAAGGTGCTCAAAACAACACAGCCAAAGACAAGTTCATCGCCCAAGACATTTCCCGTTGGCATGGAAACCAAGTGCTCTGGCAGCACGTATGTTCAACTTTGGATGTGAAACACAGAGAATATAGGTCCGATAGTGAATGGCAACTGCTAGAAGCAGCAACACAGCACTTCCAGTGGCAGAAGTACACCACCTGGCTCATGAACTTTACATACCATCAGCTGTCCTTGCAGCTATCTAGGAAACCCTGTTTAGTCAATTGCGGTCCAATGCCCATGGGGCTCAGTGTGATGGAATCAAGCAGGTTGAGCACCCAAACAAAACTAACTTGGAGCTGCCCACTCAAGGCGAAGGCGCTCAAAACTCCACTGCCAAAGACAAGTTCATCGCCCAAACCATTTCCCATTGCCATGGAAACCAAGTGCTCTGGCAGCACATATTTCTGAATGTAGATATGACACCTATGGAAGGTAGTGTGGTGGTGAATGGCCAATGCCCGAAGCAGCAACACAGTTCCTCCAGTGCCAAAACAGCTCCACCTGGCTCATGAACTTCACATACCATATTCTGCCCAGGAAGTTATCTAGGAAATCCTGTTTGGTGACTTCCGGTCAAATGCGCGTTGGGCCTAGTGTGTTGGAATCAAGCAGCTTGAGCACTTAAACATAACAAACATGGAGCTGCTCACTAAAGGCGCTCAAAACTCCATTGCAAAGACAAGTTCAGCGCACAAGCCAATTCATGTTACCATGAAAACCAAGTGCTCTGGCAGCACATATAGGTGCAAGTCAATATGTCACCTAAGGAAAGTAGTTTTGTCGTGAATTTCAACTATCCGAAGAAGCAGCACAACTCTTCCAGTGCGCAAACAACTCCACCTGGCTCATCAACTTCAACTACCATCAGCTGTCAAGGCAGTTATCTAGGAAACCCTGTTTGGACATTTCCGGTCCAAATGCCTGTTGGGATCAGTGTGATGGAAAAAAGCAGCCTGAACACACACAAAACCCTAACATGGAGCTCCTCACACAAGGCACTCAAAACTGCATCACCAAAGACAAGCTCAGCACCAAAGCCATTTGCTGTTGCCATGGAAACCAAGTGCTCTGCCCGCACGTATGTGCAACAGTGGATGTGACATGAAGAGAATATAGGTCCGATAGTGAATGGCAACTGCTAGAAGCAGCAACACAGCTCTTCCAGTGCCAAAATAGCTCCACCTGGCTCATGAACTTTACATACCATCAGCTGTCCTGGCAGCTATCTAGGAAACCCTGTTTGCTCACTTGCGGTCCAATGCCCATTGGGCTCTGTGTGATGTAATGAAGCAGGTTGAGAACCTAAAAAAACTAACATGGAAGTGCTAACTCAAGACACTCACAACTCCATTGCCAAAGAAAAGTTCATCGCCAAAACCATTTCCCGTTGCCATGGAAACCAAGTGCTCTGGCCGCACATATGTCTGAAACTCTATCTGACAACCAAGGTAGGTAGTTTGTAGGTTAATGTCAACTGCCCGAAGCAGCAACACAGCTCTTCCAGTGTCAAAACAACTCCATCTGGCTCATGAACTTCACATACCATCAGCTGTCCGGGCAGCTCTCTAGGAAACCATGTTTAGTCACTTCCTATCAAATACCCGTTGGGCTCATTTTGATGGGATCAAGCAGCTTGAGCATCCACAAAAAAACTAATATGGAGCTTTTCACTCAAGTCGCTAAAAAATCAATTACCAATGACAAGTTCAGTGCACAAGCATTTCCCACTGCCAAGGAAACCAAGTGCTCTGGCAACACATATGTGTGTAAGTGGATATGACACCTATGGAGGGTAGTGTGGTGGTGAATGGCCACTGGCTGAAGCAGCAGCACAGCTCTTCGAGTGCCAAAACAACTCCACCTGGCTCATGAACTTCACATACCATCAGATGTCATGGCAGCTATCTAGGAAACCCTGTTTAGTGTCTTGCGGTCTAATACCCATTTAGTCCAGTGGGATGGAATCAAGCATGTTGAGCACCCACACACAACTAACATGGAGCTCCTCACTCAAGGCGCTCAAAACTCCACAGCCAAAGACAAGTTCAGCGCCGAAACCATTTCCCGATGCCATGGAAACCAAGTGCTCTGGCAGCACATATGTGGTACAGTGCGTGTGACACATACAGAGCACAGTGTGGTGGTGAATGGCCACTGCCAGAAGAAGCAGCAGCACAGCTCTTCCAGTGCTAAAAGAACTCCACCTGGCTCATCAACTTCACATACCATCAGCTGTCCTGACAGCTATCTAGGAAATCCTGTTTGGTCACTTTCGGTAAAATGCCCATTGAACCCAGTGTGATTTAAACAAGCAGAATGATGACACACACACAAATAACATGGAGCTCCTCACTCAAGGCGCTCAAAACTCCACAGCCAGTATCAAGTTCAGGGCCCAAGCCATTTCCCATTGCCATTGAATTCAAGTATTCTAGCAGCACATATTTTTAACAGTGGATGTGACACATAGAGAAAATATATTGGTGGTGAATGGCAACTGCTTGAAGCAGCAACACAGCTCTTCCAGTGCCAAAGCAACTCCACCTGGCTAATCAACTTCACATACCATTAGCTGTCCTGGCAGCTATCTAGGAAACCCTGTTTGGTCACTTCTGGCCCAATGCCCATTGAGACCAGTGGGATGGAATCAAGCATGTTGAGCACCCAAACACAACTGACGTGTAACAGCTCACTAAAAGAGCTCAAAACTCCATAGCAAAAGACAAGTTCATCGCCCAAGCCATTTCTCGTTGCCATGGAAACCAAGTGCTCTGGCAGCACATAAGTGTGAAAGTGGACATGTCACCTAAGGAAGGTAGTATGGTGGTGAATTTCAACTATAAGAAGAAGCAGCACAACTCTTCCAGTGCCAAAACAACTCCACCTGGATCATGAAAATCACATACCATCATCTGTCCTGGCAGCTATCTAGGAAACCCTGTTTGGACTTTCCCGTCCAAATGCCTGTTGGGTCCAGTGTGATGAAAAAAACAGCTTGAGCACCCACACAAAACTAACATGGAGCTGCTTATTCAAGGTGCTCAAAACTCCATCACCAAAGACAAGTTCATCTCCCAAGCCATTATCTGTTGCCAGGGAATCCAAGTGCTCTGCTAGCACATATGTGTAAGTGGATATGACACCTATGAAAGGAAGTGTGGCGGTGAATGGACACTGCCCGAATCAGCAGCACAGATCTTCCAGTGCCGCAGATTCCACCTGGTTGATGAACTTCACATACCATCATCTGTCCAGGCAGCTATCTAGGAATTCCTGTTTGGTCACTTCCGGTCATATGCTCGTTAAGCCCAGTGTGATTTAAACAAGCAGGATGATCAGACACACACAAATAACATGGAGCTCCTCACTCAAGGCGCTCAAAACTAAACAGCAAAAGTAAAGTTCAGCGCCCAAGCCATTTCCCGTTGCCATGGAAACCAAGTGCTCTGGCAGCACATATGTGTGCAAGTGGATATGTCACCTAAGGAAGGTAGTGTGGTGGTGAATTTCAACTATTTGAAGAAGCAGCACAGGTCTTCCAGTGCCAAAACAACTCCACCTGGCTCATGAACTTCACATACCATCATCTGCCCAGGCAGTTATTAGGAAATCCTGTTTGGTCACTTTCGATCAAATGCGCGTTGGGCCCAGTGTGATGGAATCAAGCAGCTTGAGCATCCGCACAAAACTAACATGGAGCTGCTCACTCAAGGCGCCCAAAACTCCACAGCAAAAGACAAGTTCATCGCCCAAGACATTTCCCGTTGCCATGGAAACCAGGTGCTCTGGCAGCACATATGTGTGCAATTGGATATGTTACCTAAGGAAGGTAGTTTGGTGGTGAATTTCAACTATCCGAAGAAGCAGAACAACTCTTCAAGTGCGCAAACAACTCCACCTGGCTCATGAACTTCACATATCATCAGCTTTCCTGGCAGCTATCTAGGAAACCCTGTTGGGTCATTACGCTCCACATGCCCATGGAGCCCAGTGTGAGTTAAACAAGCAGGATGATCACACACAACTAACATGTAGCTCCTCACTCAAGGCGCTCAAAATTCCACAGCCAAAAACAAATTCATCGCCCAAGCCAATTCCCGTTGCCATGGAAACCAAGTGCTCTGGCAGCACATATGTGGAACAGTGGATGTGACACATAGAGAAAACATTGTGGTGTTGAACGGCAACTGCCCGAAGCAGCAAGATAGCTCTTCAAGTGCCAAAACAACTCCACCTGGATCATCAACTTCACATACGATCAGCTGTCCTGGCAGCTATCTAGGAAACCCTGCTTGGTCATTTCCACTCCAAATGCCCATTGAGCCTAGTGTGATGAAATCAAGCATGTTGAGCCCCCACACAAAACTAGCATGTAGCTCCTCACTCAAGGCACTCAAAACTCCATTGCCAAAGACAAGTTCAGCGCACCAGCCAATTCCCGTTGCCAGGGAAACCAAGTGCTCTGGCAGCACATATGTCTGTAAGTGGATATGACACCTAAGGAAGGTACTGTGCTGGTGCATGGCCACTGCCTTAAGCATTAACACACCTTCCGGTCCAAAGGCCCATTGTCACAGTGTGATGGTGTCAAGCATGTTGAGCACTGAAACAAAACTAGCATGTAGCTCCTCATTCAAGGCACTCAAAACTCCATAGCCAAACACAAGTTCAGCGCACAAGCCATTTCCCGTTGCCATGGAAACCAAGTGCTCCTGCTCACATATGTCTGTAAGTGGATATGACACCTAGGAAAGGGAGTGTGGTGAATGGCCACTGCACGAAGCAGCAATTCAGCTCTTCTATTGCCAAAACAACTCCACCTGGCTCATCAACTTCACATACCATCAGCTGTCATGGCAGCTATCTAGGAAACCCTGTTTGGTCACTAGAGGTCCAATGCCCATGGAGCCCTGTGTGATTTAAACAAGCAGGATGATCGCACACACAAAACTAACATGGAGCTCCTCACTTAAATCGCTAAAACTCCACAGCCAAAGACAAGTTCAGTGTCCAAGCCATTTCCCGTTGCCATGGAAACCAAGTGCTCTGGCAGCACATATGTGGAACAGTGGATGTGACACATAGAGAACACAGTGTGGTGGTGAATGGCAACTGCCCGAAGCAGCAGCACAGCTCTTCCAGTGCCAAAACAACTCCACCTGGCTCATGAACTTCACATACCATCAGCTGTCCTGGCAGCTATCTAGGAAACCCTGTTTGCTCACTTCAGGTCCAATGCACTTTGAGCCCAGTGGGATGAAAACAAGCATGTTGAGCATCCACATACAACTAACATGGAGCTCCTCACTCAAGGTGCTCAAAACTCCACAGCCAATGAGAAGTTCAGCGCCAAAGTGATTTCCCATTGCCATGGAAACCAAGTGCTCTGGCAGCACTTATGTGGATCAGTGGATGTGACAAATAGAGTAAAGAGTGTGCTGTCAATGGCAACTGCCCGAAGCAGCAGCACAGCTCTTCCAGTGCCAAGGCAATTCCACCTGGCTCATCAACTTCACATACCATCAACTGTCCTGGCAGATATCTAGGAAACCCTGTTTAATTACCGGCAGTCCAATGCTCATTGAGCCAAGTTGATAGAAAAAAGATTTTGATCACCCACACAAAACTATAATGGAGCACCACACTAATGGCAATCAAAACTCCACAGTTAAAGACAAATTCAGCGTCCAAAGCCATTTCCAATTGCCATGGAAACCAATTGCTCTGGCAGCACATATCTGGAACAGTGAATATGACACCAAGGGAATACAGGTTCGCTGATGAATGACAAATGCCCGAAGCAGCAGCACAGCTCTTCAAGTGCCAAAACAACTCCACCTGGCTCATCAACTTCACATGCCATCAGCTGTCCTGGCAGCTATCTAGGAAACCCTGTTTGGTCACTTCCGGTCAAATGCCCATTGGGCCAAGTGTGATGGAATCAAGCAGCTTGAGCACCCACACAAAACTAACGTGTAGCTTTATACTTAAGGCGCTCAAAACTCCAAAACCAAAGACAAGTTCAGCGTGTAAGCCATTTCCCGTTGCCATGGAATCCATGTGCTCTGGCAGCACATACGTCTGTAAGTTGATATGAAACCAAGAGAAGGTACAGTGGTGGTGACTGGCAACTGCCCGAAGAAGCAGCACAGCTCTTCCAGTGCCAAAAGAAATCCACCTGGCTCATGAATTTCACATACCATCAGTTGTCATGGAAACTATCTAGGAAACACTGTTTGGTCTCTTCTGCTCCAATAACCATTGTGCCCAGTGGGATGGAATCCAGCAACTTGAGCACAAACACAAAACTAACATGTAGCTCCTCACTCCAAGCGTTCAAAACTCCACAGGAAAAGACAATTCAGCGCCTAAGCCATTTCCCGCTGTATGGAAACAAAGTGCTCTGGCAGCACATATTCCTGAAAGTGGATATGACACCTAAGGTATGTAGTTTCGTGGTGAATTTCAACTATCCGAAGAAGCAGCACAGCTCTTCCAATGCCAAAACAACTCCACCTGGCTCATGAACTTCACATACCATCATCTGTCCAGAAAGCTATCTAGGAAACCCTGTTAGGTCACTTCCGGTCAAATACCCGTTATGCCCAGTGTGATTTAAACAAGGAGGATGATCAGACACACACACAAATAACATGGAGGTTTTCACTCAAGGCGATCAAAACTCCACAGCCAAAGACAAGTTCAGTGCATAAGCCATTTCCCATTGCCATGGAAACCAAGTGCTCTGGCAGCACATATGTGTGTTTAAGTGGATATGACACCTAGGGAAGGTAGTGTGGTGGTGAATGTCCACCGCCTGCAGCAGTAACACAGCTCTTCCAGTGACAAAACAACTCCACCTGGCTCATGAACTTCACATACGATCAGCTGTCCTGGCAGCTATCTAGGAAACCCTGTTTGGTCACTGCCGTTCTAATGCACATTGGGCACAGTGTGATGGAATCAAGCAGCTTGAGCACCTAAACAAAACTAACCTGGAGCTGCTCACTGTAGACGCTCAAAATTCCATTGCCAAAGACAAGTTCAGCGCCCAAGCCAATTCCTGTTGCCACGGAAACCAAGTGCTCTGACAGCACGTATGTGCAAATGTGGATGTGACATGAAGGGAATATAGGTACGAGAGTGAATGGCAACTTCCAGAGGCACCAGCACAGCTCTTCCAGTGCCAAAAGAACTCCACGTGGCTCATGAACTTTACATACCTTCAGCTGTTCTGGCAGCCTTCTAGGAAACCATGTTTGGTCACTTGTGTTCCAAATGCCCATTGGGCTCAGTGTGATGGATTCAAACAGGTTGAGGACCAAAACAAAACTAACCTGGAGCTGACCACTCAAGGCGCTCAAAACTCCATTGCCAAAGACAAGTTCATCGCCCAAACCATTTCCCACTGTCAAGGAAATCAAGTGCTACGGCAGCACATATGTCTGAAACTGGAAATGACACCCAGGGTAGGTAGTTTGTAGGTTAATGTCAACTGCCCGAAGCAGGAGCACAGCTCTTCCAGAGCCAAAACAACTCCACGTGGATCATCAACTTCACATACCATTAGCTGTCCTGGCTATAAGTGGCTGAAAAAAAGGCTTACAAAAAAAAAAAAAAAAAAAGAAAGAAAGTGGATATTACACCTAGGGAAGTTAGTGTGGTGGTGAACGGCCACTGCCCGAAGGAGCAGCACAGCTCTTCCAGTGCCCAAACAACTCCACCTGGCTCATCAACTTCACATACCATCAACTGTACTGGCAGCTATCTAGGAAACCCTATTTGATCACTTCTGCTCCAATGCACTTTGAGCCCAGTGGGATGGAATCAAGCATGTTGAGCACCCACACACAAAACTATCATGTAACTCCTCACTCAAGGCGTTCAAAACTCCACAGCCAAAGACAAGTTTAGCGCCAAACCCATTTCCCGTTGCCATGAAAACCAGGTGCTCTGGCAGCACATATTTCTGATAGTAGATGTGACACCTAAGGAAGGTCGTGTAGTTTTGAATTTCGACTGTCCGACGCAGCAGCACAGCTCTTCCAGTGCCAAAACAACTCCACCTTTCTTATCAACTTCAATACCATCAGCTTGTCCTGGTAGCTATCGAGGAAACCCTGTTTGGTCACTTCTGGTCCAATACCCATTGAGACCACTGGGATGGAATCATGCATGTTGCGCACCCACAAACAACTAACATGTAGCTTCTCACTCAAGGCGATCAAAACTCCACAGCCAATGACAAGTTTAGCGCCAAACCCATTTCCCGTTGCCATGAAAACCAGGTGCTCTGGCAGCACATATTTCTGATAGTAGATGTGACACCTAAGGAAGGTCGTGTAGTTTTGAATTTCGACTGTCCGACGCAGCAGCACAGCTCTTCCAGTGCCAAACAACTCCACCTTTCTTATCAACTTCACATACCATCAGCTTGTCCTGGCAGCTATCGAGGAAACCCTGTTTGGTCACTTCTGGTCCAATGCCCATTGAGACCACTGGAATGGAATCATGCATGTTGCGCACCCACACACAACTAACATGTAGCTTCTCACTCAAGGCGCTCAAAACTCCACAGCCAAAGACAAGTTCAGCGTCAAAGCCATTTCCCGTCTGTAAGTGGATATGACACCAAGGCAAGGGAGAGTTGTGCTGAATAGCCACTGCCCGAAGCAGCAACACAGCTCTTCCTGTGCCAAAATAACTCCACCTTCCTCAAAAACTTCACATACCAAAAGCTGTCCTTGTAGCTATCCAGGAAAACCTGTTTGGTCACTACTAGTCCAATGCCCTTTGAGCCCAGTGGGATGGATCAAGCATGTTGAGCACCCACACACAACTAACATGGAGCTCTTCACTCAAGGCGATCAAAATTCCACAGCCAAAGACAAGTTTATTGCCGAAACCATTTCCCATTGCCATGGAAACCCAGTGTTCTGGCAGCACATAATTCTGAAAGTGGATATGACACCAAGGGAAGGTAGTGTGGTGGTGAATGGCCACTGCCCAAAGCAGCAACACAGCTCTTCCAGTGCCAAAACAACTTCACCTGGCTCATCAACTTCACATACCATCAGCTGTCCTGGCAGAAATCTAGGAAACCCTGTTTAGTCACTTCTGCTCCAATGCCCTTTGAGTCCACTGGGATGAAATCAAGCATGTTGAGCACCCACACAACTAACATGTAGCTCCTCACTCAAGGGGCTCAAAACTCTACAGCCAAAGACAAGTTCAGCGCCAAAGCCATTTCCCATTGCCATGGAAACCAAGTGCTCTGGCAGCACATATGTGTGAAAGTGGATATGACACCTATGGAAGGTAGTGTTGTGGTGAATGGCCAGGTGGTAAGGAGGAAGCTTGGATCCCAACCACGAAGACTCCCAGACCTTCACCACAAACTACTAATACGAGCAACAAGGACTATACCCCAACTGCCAAGGAGGCCACAGGGAATTGGATGCCCTCAGAGACTGAGTACTCTGAGGTCACCCACCCCCAACCGGAGCTTCCGCAGGAGATGGAATTCCAAACACTACCGTGCAGAAACCAACGTCATCGGAAAGACAACCAGAAGCCCTGAGCTGTCAGCAGACACAGAAGAACAATAAATGTCCTTCGGGACCAGGGAGGAGAGTTTTCTCTGGTCCGAGCCTGGCTGACCTCTGGACCCCCGCCCTCCCTCGCAGTGACCATTGGGATCGCTTCGAAAACCCCTCACAGCAAACAAACAATCATACAAACTAAAAAAAATAAAACCCTAAAATAAATAGACAAACAACAGAAAATAGAGCTTGAAATCTGACAGGAAAGAGTTGGCATGGATTGGCTCATGCCTTGCTGGGTGGGACACAAAGATTAGTCACTCCTCACCACGGTGTTGAGGATTTTCCTGCACACCCCCACCCCCCCCAAAAAAAATGTTCTGCACATTAAATGTCGACAAATATCTTGTTAGAGTTACAAGCCAGTCTAGATTAACCCAAAATCTGCCAAGATCAACAAAATTATACTTCAACACAACAAATGGCTAAATACTAAAATGAAATAGACATGAGACAGCTGAATGGTACCCTATAGCCTTTTCAAGGTATATAGCAGCCGGTCCGGTCCTGTATATAAACTAAAATTGAGATGTCAATGAGCTAATCATAGGTTGTGGTTAGGACTTGTTTTTTGTGTTTTTTTTTTTGTTTTGTTTTGTTTTTTGTTTTTTGTGTTTTTTTTTTTTTTTGTAACATACTGGTTACTCAAAACCATGTCAATTCCATAATATTGCAAATTGCTGTTGATGTTATATTGGGACTCTTAAATGACTGTGATGATATTCTACCAGCTCTGACTTCGGACCAGAAATGGTCTCCCCAAGAAACTGTTCAACCCATCTGGACAATAAGTAGCTGGACTCCATGCTTAATATATGTTTGCAAGGATAGAATCTTGATTGAATTTGAACTGTAATGCTGCATCAAGGTGGAGGAATTCACCAGGTGGGAGGGTAGGGGGAGGGGGTGGGATTCCCAAAGCCTATGAAACTGTCACATAATGCTAAATATTAATAAAAAAAAGAAAGTGTATGTGATCACATGGATTATATTTGTCCAGAAAATGTTTGCTCCTTCCTTCTCCCGTTATGCATGAGTCTATCATATTAGCCCATTGAAGCTGGGGCTGGCCTGGAGAATGACATGACAAGCCATATATATCTCATGAGCAGAAATCCTTAATGTGCTTGCACATACTGGCTTCCTTCTTAGGTTCCTCATGCATATGCATAAAACAGCATGACTCTGTGGCTGGTGATTTGGCCCAGCAGGCTGAGTTGTGAAGCCAGCATCCCTTATGGACATGTTTGTGTACTGGCTGTTCCATTTCTAATCTTTCTAATCCAGTTCTGTGTGGCCTATGAAATTTGTGGATAATGCCCCAATTCCTTGGGCACCTGCACCCACTTGGGAGGCCCAGAATAAGTTCCTGGCTTTGGATTATGTCACCTCTGGTCTTTGGGGCCATTTAGAGAGTGAACCAGCAGATGGAAGAACTCTCTCTTATTTCTGTAAAATCATCCTGTAGGTAAAAAAAAAAAAAAAAAACAAATCTTTTTAAAAAGTCATCAATTGATTCAAAATTATAGATAGCAATTACAATTTAGCATTAGGGAATACAGGGCTGGCATTGTAGTACATCAGGTCAAGCTCAGACTGGCACACCAGTATTTTGGCTACATTGCATCTGATCCAGTTCCCTAGAAACAAGCTAAGAAGCACTGAAACACAGCATGAGTGTTGTGAGTGCTTGGGCTGGAAGGTGCTCCAGGTTGTTGGCTTCAGCATGACCCAGTCCTGGACATTGCAGTCATCTGGGGAGTGACCAGAAGAGAAGAGATCTCTCTCTCTTTTTCTTTCTCGCTCTCTCATTCTCTGTGTATCTGTGTGTGCATGTATGTGTCTCCAGCTCTTTTAAATTCTTCACACAAGCAAATACATGTACACAAACATATATATATATATTTTAATTCTTAGTGTAAAGTAGAGATAGAAGCCATTTCAAATGGGAAACTGATTTCTTCAGATTTGCTTTTAGCAATGTTTTGAAATGATCACTTTCACAAATATGCAATCAAAATGTGTTTCAAAAAATATTTTCCTTATTCGTTTCTGAAAATATCTCCAATATATAAAATATCTACAAGACTGAAAAGCCATATTGATATTCCACATGGGTCTGTCATGTGTGCTTCATTTCAAAATATGGTAATATCATCTGCCCATTTACGCATTGGAACATTCTTTCATCATCAATTTGCAGTTAGTAGCTTATGCATGAATAAAGTCTATGTGTCCTAAATATTATCTATTTTGTCTCTGTTTTACTTATGTTTTCATTTTTAAATTCATCATGATTTAATTTACAAATTCAAAGATAAAATCCAATCAACAGTCTTTTCCTTTATGTTTTCTGTATTTGGTGGCAAATAAAGGCTGTAAACCAAGAGTCTTCAATAAGCTTTCATTAAGCACTTGCCCTAGCTGACAGTCACAGGGAGCCAATTAAGTATTTGTCCTGCACACATTTTTCAATCCTGTTGCAGAGATGAAAAATAAATGTACATTCATACAACATTAAGAAATGTTTTACCAACTGCAATTCACAACTAAATGTAAATTGATGCAGGGAAAATTGAGAACATATGCGCTAAAACTAAAGGGATGAGAAATTTAATGATACTTCCCAAGAGTGGGAAATTAAAGATAATAAAGCACACAAGGCTTACAACAAAAAAAAAAAAAAAAAAAGAAAGTGGATATGACACCTAGGGAAGTTAGTGTGGTGGTGAACGGCCACTGCCCGAGCAGCAGCACAGCTCTTCCAGTGCCAAAACAACTCCACCTGGCTCATGAACTTGACATACCATCAGCTGTCCTGGCAGCTACCTAGGAAACCCTGTTTGGTCACTTCAGCACCAATGCCCATTGGGCTCAGAGTGATGGAATCAAGCAGCTTCAGCACGCAAACACAACTAACATGGAGCTCCACGCTCAAGGAGCTCAAAACTCCATTGCAAAAGACAAGTTCAGCGCCCAAGCCATTTCCCGTTGTCATGGAAACCAAGTGCTCTGGCAGCACATATGTGTGAAACTGGATATGACACCTATGGAAGGTAGTGTGCTGGTAAATGGCAACTGCCCAAAGCAGCAGCAGAGCTCTTCCAGTGCCAAAACATCTCCACCTGGCTCATGAACTTCACACACCATCAGCTGTCCTCGCAGCTATCTAGGAAACCCTGTTTGGTCACTACCACTCCAATGCCCATTGAGCTCAGTGGAATGGAATCAAGCATGTTGAGCCAAAACAAAAAACTAATATGGAGCTGCTCTCTCAACGTGCTCAAAACTCCATCACCAAAGACAAGTTGAGCGCCCAAGCCATTTCCCGTTGCCATGGAAACCAAGTGCTCTGGCAGCACATATGTGGAACAGTGGATGTGACACAAAGAGAACACAGTGTGGTGGTGAATGGCAACTGCTCAAAGCAGCAGCACAGCTCTTCCAGTGCCAAAACGACTCCACCCGGCTCATGAACTTCACTTAATATCATCAGCTGTCTTGGCAGCTATCTAGGAAACCCTGTTTGCTCACTTCTGCTCCAATGCCCATTGAGCCCAGTGGCATGGAATCAACATGTTGAGCACCCAAACACAACTAACATGTAGCTCCTCACTCAAGGCATCAAAATTCCACAGCCAAAGACAAGTTCATCGCCCAAGCCATTTCCCGTTGCCATGGAAACCAAGTGCTCTGGCAGCACATATGTGGAACAGTGGATGTGACACATAGAGAACACAGTGTGGTGGTGAATGGCAACTGCTCAAAGCAGCAGCACAGCTCTTCCAGTGCAAAAAGAACTCCACCTGGCTCATAAGCTTCACATACCATCAGCTGTCCTGGCAGCTATCTAGGAAACCCTGTTTGGTCACTACCACTCCAATGCCCCTTGAGCCCAGTGGAATGGAGTCAAGCATGTTGAGCAAAAACAAAAAACTAACATGGAGCTCCTCTCTCAACGCGCTCAAAACTCCATCACCAAAGACAAGTTCAGCGCCCAAGCCATTTCCCGTTGCCATGGAAACCAAGTGCTCTGGCAGCACATATGTGGAACAGTGGATGTGACACAAGGAGAACACAGTGTGGTGGTGAATGGCAACTGCTCGAAGCAGCAGCACAGCTCTTTCAGTGCCAAAATAACTCCATCTGGTTCATGAACTTCACATACCATCAGCTGTCCTGGCAGCTTCCTAGGAAACCCTGTTTGATCACTGCTGCTCCAATGCCCATTGAACCAAGTATGATAGAAACAAGCAGCTTGAGCACCCAGAAAAAACTAACATGGAGCTCCTCTTTAAGGCACTCAAAACTCCACAGCCAAAGACAAGTCCAACGCCCAAAGCTATTACCGCTGCCATGGAAACCATGTGCTGTGGCAGCACATATGTGGAACACTGAATGTGACACCAAGTGAATATAGGTTCTCTGATGAATGACAACTACCCGAAGCAGCAGCACAGCTCTTCCAGTGCCAAAACAACACCACCTGGCTCATCAACTTCACAGACCATCAACTGTCTTGGCATCTATCTAGGAAACCCTGGTTTGTCACTTGCGGTCAAATGCACATTGGGCCCAGTGGCATGGAATCAAGCAGCGTGAGCACCCACAGAAAACTAACATGGAGCTGCTCACTCAACCCGCTCAAAATTCCACAGCCAAAGACAAGTTCAGCGCCAAAGTCATTTCCCGTTGCCATGGAAACCAAGTGCTCTGGTAGCACATACGTCTGTAAGTGGATTTGACACTAAGGCAAGGTAGTGTTCTGGTGAATAGCCACTGCCCGAAGCAGCAGCGCAGCTCTTCCAGTGCCAAAACAACTCCTCCTGGCTCAAAACCTTCACATGCAAACAGCTGTCCTGGCAGCTATCTAGGAAACCATGTTTGGTCACTACTAGACCAATGCGCTTTGAACCCTGTGGGATGGAATCAAGCAGCTTGAGCACCCACACACAACTAACATGGAACTCTTCACTCAAGGCGATCAAAACTCCACAGCCAAAGACAAGTTAATTGCCCAAGCCATTTCCCATTATCATGCAAACCAAGTGCTCTGGCAGCACAAAAGTGTGAAACTGCATATGACACCTAAGAAGGTAGTGTGGTGGTGAATTTCAACTGTCCGAAGCAGCAGCACAGCTCTTCCCGTGCGAATACGATTAGACCTGGCTCATCAACTTCACATACCATCAGCAGTCCTGGCACCTATCTAGGAAACCCTGTTTGGTCACTCTCTCTCCAATGCTCTTTAAGAACAGTGGGATGGAATCAAGCATGTTGAGCACCCACACACAACTAACATGTAGCTCCTCACTCAAGGCGCTCAAAATTCTACAGCCAAAGACAAGTTCAGCGCCCAAGCCATTTCCTGTTGCCATGGAAACCAAGTGTTCTGGCAGCACATATGTGTGTAAGCGGATATGACACCTGAGGTAGGTTGTGTGGTGGTGAATTTCAACTGCTCTAGGCAGAAGCACAGCTGTTCCAGTGCCAAAATAGCTCCACCTGGATCATGAACTTCACATACCACCAGTTGTCCTATCAGCTATCAAGAAAACCGTGTTTGGTCTCTTGCGGTCTAATGCGCCTTGAGCCCAGTGGGATGGAAACAAGCATGTTGAGCACCGAAACAAAACTAAAGAGTAGCTTCTCACTCAAGGCGATCAAAACTCCACAAAGACATGTTCAGCGCCGAAGCCATTTTCCGTTGCCATGGAAACCAAGTGCTCTGGCAGCACATACGTGTGTAAGTGGATATGACACTTATGGAAGGTAGTGTGGTGGTGAATTTCAACTCTCCGAAGCAGCAGCACAGCTCTTTCAGTGCCAAAACAACTCCACCAGGCTCATCAACTTCACATGCCATCAGCTATCCTTCCTGCTATTTAGGTAACCCTGTTTGGTCACTTCCGGTTCTAATGCCCATTGGGTCCAGTGGGATGGAATCAAGCAGCTTGTGAACCCACAGAAAACTAACATGGAGTTCCTCACTCAAGGCGCTCAAAACTCCATTGCCAAAGACAAGTTCAGCGCCCAAGCCATTTCCCGTTGCCATGGAAGCCAAGGGCTCTGGCAGCATATATGTCTCTAAGTGGATATGAAACCCATTTAAGGTAGTGTGGTGGTTAATCGCCACTGCCGGAAGCCACAGCACATCTCTCCCAGAGCAAAAATAACTCCACCTGCCTCATGAACTTCACATACCATCAGCTGTCCTGGCAACTATCCAGCAGACCCTGTTTGGTCACTTGCAGTCTAATGCCCATTGAGCACAGTGGGATGGAATCAAACATGTTGAGCACCCAAACACAACTAACATGCAGCTCCTCACTCAAGGCACGCAAAACTCCACAGCAAAACACAAGCTCAGCGCCCAAGCCATTTCCGGTTACCATGGAAACCAAGTGCTCTGGCAGCACATATGTGTGAAAGTGGATATGTCACCTAAGAAAGGTAGTGTGGTGGTGAATTTCAACTGCCCGAAGCAGTAGCACAGCTCTTCCAGTGCCAAAACAACTCCACCTGGCTCATGAACCTCACATACTATTAGCTGTCCTGGCAGCTATCTAGGAAACCCTGTTTGATCACTTCTGCTCCAATGCCCATTGAGCCAAGTGGGATGATATCAAGCAGCTTGAGCATACACAAAAAACTAACATGGAGTTCCTCATTAAGCGAACTCAAAAATCCACAGTCAAAGACAAGTTCAACACCCAAAGCCATATCCCGCTGGCATGGAAACCAAGTGCTCTGGCAGCACATAAGTGGAACACTGAATGTGACACCATGGGAATATAGGTTCTCTGATGAATTACAACTGCCCGAAGCAGCAACACAGCTCTTCCAGTGCCAAAACAACTCCACCTGGCTCATCAACTTCACATAATATCATCTGTCCTGGAAGCTATGTAGAAAACCCTATTTGGTCACCTGCGGTCAAATGCCTGTGGGCCCAAGTGATGGAATCAAGCATGTTGAGACCCACACAAAACTAACATGGAGCTCCTCACTGAAGGCGCTCAAAACTCCACAGCCAATGACAAGTTCACTGCCTAAGCCATTTCCCGTTGCCATGGAAACCAAGTGCTCTGGCAGCACATATGTGTGTAAGTAGATATGACACCTATGGAAGGTAGTGTGGAGGTGAATGGCCACTGCCCGAAGCAGCAGCGCAGCTCTTCCAGTGCCAAAACAACTCCACCTGGCACATCAACTTCACATACTATCATCTGTCCTGGCAGCTATCTAGGAAACCCTGTTTGGTACCTACTGGTCCAATGCCCTTTGAGCCCAGTGGGATGGAATAAAGCATGATGAGCACCCACAGAAAACTAACATGTAGCTCCTCATTCAAGGTGCTCAAAACTCCAATGCCAAAGACAAGTTCAGCGCCCAAGCCATTTCCCGCTGCCATGGAAACCAAGTGCTCTGGCAGCACATATGTGGAACAGTGGATGTGACACATAGAGAATACGCGTGGTGGTGATTAGCCACTCCTCGAAGCAGCAATACAGCTCTTCCAATGCCAAAACAACTCCACCTGGCTCATGAACTTCACATAACATCAGCTGTCCTGGCAGCTATCTAGCAAACCCTGTTTGGTCACTTCCGGTCCAATGAACATTGAGCCCAGTGTGATGGAATCAAGCAGCTTGAGCACCCACAGATAACTAATACGGAGCTCCTCACTCAAGGGGCTCAAAACTAAACAGCAAAAGACAAGTTCAGCGCCGAAGCCATTTTCCATTACCATAAAAACCAAGTCCTCTGGCAGCACATATGTTGAATGTAGAATTGACACCTGAACAAAGTAGTGTGGCGGTAAATTTCAACTGTCTGAAGCAGCAGCACAGCTCTTCCAGTGCCAAGACAACTCCACCTGGCTCATGAACTTCACATACCATCATCTGTCCTGGCAGCTATCTAGGAAACCCTGTTTGATAACTTCCGCTACAATGCCCTTTGAACCAAGTATAATAGAAACAAGCAGCTTGAGCACTCACAAAAAACTAAGATGGAGCTCCTCATTTAGCGCACTCAAAACTCCACAGCCAAAGACAAGTTAATCGCCCTAGCAATTTCCCGTTACCATGGAAACCAAGTGCTCTGGCAGCACATATTTCTGAAGGTGGATATGACACCTATGGAAGGTAGTGTGGTCGTGAATGGCCACTGACCGAAGCAGCAGCACAGCTCTTCCAGTGCCAAAACAACTCCACCTGGCTCATCAACTTCACATACCATCAGCTGTCCTGGCAGCTATCTGGCAAACTCTGTTTGGGCACATCTGGTGCAATTCCTTTGAGCCGAATGGGATGAAATCAAGCATGTTGAGCACCCACACACAACTAACATGTAGCTCCTCACTAAAACCGCTCAAAATTCCACAGCCAAAAACAGTTCAGCGCCAAAGCCATTTCCCAATGCCATGGAAACCAAGTGCTCTGGCAGCGCATATGTGTGTAAGAGGATATGACACTAAGGGAAGGTAGTGTGGAATGAATGGCAACTGCACGGAGCAGCAGCACAGCTCTTCCAGTGCCAAAACAACTCCAACTGGCTCATGAACTTCACATACCATCAGCTGTCCTGGCAGCTATCTAGGAAACCCTATTTGGTCACTTCTGGTTCAATGCCCATGGAGCCCAGTGTGACTTAATCAAGCAGGTTGAGCATCCACACAAAGCTAACATGGAGCTCCTCACTCAAGTAATTCAAAACTCCACAGCCAAAGACAAGTTCAGCACCCAAGCCATTTCCCGTTGCCATGGAAAACAAGTACTCTGGCAGAACATACGTCTGTATGTGGATGTGACACCTATACAAGGAAGTGTGGTGGTGAATGGCCACTGACCAAAGCAGCAATACACCTCTTCCAGTGCCAAAACAACTCCACTGGCTCATGAACTTTACATACCATCAGCTGTCCTGTCAGCTATCTAGGAAACCATGTTTGGTCATTCCTGTCAAATGCCGCTTGAACTCTGTGTGATGGAATCAAGCATGTTGAGCACCCACACAAAACTCACATGGAGCTCCTCACTTAAGGCGCTCAAAAATCCATCACCAAAGACAAGTTCAGTGCCCAAACTATTTCCCGTTGCACGGAGACAAGTGCTCTGGCAGCACATATGTCTGAAACTGGATATGACACGTAAGTAAGATAGTTTGATGGAGAATTTCAACTGTTCGAAGCAGCAACACAGCTCTTCTAGTACCAAAAACACTCCACCTGGCTCATGGACGTCACACACCATCATCTGACCTGGCAGTTATCTAGGAAACCCTGTTTGGTCACTTGCCGTCCAATGCCCATTGAGCCTAATGTGATGGAATCAAGTATGTTGAGCACCCACACACAACTAACATGGAGCTCATCACTCAAGGTGCTCAAAAATGCACAGCCAAAGACAAGTTCAGCTCCGAAGCCATTTCCCGTTGCCAAGGAAACCACGTGCTCTGGCAGCACATATGTCTCTAAGTGGATATGACACCACGGGAAGGCAGGGTGGTGGTGAATGGCCACTGCCCGAAGCAGCAGCACAGCTCTTCCAGTGCAAAAACAACTCCACCTGGCTCATGAACTTCACATACTATCATCTGTCCTGGCAGTTATCTAGGAAGCCCTGTTTGGTCACTTGCGCTCCAATGAGTTTTAACACCAGTGGGATGGAATCAAGCATGTTGAGCACAGAAACACCACTAACATTTAATTCCTCACCAAGGCGCTCAAAATTCCACGGACAAAGACAAGTTTTGCGACCAAACCATTTCCCATTGCTGTGGAAACCAAGTGCTCTGGCAGTATATATGTCTCTAAGTTGATATGCCCCCTTCAGGAAGGTAGTGTGGTGATGTATATCCACTGCCTGAAGCATCAACTCAGCTCTTCAGTGCCAAAACAACTCCACCTGTCTCATCAACTTCACATACCATCAGTTGTCCTGGCAATACGTGGCTGAAGTGGGTGATTGACTTGTTCTGTCCTCTGTCTTCTCATGGTTAGGGTTCTGAGTGCAGCAGTTTCAAAGGGGGGATCCCCAAATATCTCCTCTGTGTCTGAGGTATTCCCAGTCCAGATTCTTTCTATACTAACAAGTCCAGGGTCAGCACAGCCCATTCGCCCGATCAGCTGCTTGTTGCAGTTGCTGGGTTGGTTGTGTTTGCAGGCCTGTCTTCCACTGGAACCAATGGGTATTTCAGTCTAGCCTGATTCTGCCCAGCACACGCTCGGGCATCACTCTTGCTTCACTCACATCACTCCCTGTGGCTGTCCTGATGACAGGGAGCATTCTGATTGGCTGCATCTCTAAGACCTCACAGGGCTGTGTGGCCCTACAAGCTGTCCAATCAGCAGCTGCCTGGTCATACCAGCCCGGACTCCTGTAGCCTCAGCATTCTAGAAAAGCCATGGTGACAGGCAGCCTCCTCTGTGGAGTAGAGAAAGATGGTGAGTGCTTCAAGCTCTGCTTTCTTTGTTCCTTCTCGCCACAGGACCTATCAGAGAAGACGTGCAGACTCCATGGAAGCCAGCAGAGCATGAGTGTGTGGGGTTGGGTTTCCCTTGAATGTGAGTTTGCAAATCCGCTGACAATGTGTTGAAGCCTAGGACCTTATCATCACTGGTACTATGAAAGCATTTGCTTTTTGTGTCGATGAGAATCCTTGTGTCTCTTCAAGGAGCCGATCTAATCCTAGTTCTCCATTAGAGGTAGTGTGTGGAATAACCTATGTAATGTGGAAGAGCCAAGCCAAGCTGATTTCCATAGGCAGACCTTACATTCCATTTCCTGTCACGGCTCTCAGTGAAGTTTCCCTAGTGCAGTCCAGTGTCATGTAAGTGGGTCACCATAGTGTAAAAGAGATGACTTCCGGGAGATGGTTGGGATCAATACCATGGTTGGATACAGGGTTGGAATCAGGGTTAGAATACTATCTAGGCTTATGGTTGCAGTGATGTCAAAGCCTAGATTTCAGGTTAGGGCAAGGTGGAGAGTAAACGTTCAATTGAGGTTTCTGATTTGGGTTACTAGTAGGAATAGAGCTAGGATTCTGCTTACGTGGAAT